>NC_133660.1:98230369-98601294 GCF_037893015.1 Macrotis lagotis | reverse complement strand
AGAAGAATTCAAATTCAAATTCAAATCTTTCTGACTCCAACCTTTGGCACTCTATCCCCTCTACTACCAGAACTGTCATTTAAAGTTTATGTAGAAGGATGCTCTATTTAATTCTTCTCTTAATTCTTGTCTTTGTAACCAAGAGTTCATCAGTTATATGCATTCTAAAATGATATAAATAAGAGGCTGTCTCATTGTCTCCTTCCTATCACTTCTTAACATGGAACCAAATGTCTTGAAGAAAACTTGGTTATCCAAGCTATTCCACAACAGCTCCCAATCATGGCCAACTCTTCAATCACTTGACTAGCTAAATAATTAAAGACTCATTAAAGAATATATTCATTCACTCGATAAACATTTCTTAAGTAGTTGCCAGAATTGGTACTGTAGTAAGTGCCAGAGAGGTAAAAAAGAAGCAAAACACAATCCTTTCTCTCAAGAAGCTTACAATTTTATGGAGAAAACAACATAATACACAAACACACACACACACACACAAACACACACAGGAAATTATATATATAGGATAAATAGAAAACACTTAAAAGAAGAAAGGCACTAGAATTAAGAGAGACTTCCCATAGAAAGTACCTGTTGAAAGCTAGGGAAATCAGAAATCAAAGTCAAAGAGAAAGGTCGTTCTAAGCATGGAAGACAGAGAAAATGCCTAGAACCAAGAAATGAAGTAAATGGGGAAAGAATTACTCATGATTCATTTCCTGGCTCCCTCTCATTACTCTACCAGATACCCAATAGTCTAGTTTCTTCTATTGATTTAGTGTTTGGAGGTGAGTGGGATACAGTGTGTCCAGGCTATTGATTCTAGGAGTCGCTATTCTCTGAGAAGTCATTTTTCTCTTTTCTAACTAAAGAAAGACAGTGCAGAGAATGTCGTTCATTTTTACCATCCTGTTTTGAGAAGTATACTTCAAATCAGTTCTAGTATCTTGTCATAGACACCATTCTCGTAAAGAGATGATAGAGGAAAATAAGGGAGAAAGGGTAAGAAAGTGGAGGTAAAGAGGGAGGGAAGGAAATGGACATTTATTTAGGATCTACTATGCACCAGATACTTAATAATGTCTTATTTGATGAGATATTGGAAAAGTAGATAATGATGGAAAGAAGACTTGGGTTCAGATCCTACCTATCACAGGTGTGATATTTAACTGTGCCATCGAAAAAAGTTGTTTAACATCTTGGTTTCTCCATCCATAAAATGGAAATAACAAGGCTTGCTCTATTTCATGGACTATTGTGAAGAAAAAAATGAATTGTGAAAGTGGCTAAAAAGGGCTTCTCAATAGTCTCAGTGGGGCTTAAAAACCACTTAATATGCCTTCTATGAACTACTATTTAATAATAATAATAATAATAATAATAACATCTTTGCAATGTTTACTATGTGATAAGCACTTTACTAAATGCTTTCTAATTATTATCTCATTTGATTCTCACAACAATCCCAGGAATTGGAAGCTATCTCATTTTCAGGTAAGATCCTGAGACAGAATTTAAGTAACTTGCCCAAGGTCCTAGGCAGGGATTTTTCGACAAGAATCTCTTGAAGAGGGGCAGCTAGGTGATGCAGTAGATAGAGCACCAGCCCTGGAGTCAGGAGTACCTGAGTTCAAATCTGGCCTCAGACACTTAATTACCTAGTTGTGTGGCCTTGGGCAAGCCACTTAACCCTATTTGCCTTGCAATAAACCTTAAAAAAAATCTCTTAAAAAAACTGCCAGTCCAAGTATTATTATTATTATTATTATATCCATTTTTACATATGAATATATTAGCTCTCAGAAAAGTAGAATAATTAGCCTAAGGTATGTGTCAGGCAGGACCATTACATGAACTTTTAGAGCTTACAATATCATTTGTTATTGTATAGATATTTTTCAGTTGTCTAACCCTTTGTGATCAAATTTGGAGTTTTCTTGGTACAAATATTGGAATGATTTGCCATTACTTTCTCCAGCTCATTTTATAGATGAAGAAACCAAAGGAATTGTCCAAGGTTACACAAATAGTAAGGTCTGACTTATCTGGTTTCCTTCAAGACTCAATTCAAATCCTTCTTTCTGCAAGTCTTCTCCTGCTCCATTCTGCAGCTAATGCATTGCCACTAACATTACCTCCCATTTCTCCTGTATATTTCTTGTATATACATAGTTATTTTCATGTTGTCTCCCCACAATAATGACCTTCTTTTCAGCAGTATCATGTTTTTGCCTTGCTGTTTTCCCCATAGATAGAAAAATAACTGGCACATAGTGTTCCTTAACAAATACTTGCTATGAATAATAATGATGATACTAAATAAAATTATGCTTAAATGCTATTTTACCTGCAATAATAACATCTGAAATTTAAAGGAATATCTAGCAAAACTTACAGAATTCTGGTATACCATATTATAACTCTTAAGAGTCAATGTATAGTATCATCCTGCATTCTCCTATCATCAGTCATTCTAAATTGGCCATTATAATCTTTATAATTCATCTAATTAGGTATCTACAAGGTGACAAACCCTACTGGTCAGTGAGGACTTGAGGTCCACAATACAGAAGAGAATTCATAGGAATATAAAAATATATATAATATAAAATTCATAGGAATATAAAAGTTGTTATGAATTTAAATTTAAATACATGAAAGCATGAGTAAGTTTCATACCTTCTGTGGGCCTTCATTCCGCATCTCTAAAATTGGTTCTTTTTCAACAAAAACGATTTTTTATATTTCTACTTCAAAAAAATATGTGAAGGTCTGCTGCATGAAAGAAAGATTAGATTTATAGGGTCATGGATCTAGAGCTAGAGGAGACCTTTAAGCGCATCTTAGCCAAAAGCTATATTTGAGGGATAATAAAATTGACAAGTGGGGAGAAATGTGTACCCTGAAATGTGTCTGAATGACTGAACTTCAGTGACAAAGAGTGAAAAGTTGATAATTTTTTTAATTGTTTAATTACTCTTTTCAATATCATTACTACAAAACTAACATTACTTACTCTGGTCATTTTGCAAATTTATCTATGTTGATTCTGAGCAGTTTGTCTTGTCTTTCTGGATTTAAAGTATAAAACAAAAACAAGAAAAATAATGTTCTCACAAAAATATTTGAGTTGAGGTTTAATTTATGACCTCAGAAATGTTTCCACAGAACCTCACATTAGGAGAAAAAAGCAGTAAAGAGTTCCTAGTAAAGAGCAAATTTCCTTCTATGTTTTCTTTCTTTAAATACATATAAAATCACGTGTACATACATACACACAGTGGCATATATTCTTGTACTTGAAATATATATATATATATATATATATTCATATATATATGTATATTATATATATATTTGTTAGCTAAAAATATACTTAAGCCATCAAAATGGTTTCTTGAAGGTACCTAAAACAATATGCCTTTATGCCTCCTAAATGGACCATCAGTTACGGAAGAAAACAGGAAAAGAATAATAACCCTTTTACTCCATTTATCTCAAAGAGAAATATCATCCATTTTCCGTTGCCTAATGATGGAATGTTATCAACAAAACATTCTAATGGTCCACACTAAAATAAAAGACCCACCAGAGTGATGTACAAAGGTACAGCCCAGCACAAAATCATCACTATCCAGCTCTGAGCATAGTTAAAGAAAATGAAGAAATAGATGCTTTTTCATGGGAATTAATTTGCAAGAGAGACACCTAGCCAGAATTCTTTTGGCAGGACGATCCTTTTTTTAAAACATCTTGTTATTGCTCTGGGCACAGAAAATGTATTTGCATGCACCAGTCACTTAGAAAAAAGGAACAAAACCTAAAGGGTGAGATGGAGAGATAGTGTCTACTTTTCAACACAGTGGTGGCTGCTGCTCTTTAAATGAAACATGGTTCAACTGCAAAATAGAATTCTCAAACCAAATTAGCAAGGACCATTATCTCTCATGAAATTGTAGCAGCTTGCTAGAATCTTTGTTACTCGAGTTTGACAAGCAGGCTTTTTTTCCGGGTAGCAAAGGAAGATATTTTTATTGCATCTTGGATTTAAATAGCACCTTTCTTTAGAAATGCTAAAAGCCCTTTCATGTGTATTGTCGCATTTGTCTCCAATGTTCTGCAACATACAGAAGAAGTCCATCAAACCACAAATATTTTTCAGGACCCATTCTGTGTTAGGCAGTTTTTGAAGATGTGGGGGATACCAAGAGAAATAAGAAGTTGTTATCAAGCTGTGGAGGTCAAATTAAAGCAGAGAAAATAATTAGACTGCAAGCAAGACATGTCTGGGTTCAATTCTGCAAACTTTTAAATACTATTTTGCAATTGTAGTTGCTTTTGTCGGTGGTATTATTATGTGGAATAAATAATAAGTGTTACATAAGGAGTTCAGAGAAGGAAAAACCATGCAAATTGGAATAATCAGGTAAGATTTTAGTGCTCAAGCTAGTCCTCAGAAGATGGATGCAACTAAAGTAGTTTGAAATATGACATTCACAAGCTAGATGGGACTGGATGAGGGAGGGTCTTCCAATTCAGGGAGCTGAAAAGATATAAAAGGAGAGGAGGATGCAAAATCTTCAATTCAATTTAAGATACTTAATTAAAGTTCACACAGAGTAACCCTGGTAGAGATGAAATTTAGATGGGTTTCCAAACTCTCAGTCCTAGCCCTTTAGTGCCAATCCAGAATTATGGAGTAATTAATCCTCAAAACAGACACAATCTCTAGTTTTTGGTTTCATTCTGCC
Source organism: Macrotis lagotis (assembly GCF_037893015.1). NCBI lineage: Eukaryota > Metazoa > Chordata > Mammalia > Peramelemorphia > Peramelidae > Macrotis > Macrotis lagotis. Next base: position 98,596,540 of record NC_133660.1, on the reverse strand, counting down.
TAAAGCAAATAGCATTCAAAGCTCTTTTTGCTCTATACTAATAATATAGCCTGAAAATCATATTCTTGGTGGTCAGCTATGGCGATCCTATGCAGAGTAAGGCTTCTTTTCTCATCCTAAGAGCAGTCAGAGAATGATAAACAGTGGTAAATGGGTTGATAATCACTTCAAATTGCTATGCTAAAAGCTAATCTACAAGCTAAATAAATAAAAAGGCAAGAAAAAAGAGGAGTACACGTCCAGCAGTAAAACAAGTAACATAATATTTGTATTATCTATCTCACAGGACTGTTCTGGAGCTAAAATGAGACACTTCAAATAAAGCACTTTGGAATACATAAAGCCTAATTTTTTTTAGAGGAAGCATGGTTTCTTTTATTCTCTTATTTCAATATTTGAAATGTAAATAACTTTGAAAAACAGCATAAGGAAGCAAAAAGAACATTGGCCTTTGAGTAAACAAACCTTGCTACTAACTCCAGCTCCAACACAGCAGTCAACTGCAGCCATGAGCAGCAAATTTCTAAATGTTCTCACAACTTCAGTTACCCCGCCTGTAAAGAGGGGTTAATAATAGTCCCACTACCTAAGGTAGTTTAACTGCAGAACCCGTTGCAAATTCACTCTCCTTCATGGTCTCTATTAAATGAAATAATACAGAACTGAGAGGGCTTGAAAATGATACAATGAATGAAGCATCAAACCTGGAGTCAGGAATATTTGAGTTCAAATCTAACCTCAGACACTCACTATTGTGACTTACACTGGGAAAGTCACTTAATACTGTTTGCTTCAGTTTTTTCATCTATAAAAGAAGCTAAAGAAGGAAATGGCAATCCATTCTAACATCTTTGCCAAGAAAACCCAAAATGGGTTCACAAAGAATCCAACATGACTGAAAACAAAATATACCACATATGCTTCAATTAATTTTTTTTTCTTCTTGATTTTAGATGAGAGACAGCCAGTGCAAAACTTGTGTGTGTGAGAGAGAGAGAGACAGACAGAGAGGCAGAAAGAGAGAGATAGAGAGAGACAAAGAGACAGAGAGACAAAGACAGAGAGAGAGAGATAGACAGACAGACACACACAGAGAGAGACAGAGAGACAGACAGACAAGGGGCGGCTAGGAGGCACAGTGGATAGAGTACTGGACCTGGAGACAGGAGGACCTGAGTTCAAATCCAATCTCAAACACTTAATTACCCAGCTGTGTGACCTTGGGCAATTTACTTTACCCCAATATGCCATGCCAAAAAGAAAAAAGGACTGAGACAGAGAGAGACAGAGCTCTCTTCCTCTAAAAATAAGGCTTTTTAAACTTTTATATGCCACTAAATTGATTTTTCTTACCATTTGCTAAAAGTTTTCTGCTCCTCTCTTGGACTAAATATTCAGGCCTATGATATCTAGGGAACTAGGGGAAGAGAAACGAACACGTATTTTTGAGTATCACCTATATACTAGACATTGTGCTTAACTCTTTACAAATATCATCTCACATTATTTTCACAACAAACCCAGGAGGTAGGTGCTATCCCCCTTATTTTACAGCTGGGAAAACTGAAACCAATAGAACTTGTGTCCAAGACCACTTTTGAATTTATTTTCTTGACTTCAGATCCTCTGCTTTATCTGCTGAATCACTTGGTAACCTCAAAATGGAAACTACTATTTCTATAATTTTTTCAGACATCATTTCATTTTTCCTAAGAGTGATCTTTCAAGATAGTTTCTGTTTCTTAGAGAGATCCTACTTATCAGGGATCAGACAGGTTTCAGATCATCTGAGCCTATCACTTCTCAGATGGCCTATTAGTTTCAATATCTCCTTTTACTCTTGAAGCAGCTCTTTTCAAAATACTCACAAAGTTTAGGTATTCTTATGTCTTCCTAGACTGGATGGAGGCTGATGTTTCCCCTTCCTCTCCTTGACATTGTTCCATTTGGTGCCCTTTTACAACTTTGCTGGAATGTGCATAAGAACTGGGCTATTTTGGAATCTCTCATATTGTTATTTTAATCATATGATGATATCTTATTATACACAACAGATGGTTAAACAAAGCTATCTCTCAGTAACTTCTCTCATGAAATCTTTATATGTTCTTAACAAATGCTGTAGGTAGAGCTTGGGTGAAAGAGAGTTCTTAAGGTAGTATTCTGCACCACTGAGTTGGTACTTTTATTTTTTTCTTCATTTTGATTTATTTTTCAATAAAAAGAGAGTTTTCTCTCACATTACTCCACATTTAAAAAGAAAGACAAAACCTCTGAAACAAATATGCATATTGAAGCAAAAAAATTTCCACATTGTCTATATCCAAAAACACATGGTTCATTCTCCAATTTGAATCCATCAGTCCTCTTTCAGCATGTACTTAAAATATGTTTATTGACTAAGGTAAATAGGTAGCATAAATCATCATCAGTCATTTGACATAATGATTTGTCAGTGCACTGATCAGAGATCTTAAGCTTTTCAGTTATTCATCTACATAATGGTATCATGGTATAAATGGTTCTGATTTTACTCTGCATCAATTCATACAAGTATTCTCAAGTTTTTTTGAACACATACCTTTCATCATTTCTTATAGCTCAAAAGAATTCCATTCCATTCATATACTATAATTTGTTCAGTCATTCCTCAATTGATGGTCACCCTCTTAGTTTCCAGTTCTTTATTCTGCTATAATTGTTTTTATAAATATGTATCCTTTATCTATTTCTTTTATCTATTTAGGATATGGGTCTTTTTTTAGTCCAAAAGATATGCATAATTTACTGAATTTTGGGCCAGAATTACAAACTGCTTTTCAGAACATATAGTACAACTCACAACTTCACATACACACAATAATGTGCTCATTTCCTTGTAGACCTTTGAACATTTGCTATTTTTCTTTTTTTGTCAATATTGCCAACCTGATGGATGCGAGGTAACCTCAAAGTTGCTTTAATTTGCACTTTTCTACTTATTAGACATTTGAAGCATCTGTTCACATGGCTACTTATACCTTGGCAAATGGTTCTTATTCTCATAAATTTGAGTCCATTCTTAATAACTTTTGGAAATGAGAGTCTTAGCAGAAAAGCTTGCTGCAATTTTGCTGCAAGATTTTGTTTGTGTAAAAACTTTTTAATTTTGTATAATTAAGATTGTTCATTTTATATTGTTTGGTCATCTTGTATGATCATGGATTCTTTTCCAGCCATAGATCTGCAAGTTAGTTCCTTCCCTCCACCTATAATTTGTTTATAATGTCACTTTAAATGGCTAAATCATTTATCAGTTTAGAGCTTATTTGGTACACATTGTGAGTTTCTAGTATATGCCTCATTTTTGCCAGATTGTTTTCCAGTTTTCTGAACAGTGTTTGTTAAATAATAAATTCTTATCCCAATACTTGTATACTTGAATTTATCAAACAAGAGACTACTATATTCATTTACTTCTACATTTTCTTAAGCAAATTTGTTTGCCTGATCAACCTTTCTATGATTTAGCATCAAATCATTTTGATGAAAATTTGAGATCTGGTATTGCAAAACCTCCTTTCTTTCCACTCTTTTCCAATATTTATCTTGACCTTTTATTAGTCTAGTTGAAGTTTATTATATTTTATATTTATTATACTTTTATATTTATTATATTCTATAAAGAAATCTTTTAGAGGTCTAATGTATGTGGCACTAAATAAATTGAGTAATTCAAATAGTATTATCATTTTTTTATTGTTGGCTTACCTACCCATGTATTTTCCAATTATATAAGTATGTGTCCATTTATATAGTATATAAAGTATAGAATACTTTATAGTTGTGTTCATATATTTCTCATATATGAGAATATAGCAGGCAAACTGCCATGTATTTTCTATAATTTTTAGTTATTTTTAAAGAGAATTTTTCTATCTCTTCCTGTAATTTTTGTTTGGGTAATATATAGAAAATGTAAATTTTTACATGGATTTATTTTACCTTCTCCAACTTTGCTGGTAACATTAACAGTTATTTAATTTTAAAATTGACTTTATAGCAAGGGACTACAAACTATTATTAGCTCCTGGACTAAACAAAAAAAGGTAGAAGGTTGTATTTGGTTCACAAGCTCAAGAGTATTCTGAGTAAACCATCATATCTTCTGCAAAAAGTAATAATTTTGTTTCCACTTTTCCCACATTTATTCCCTCAATATCTTTTGCTTAGATTATTACAGTTTTGTTAATCTCTTCTTTGATTTTTCATGATTTCTATTTTAGCAATTTTTCTTTATTAAAATGTGCTGTCTAGATCTATGGAAAGGGAAGCAGTTTATGACTAAGGAAGAGATAGAGAACATCACCTAAAACAAACTAGATTATTTTGATTACATTAAATTAAAAAGGTTTTGCACAGATAAAACTACTGTAACCAAGACCAAAAGAAATGTAGTAAACTGGGAAACAATCTTTACAACTAATGTTTCTGATAAAGGACTCATTTCTAAAATATACAGAGAACTGAGTCATCTTTTTAAAACAAAAAGCCATTCCCCAATTGACAAATGGTCAAAGGATATGCAAAGGCAATTTACAGATGAGATCAAAGCAATCCATAGCCATATGAAAAATTGCTCTAAATCATTAATTATTAGAGAAATGCAAATTAAAGCTTCTCTGAGATACTACCTCACACCTCTCAGACTGGCCAATATGACCAGAAAGGATAATAATCATTGTTGGAAGGGTTGTGGGAAATCTGGGACACTATTACACGGTTGGTGGAGCTGTAAACCCATCGAACCTTTCTGGAGAGGAATTTGGAACTATGCCCAAAGGGCAACAAAAATGAGCATACACTTTGACCCAGCAATACCACTATACCCTGAAGAGATGATGGAAAAAAATGTAAAAACATCACTTGTACAAAAAATATTCATAGCAGCCCTGTTTTTGGTGGCAAAGAATTGGAAATCAAATAAATGTCCTTCAATTGGGGAATGGCTGAGCAAACTGTGATTTTATATATATATATATATATATATATATATATATATATATATATATGTATATATATGTATGTATATATATACATATATATATGTATGTATGTATGTATGTCATGTAATACTATTGTTCTATTAGAAACCAGGAGGGATGGGAATTCAGGGAAGCCTGGAGGGATTTTCATGAACTGATGCTGAATGAGATGAGCAGAACCACAAAAACACTGTACACCCTAACAGCAACATTGGGGTGATGATCAACCTTAATGGACTCACTAATTCCATCAGTACAACATTCAGGGACAATTTTGGGCTGTCTGCAATGGAGAGTGCCATCTGTATCCAGATAAAGAGCCATGGAGTTTGAACAAAGTTCAAGGACTATTCCCTTTAATTTAGGGAAAAAAAAACATCTTATTGTCTGATCTTGTTATCTCTAAGACTTTTTGTTTCTTCCTTAAGGATATGATTTCTCTCTCATCACACTCAATTTGGATCAGTGTACAACATGGAAACAGAGTAAAGACTGATAGATTGCTTTCCATGGTGGGGGGAGGTGAGTAAGATTGGGGGAAAAATTGTAAAACTCAAACTCAAATAAAATCTTTAATAAAAAAAAAATGTGCTGTCTAGACTTCTGGGGCTTTAATAAAGCCTCTGAACAAATCCTAATGTGACAGAAACCACCAAAAAAAGTGAAATAGCATAATGAGATATCTTGAAGGAATTTCAAGAAAAGGTCTGTCATATGAGTAAAAGGGTAGTATAGGCCAGTATAGGCAGGATAGCTGGGAAGCCAGCAAGAAACTACTAGCCAAAGCACATCTAAGGTCCCAGCACAACTCTGCCAGCAGTTAGGGTCCCAAATGTGCATCAGAGAGCAAGGTTTTGGGTCCTGAGTAGCTGGTGTGGTGTTAGGCTATCCTAGCATGGGGAGTAAACCAGGAATACCAGAAATGCCAAAGCAGAAAGCCAGGGACCAGAACCCTGGCACCCCAGCAAAAAAAAAAAAAAAACCCTTAGAACTATATACCCTAATAGCACAGGAACAGAGCTCAACTGAGAAATGACCAAGAGAAAAATGCCAACCATTGACAGCTACTACACTGATACAGGGGATAAAAACATAACTCAGAAGAGGCAAAAAGTGACAAAATACAAAATGTGGAGCCTTTAAGTGGTTGATGATGGTCTCAGTTCCAAGAAAGACCTCTTGGAAGAGCTGGAAAAGGATGTTAAAAATCAAAGAGGGGAGGAAGAAGAAAAAAAGGAGAAAAGAAATGAGAGTCAAGCAAGAGAATTATGAAAAAATAACTGAAGAAAACAATTTTAAAAGTAAAATTGACCAGCTAGAAAATAAAATTAATCAATTGGAAAAGGAAACAAAATGCTAACTGAAGATGAGGAAAAACCTTAAAAACTAGAATTGGACAAATTAAAATGAATGACTCTTTGAGACCCTTCATTTCCATCAAACAAACCCAAAGGTTGAAAAAAATAGAAGAAAATGTAATGTGTCTCTTAGGAAAAACAACTGACTTGGCAAATGAATCCAAAAGAGATAATTTACCTAAAAGCCATGATCAGAAAAAAGAGCCTGGACAATATCATGCAGGAAATTATCATGGAAAACTATTCTAATAGCCTAGGAAAAGCAGGTAAAAATAGTCCTTGAAAGAATCCATTGATCACAACCAGAATTAGATCCCAAAATAAAAATTCCAAGGAATATTGTAACCAAATTTCAAAATTCTCAGAGGAGAAAATACTGTAAGTATCCAAAAAAGAAGTAATTTAAATACAAGGAATCCACAGTAGGATTAGGCAGAATTTATCAGCTTCATATTAAAGGATCAGAGGGGCTAGAATATGATATTCCAGAGGGCAAAAGAGCTTGGATTACAATCAAGAATCAACTGCTCTGCAAAATTCAACATTATTTCAAGGGAAAATACAGACTATTTTCAAAGAAATAGAGGATTTTGAAACTTTCCTGACAAAAAAGACCAGAGCCAAAGAGAAAATTTGATCTTCAAATGGAAGACTCAAGGGATGTGTAAAAAGGCAAATGGAAGGGGAGGAGGATTGAGGAGGAAATGTTAGCTAACTCTTGAGAACTGCAATTCTTTTTGAACAAAAGGGGTGGGTATAAATTGACTGATAGCATCAAACTTTTAGCTCTTAAGTAATTTTGCTTTATATGATTCTTTTTATCATTATTTTTATTTATTTGTTTGTTTATTTATTTATTTTTGAATTTTACAATTTTTCCCTCTATTTCCCCAATCTCGCTTCCCTCCCCCAACCCCCCCACAGAATGCAGTCTGTTATTCTTTACATTGCTTCCATGCTATACATTGGTCTAAGTTGAATGTGTTAAGAGAGATATCATTATCCTAAAGGGAAAAAAATATAAAAGATATCAAAATTATGTAATAAAATAACATTTTTTTAAAATTAAAGGTAATAGTCTTTGGTCTTTCTTCAAACTCCACAGTTCTTTCACTGGATACAAATGGTATTCTCCATCATAGATACCCCAAAATTGTCCCTGATTGTTGCACTGATGGAATCAGAAAATCCATTAAGATTGATCATCAACCCCATGCTGCTGTTATGGTGTACAATGTTCTTCTGATTCTGCTCATCTTGTTCAGCATCAGTTCATGCAAATCCTTCCAGGCTTATCTGAATTCCCACCCCTCCTTGGTTTCTAATAGCACAATAGTGTTCCATAATGTACACATACCACAGTTTATTAAGCCATTCCCCAGTTGATGGATATTCATTCAATTTCCAATTCTTTGCCACCAGAAACAGAGCTGCTATGAATATTTATGTACAAGTAACATTTTTACTCTTTTTCATGATCTCTTCAGTGTATACCAGTAGTGGTATTACTGGATCAAAGGGTGTGCACATTTTTGTTGCCCTTTTGGCATAATTCCAAATTGCTCTCCAGAAAGGCTAGATGAGTTCACAGCTCCACCAACATATTAATGTCCCAGATTTCCCACATCCTTTCCAACATTGATTATTGTCCTTTCTGGTCATATTGATCAGTCTGAGAGGTGTGAGATGGTACCTGAGATGCTGTAATTTGCATTTCTATAATAACTAATGATTTAGAGTAACTTTTCATATGACTATGGATCTCTTTGATTTCCTCAACTGAAAATTGCATCTCCATATCCTTTGACCATTTGTCAATTGGGAAATGGCTTTTTTTTATAAATTTGACTCAGATCTCTATATTTTTAGGAATGAGTCTTTTGTCTGAAATACCAGTTGTAAAAATAGTTTCCCAATTTACATTTCTTTTGATCTTGGTTACAGTGGTTTTATCTATGCAAAAGTTTTTTTTAATTTAATGTAATCAAAATAATCTAGTTTGTTTTTAATTATGTTCTCCATCTTCTTTCCATAGATCTGACAGGTAAACTATTCCTTGATCTCCTAGTTTGCTTAAAATATTGTCTTTTACATCTAAATCCTGTATCCATTTTGATCTTATCTTGGTATAGGGTGTAAGGTGTTGGTGTAATACAAGTTTCTGCCATACAAACTTCCAATTTTCCCAACAGCTTTTATCTCAGAGAGAGGTTTTTTTTAGGTGTTTTTTTTTTGCAAGGCAATGGAGTTAAGTGGCTTGCCCAAGACCACACAGCTAGGTAATTATTAAGTGTCTGAGGTTGGATTTGAAATCAGGTCCTCCTGACTCCAGGGCCGGTGATCTATTCACTGCACCACCTAGCCACCCTGAAGAGAGAGCTTTTATCCCAAAAGCTGGACTCTTTGGGTTTATCAAATAGCAGATTACTATAATCATTTCCTACTATACCTTTTGTACCTAGTCCATTCCACTGATCTACCACTCTATTTCTTGGCCAATACCAGGCAGTTTTGATGATTGAAGCTTTATGGTATAATTTTAGATCTGGTACAGGTGAACCACCTTCTTTTGCACTTTTTTCCATTAAATCCATGGAAATTCTTGACTTTTTATTTCTCCATATGAATTTCCTTACAATTTTTTTATGATTATATAAATTTTTTGGAATTTTGATTGGTAGGCAACTAAATAAGGAGTTTAATTTGGTAGATTTGTCATTTTTATTTTATTAGCTTGGCCTATCCATGAGCAATTGATATTTGCCCAGTTATTTAAGTCTGATTTTATTTGTGTGAGAAGGGTTTTGTAATTGTTTTCATGAAGTTTCTGAGTCTTTCTTAGCAAGTCAACTCCCAAATATTTTATAGTATCTGAAGTTATTTTGAATGGAATAGTTCTTTCTAGCTCTTTCTGCTGTATCTTGCAGGTCATATACAGAAATGTTGAGAATTTATGAGAGTTGTGAATCCATCGAGACATGGAGATTTTTTCTTAGGGAGTTCAATAATGGCTTGTTGAATTTCTTTTTCTGAAATAGGGTTATTTAGGTATTTGATTTCCTCTTCATTTAACCTGGGCGATTTATATTTTTGTAAATATTCATCCATTTCACTTAGATTATCAAATTTACTGACATATAGTTGGGCAAAATAATTCTGAATTATTGCTTTTATTTCTTTCTCATTGGTGGTGAGTTCACCTTTTTCATTTATGATACTAGCAATTTGGTTTTCCTTCTTTTGTTAATCAAATCTACCAGAGGTTTATCAATTTTATTGGGTTTTTTCATAAAACCAACTCTTGGTTTTATTTATTAGTTCAATAGTTTTCTTGCTTTCGATTTTATTCATTTCTCCTTTAATTTTTAGAATTTCTAATTTGCTATTTAATTGGGGTTTTTAATTTGTTCTTTCTCTAATTTCTTTTAGTTGCATTTTAGTTTGTTGAATTCATCTTTCTCAAATTTATTCATGTAACCATTTAAAGATATAACATATCCCCTGATAACCACCTTGGCTGTATCCCATAAGCTTTGGTATGTTGTTTTGTTACTTTCATTATCTAGGATGAAATCATTAATTATTTCTATGATTTGTTGTTTGATCCATTCATTCTTTAAAATTAGGTTATTTAGTTTCCAATTAGTTTTAGGTCAATCTCTCCTTGGCCCATTATTGCGTGTGAATTTTATTGCATTATGATCTGAGAAGGATGTATTCACTATTGCTGCCTTTCTGCATTTGATTATTGTGTTTTTATGCCCTAGCACATGTTCTAAGTGCCACGTACTACAGAAAAAAAAAGTATATTCCTTTCTATCCCCATTCAATTTCCTCTACAGGTCTATCATATCTAGGTTTTCTAACAATCTACTTACGTCATTAACTTCCTTCTTGTTTATTTTGTGGTTAGATTTATCAAAATCTGAGAGTGGGAGGTTGAGGTCTCCCACTAGTAGAGTTTTGCTATCTATGTCTTCATGTAACTCATTCAACTTCTCCTCTAAGAATTTGGATGCTATACCACTTGGTGCATACATATTTAGTATTGAAATTGCTTCATTTTAGGAGGATATAGTTTCCTTCCTTATCTCTTTTAATGAGATCTATTTTTGCAGATGCTTTTTCTGAGATAAGGATTGCTACCCCTGCTTTTTTCACTTCAGCTAAAGCAAAATATATTCTGCTCCACTCTATTACCCTTACTCTACATGTATCTCTCTGCTTCAAATGAGTTTCTTGTAAGTAGCATATTGTGGGATTCTGGTTTTTAATCCACTCTGCTATTCATGTATTTTTTATGGGAGAGTTTATTCCACTCACATTCAAAGGCATAATTACTAGCTCTTTATTGCCCTCCATGTTATCTTCCTTCTGTTTATGTTTTTCCCTTTTCCAGTTTATCCATATTCCCAAATATTTTGTTTCAGAATACCACCACCTTCAGTGTGTTTACCCTCCTTATATCGAACCCCCTCCCCTTTCTTTCCCTTTTCCCTTTGTCCCTTCTTCCTTCCCTTCCTTCTGTTAGTTCCTTTTTTTATCCCCCTCCCCCCTTCCCCTTTTAATACAAGAAAGATGATATGTTTCTTAACTCAGTATGTGTATGTTGACTTTAAGCCAAATCTGATGAGATTAAGATTCAGGTGGTCCTCACCTCCTTCCTTCTTCCCTTCTATTGCATCAGGTCCTTAGTACCTCTTTCTGTGATGTGATTTACCCCATTCAATCTCCTCCATCCTCCCAGCTATTTACTGCTCCCCTTTTTAAGGAGATATTATTTTTAAATCATTCTATCAGAGTCACAGTTACATCATGAGTGTCCAATATTTCTGTCTAGGTATATTCTCTCTAATAGAGTTAAAATTCTCAAGTTATGAGAGTCTTTCTCCCAGGTGGGGATATAGCCAGTTTTATCTTATTGGACAGCAGTTTTTATTTTTACTTTACCTGTTTCTTTTTTACCTTTTCATCTGTCACTTGAGTCTACTGTTTGTAGTACAAATTTTCTATTTAGCTCTAGTCCTTTAATCAGGAAAAGTTGTAAGTCTCCTGTTTTACTAAATGTCCATCTTCCCCCCAGAAGAGAAAGCTCCCCCTTGCTCTTCAGAATATATCATTCCAGGACCTTCAATCCCTTAATGTTGATGCAGTCAGGTCCTGTGTAATCCTTACTGTGATTCCATGGTATCTAAATTGTTTCTTTCTGGATGCTTTCAGGATTTTCTATTTTTATCTGATATTTCTGGAAGTTGAGCACAATATTCCTTGGTGTTTTCATTTTGGGATTCCTTTCTGGAGGAGATTGATGTATTCTTTCAATTACTATTTTGCCCTCTGGTTCTAGGATGTCAGGGCAATTTTCCATCACTAAATGCTGTAATATTAAATCCTGGCTTTCTTTCTCTTCAATATTTTCAGGGAGTCCATTGCTTCTTAAATTGTCTCTCCTGGTTTTATTCTCAAGGTCAGTGGTTTTGCCAATGAGGTATTTTGTGTCTTCTTCTCTTTTTTTGATTTTTTTTTTGGTTTTGTTTAATAGATTCTTGTTATTTCATGAAGTCATTTGTTTCCACAGACTCCATTCTTTTTTTAGAGAAGAATTTTCTTCATTTACCTTTCACAACTCCTTTTCCAATTGTTCAATTCTTTTTTTGCAAGGCAATGGGGTTAGGTATCTTGCCCAAGACCACACAGCTAGGTAATTATTAAGTGTCTGAGGCTGGATTTGAACTCAGGTACTCCTGATTCTAGGGCTGGTGCTCTATCCACTGCACCACCTAGCCACCCATCAATTATCTTTTTGAAGGAGATTTCCATTTGTCCTAATTGACATTTTGAGAGAATTATTTTCTTTTTGCATTTGTCCAATTATTTTCTTGCCAAAAGATGTTAATTTTCTCATGGGCTGCTTTTCCCAAATTTCCCATTTGATTTTTAAACTCCTTCCTGATTTCTTCAAGTAAGTCTTTCTGGGTTAGAGACCAAAGCATATTCTCTTTGAAAGTTCTAGATCTCTCTGAGTTAAGGTTATATTCTAGGTAGTTTTCTATGGACCTCCCATTTCAATGGCCTTTCTTCATTTTCCTAAGATCTTGTGTTGGGAGAGGAGCTGGTTCACAGAGGTTTGGTGTTGAGATCCCTAGAGGCTTTGCTCACTGGGTTTAGTAACTCCAGGTGGGCCAACTAGTAGGGGGTGCTGATTACTTTCTCTGGAGTGCCTGTGACCTTGATTTGAGGCTCCCTAGGCCTGGAGGGGGTGGGTGATGCTTCTGGATACCTTTATCCTTGAACAGTGTGGGCTGGGCCCTGGGGCTAGAATTTTATTCTCCCTGTTCAGCTGAGGGAGCTCTGTTGTCCATGCCTGAGCCTGGGGTTGGGGATGGGGGAGTGGGCTGTTACTGTGTTTGTTCTGGGAAGAGGACTCAGCTGAACTAAAAGTATAGAGTCCATGGTTCTTCAGATCAGCAAAGCCCAGTGGATCGATGTCTAGCCACATTCTTCCATTCTGCAATTCTCTATGCTGGAATTTGCCTTCCAGCCCAGCTGGGACTCCCCCCAACCTCTGCTCTCACCGCCAAAAGCTCAGTGGCATGGGGCCCTAGGTCCCACAATCAGTGCCTCCATGGCTGATCTTAGGTTAGACCAGCTCTCATCCCACCCTCACTAGCTCTCTGCTCTCTGACCCCCAGCTCACCCATGATCCCCAGAGACAGACTTTATTGGTAAATGTTCTTCTCCTAGCTTTTTTCAATTGAATTTCTGTTAATAGGTTTCTTTCATATTATATTTGAGGGAAGACCAGGAGATCTTATCCATGTTGGCCAGAAGTTCCTTTACATGATTCTTTAACTCATGAGGAGTGTATTTATATTGAGGGTACTTGGAAAGAGGATGAGGTATAAATTGATTTCAACTTGATATTTATGGCTCTTGAGAACTGTATTTCTAATATGTCAGTGTGCTTGGACAGACTGTACTTGGGAAGAAGCTGTGGATATGAAGTGACTATGAAGTAATGTTGCTTAAGATCAATCAATCAACCCTTGAGAATTGTACTTCTTGTTTGTTGTTGTTGTTGTTGTTGTTTTGTTTAGTTTGATTTTATTTTTTTTAATTCTCTTTTTTGTACAAATGTTTTTTTTAATTAATAAAATATTCTTGTTTAAGAGTAAACAAAATAACCACCCCATGAATATAGACTTGCTTGGACGATAAAGTAAAGGGGAGAGAAAAAAATTAAAATTAAAAAATAATAATAATAGTACTAATTGTAGGTATGGCCAGGTGGCACAATGGATGAAGCACCAGCCCTGGAGCCATGAGCACCTGAGCCCACATCCAGCCCCATAGACCCAACAATCACCCAGCTGTGTGACATGCAAGACACCCGACTCCACTGCTCTGCAAAAACCAAAAAGAAGGGGGGAAAAAAGACCCAAAATAAAATAACAATAGTAATAATAGTAGGGGTGGCTGGGTGGCAGACAGAGCATTGGCCCTTGAGCCAGGAGCACCCGGGTCCAAATCCGGCCTCAGACACCCAAAGATCACCCTGCTATGTGGCCCCAGGCAGGCCATCCAGCCCCATTTGCCCTGCATCCTCCCCCAAAAAATAATAATAAAAAATGTACTTCAGTCTTTGTTCCAACACCAACAACTCTGTCATGGGTGGATCACATTCTTTATGGTAAGCCCATCACAAAAGTTACTTCCTTATTTTTCCACCATTACCATTGCTGATCCCAACTCCCTCCTTTCTTATTTCTCCACTACCATGTACTATATTTTCTTTCTCCTTTCACTCTGACTCTGCTGTAGGGTTGCTGAGTGGTGCAGCAGACAGATACCTGGTTCTAGGGCCAAGAAGCCCTGAGCACCCATACCACCGCTTAGGCCCAGAATCCACCTGGCCCTATGGTCCTGGACAGGCCTTCCAATCCCAGCCCCTTGCAAGAAGTGAAAAAGAAAATGTGTTATATCTTACCACTCTCCCCCCATGGTCCATCCTCTCCTCCTTTATTCACATCCCCACCCCTTCCCCCTGCTCCCCCCTCCTTCTTAATCCAGATGTCTATACCCCATTGAGTATATATGCTGTTTCCTCTCCTAGACACCTCTGATGAGAGCAAAGGTTCCCTCATTCCCCTTTGCCTCCCCACTTCCATATCATTTCAATAGCTCATTATAATAAAAAAATCTTATTATATGAAATATCTTGGCCTATTCCCCCTCTCCTTTTTCTTTCTCCCCATTACATTTCCCTTTTTTTCCTATTGACTCCATTTTTACACCATATTTTATCTTCAAATTCAGCTTTCTCCTGTGCTTCAACTATAAAAGCTCTTTCTACCTGCTCTATTAATTGAGAAGGTTCATATGAGTATTATCAGTGTCATTTTTCTATGCAGGAATACATGCAGTTCATCATCATTAAGTCCCTCATATTTTCTCCCTCTCCTCCAATCTCCATGCTTCACCTGAGTCCTGTATCTGAAGATCAAACCTTCTGTTCAGCTCTGGCCATTCCAAAAGGAACATTTGAAATTCCCCTGGTTCATTGAAAGTCCATCTTTTTCCCTGGAAGAGGACATTCAGCCTTGCTGGGTAGTTCATTCTTGGCTGCATTCTAAGCTCTTTTGCCTTCCAGTATATTATATTCCAAGCCCTACGAGCTTCCAATGTAGTTGCTGCTAAGTTCTCTGTGATCCTGACTGAAGCGTCATGATATTTGAATTGTGTCCTTCTGGCTGATTGTAATATTTTCTCTTTGACTTGGGAGTTCTGGAACTTGGCTATAATATTCTTAGAGGTTTGTTTTTTGGGATCCCTTTCTCGGGGGTATCTATGGATTCTCTCCATTTCTATTTTGACCTCTGCTTCTAGAATATCAGGGCAGTTTTCCTGTAGTAATTCTTTGAAAATGATGTCAAGGCTCTTTTCCTGATCATGACTTTCAGGTATTCCAATAATTTTTAAATTATCTTTCCTAAGTCTGTTTTCCATATCAGTTGTTTTTTCAATGAGATATTTCACATTTTCTTCTAATTTTTCATTTTTTTTGGTTTTGAAGTGTTGATTCCTGATTTCTGGTAAATTCATCAATCTCTCTGAATTCTGTTCTTTGTCTGAAGGTTTTGTTCTCCTCAGAGAGTTTTCTTATCTCTTTTTCCATCTGGCCAATTTTGCTTTTTAAGGCATTCTTCTCCTCAATAACTTTTTGAACTGTTTTATCCATTTGACCTAAGTTGGTTTTTAGCATGCTATTTTCTTCAGCATTTTTTTGGATTTCCTTGACTAAGCTGCTGACTTCATTTTCATGTTTTTCCTGCATCTCTCTCCTTTCTTTTCCCAGTTTTTCTTCCAACTCCCTCACTTGATTTTCAAAGTCTTTTTTGAGCTCTGTCATAGCCTGAAACCAATTTCTGTTTTTCTTGAAGTCTTTAGATGCAGGAGCTTGTGCTTCCTCATCTTCAGACTGAGTATTTTGATCCTTCTTGGGCTCATATGCAAAATATTTCTCAATGGTCTTCCTCTTGTTTCTCTGCTTGCTCATTTTCCCAGCCTGGGCCTGGTTTTGGGGTGCTTCCTGAGCTTTTGGGACACTCCCACAAGGGTCTCAGTGCGTGAGGCTCTGTCCTCCCTCCTAGGCTGTGAATGACCATAAGCGCCCCCCTCTGCCACGGGGCTGAAGTGGGGTGCCCTGGTGTTCTATGGGGGGGAGGGCCTAGACTGGTATCAGGATCTGAATGTGGTCAGAACCCCAGAGTCCTGTTCCAGGGGCAGAGGACAGAGCTCTGCACTCTCTCTTTACTCCCCTCCCTCAGCTCAATGGGCTCATGCCCTGGAGGCTCCTGCTTACCAGCTCTGCCTGCTTCTGTTTCCAGATCTGTGGAAAGACCAAGCTGCTTGCTGTGTGCCCTGAGGTTTGGGCTCCATGTGCTCACTCTGGCAGAGGTCCCCTGCTGTTCCCCCACTTTGTGCCTGGTGCTCCCCGCGGTGCAGCTCAGGAGACTCCCCCGCTGCTGTAATCCATGGCTCCCAGCACCCTGGGGCTGCCTCCTGGAGACTGAAGTTCTTTTGCTCTATCGGGCCACTCCTCTGGCCCCTCTGACCCTGGGGAGCAGAGCCTTTCTGCTCTTTTCCAGGTTACCTTGAGTAGGAGAACTGCCTCACTGGGTCCCTTTGTGGGTTCTGTCTCTCAAAAGTTTAGTTAGAGTCCTTAGTTTCAAGCTTTATCAGAGAGCACCTAAGACTCGATCCTTTCTTGTCGCCTGCCATCTTGGCTCTGCCCATTCTAGAATTGTACTTCTATCAGGACAGATTATAGGAGTATATTTTTTTCGAATTATGAATCCAGGCTATTAAGATGGAATTTAATCTGACTTTTGGGTGGTGTATTTATTTTATATCATTGCAATAATCATGTTATAAGAGTAAACATAAACCCCCCCCCCCTCCCCACCCAAGAAGATGAGAAACCTCAAGAATGGTGAGAGAGAGAAAAAAATGTACTTCAGTCTGTGTTCAGATTCCAATGACTCTGTCTCTGGGATGAATTTCCTTCTTTATCATAAGTCCACCAGAGAATTTGCTTCAATATTTCACCCATAGTTGCTATCACTAACTATTTTCATCCACTCTATTCCTCCCCACTTTCATTTTTTCTGTTCTCTCTCTCCTTTTATCCTGTCCCTGTCCAAAAGTGTGTTGTGTCTGAGGACCCTCACTCACAATCTTCCCTCTCTTCTATCTCCATCCTTCCCTCCCCCATTCATCCTTATCCCATCTCTTTCCTCTCATTTTTCTCTAGTGTAAGATAGATTTCTACATCCTATTAAGTGCGTATGTTATTTCCTTTCTGAGATTTTCTTTTGGAATCTCTTTCCAATGAGATTACAGGCTCACCCATTCTACCAAAGTCCCTCAATTTCTATTTTACCATCTGCTTCTAGGATCTTGGGGCAATTTTGCTTTATTATTTCTTGAAAAAGTTTTTTCTTGCCTCTCATGTGAAATATCTTAGCTCCTTCTTCCTCTCCGTTCTGTTCCTCCCAGTGCTTTCCTTTATCACCCATTGATTCCATCTTTTTACTATATTATACTATTATATTCTGCTCCTTCCTATACCTTCTCTATATGTGCTCCTTCTAATAGCTCTTATAAATGAGAAAGTTCATATGAATTATCAGAATCTTCTTCTGATGCCAGAATACAAACAGTTCAACATCATTAAGTTCCTCATAGTTAATTTTTCTCATCCACCTTCTCTATAGTTCACCAGGCTCCTGTATTTGAAGATCAAACTTTCTGTTCAGCTCTGGTTGTTTCCATAGGAAAGTTTGAAAGTCCCCTGTTTCATTGAAAATCCATCTTTTGCCCTGAAAGGGAATGTTCAGTTTTTCTGGGTAGTTGATTCTACCAATTGGGTTTAAAAACTTATCCTATTCTACAGAGAAATAGGGAAAAGGAGAAAGAATGAGGAAGAGGGTAAAAATAAAAGTTAAAGGGGAAATGGAGAAGGAAAGGAGGAAAGACTGATAGAAAGAAGGGCTGATCGAGAGACAGCAATCAGAAGCAAAACCTTTGTAAGGAAAGATAAGGGCAAAGGAAAGAGAAAAGTATAAAAGTGGAAGATAGCATGGAGAGAAAGGGAGTTAGTAACCACAACTGTAAATGTGAGGGGATTTTTTTTCTTTCTTATGGTTTTATTTTCCCTTAGTTATAATTCCTTTTTCACAATGTGACTAATATAGAAATATGCTAAACATGAGTGTACATGTAAAACTTTTACCAGATTGTTTGCTGTCATGGAGGGGGGAGGGGGAAAGGGAGGATAGTAGAAAAATGTGGAACTCATAAACTTGTAAATGAATGCAAGTAAATGGTAACATTTAATAATTTTTTTTAAAAAAAGAATGAAACTATAAGAAATGGGACTTCAGAAAAAACTGAAAAGACTTGCATGAACTGATGCAGAGTGATGGGAGCAAAACCAGAAGAACATTGTACACACTATCAGCAACATTGTATGATGATTAGCCTCTTCTCAGCAGGACAATAATCAAAGACAAATCCAAAGGACATGTGATGGGAACTATATCCAGAGAAAGAACTATGGAATTTGAATGCGAACCAAAGCTTACTTTTTTAATTTTTAGAATTTGATTTATAGGGGGTGGCTAGGTGGCACAGTGGATAAAGTACCAGCCCTGGAGTCAGGAGTACTGGGGTTCAAATCCAGTCTCAGACACTTAATAATTACCTAGCTGTGTGGCCTTGGGCAAGCCACTTAACCCCATTTGCCTTGAAAAAACCTAAAATAAATTTTAATTTATGTATTATGAATTTTTCCCTCTCATGTTTTTCCCTTTTTTATTTGATTCATCTTTCATAATATGATTAATATGGATACATGTTTAACATAGGCATACATGAGTAATCTTAATACATGGTGGGGAAGGGAAGAGAAGAAGGAAGAACAATGTGAAACAAAACCTTACAAAAATGGTTGATGAAAACTATCTTTGCATACAGTTGGGAAAAATAAATAAATAAAATATTTTTAAAATGTGTTTTCTAGTTTTTTTAGTTGCATGTCTAATTCATTCTGTTTCTTTATCTTTTTGAGGGGTGAGATATTCTAGTTAAGTGACTTGCCCAGAGACAAACAGTTAGTAAGGGTCAAATGTCTGAGGTCAAGTTTGAACTCAGGTCCTCTGGACTCCAGGGCTGGTGTTCTACACACTGCACCACCTAGTTATTCCTTTATCTTTTATTAACAAATGTATTTAGATACAATTTCCCCATAAGCATAACTTTGACTTTGTATCTCAAATTTTTGTATGTTTCCTAATTATCATAATTACCCTTAATGAAATTTATTGTTTCTATGATTAGCTTTGGCATGCTCTTAAAATTAATTTAGTCTCTAATTAGTCATAATCATTTGTTTAGCAGCTCTTTATGGAATGAAACTATTATTACATTGTGATAAATAAAGATGTATTTAATTTTTCTGCTTTTCTGCATTTAAGAAGTTTCCAGGCACTGACATGGCCAATTTTTGTAAAAGAATCACAAATAGTCAAAATATGTCTATTCCTGTCTATTCCCATTCAATAATTATCACTCATCTATCCTATTCAATTTGTCTAAAAATCTATTCAGATCCTTCTTTTTTGAAATATAGTTTCTAAATCTGAAAAGAGTACATCTAAACTCACTATTGCAATTTTATTATTTATTTTTCTCTATTAATTTTATCTTTTAAGTATTTAAGTGCTATGCCATTTGATCAATATATTGTAGGTATTTATATTAATTCATTGGCTATGGTACCTTTCAAAATAATGTAGTTTTCTCTTTTAATCACTTTTTATTGTGAGTGTATCTGAAATCATTATTGCTACCTTTACAATTTTATATTTCAGCTGAAATAGAAGAGATTTTATTCCATTTATTATTTTAACTCTCTTTGAATCTTTTTGTTTCAAGTATATGATCATTCATAAATAAAATTGTGCATTCTGGTCTCTAGTTCATTCTGCTATATTCTTCCATTTTATAAAGTACTTCATCCTATTGATAATTATGATGGCTAATTCACATATGTCATATATATATGTATATATATATATACATAAATCATATTCACTTATAACTTTTTTCACTCTTTGCTTTCTACCTTTTTCTTACAAAGACAGGGATAATGCGACACAAGTATACTAGGCATCATTGTTCTTTGCTTGATGCAACATGCTTCTGCTCCTAAATTCCTCTTCTCTTCCTTGAACCAGGACCCCAATCACATACAAAATATCTTTTCTTTATTTCCCTTTAAACCATGTCTTGAGACTATATATACTCTGATATATTATAGTTGTTTTGATTCTTATCTTCCCTCCTACTTTCCCCTCCCCATTCCCTCCTGTTTCTTTGTTGAAGGAAAAGTATTTCTGCATCCAACACTATGGTTACATGAATATGTTTTCTAATCCTTTGATCAATTCATATGAATTTGATGATAAAATCCTCAGCTTGTGCATCCCAATTATTTGAGGTAATTCCCTCCTCCCTTTTTCCTGGTGTATTTCCTTTTCCTTTCTTCTTTAAGGATTATTGAAATATAACAAAACCACTCCATATTGCTCAGTCTCATTTAGATCCCTGATGTTATTAGGGATTCAAAAAGATATCTGTATCAGCTCCCAATTAGGATATTAATGCTTTATTTTTGTGTAGTTACTTTTGATTGCTCACTTACATTGACATTTTTATATTTATCTTGACTCCTGTGTTTGTTTTTAAAATTTTCCATTTATCTCTGGTCTTTTCATCAGGAATACTTCAAAGTTCATTGGTACATTAAAGATTCACTTTTCTTTTTGTCTGGTGGATTATATTCCATTTTGCCTGATAAATTATTCTTTGTTGTGGGTTTCCATCATTTGCAGTTTGGAAATCATCTTCAGATCAGTGGATACCAAGGAGGTTCTTTGTACTTGATTTTTTATTAGATACTATATTTTTTCTTTAATATGGAAGTTGTGGAGTTAGGTTATGATGCTCCTGGAAGTTTCCACTTTGAGGTTTTTTTGGTTTATTTTTTTTTCAGGAAATAGCCAACAGATTCTTCCTATTTTCACTATATCCCCTGGTTCTAATAGATCTGGACAATTTTCATCCATAATTTATTAAAATGTGGCATCCAGATTTTTTTGATTGATTATTCTAATTATTCCAAATTTAACTCTCCTTAATCTATTTTTCTAGTTCAAATTTTTATTTTTATATGACATACTGTAAGTATTTTTACATTTTTTACACTTTCACTTTGTCTTGATGCTTCTTGATGCTTATGAAGTCATTAACTTCAGTTCAGTTCATTCCAATTTTCAGGGAATCTTTTAGTTAAGTAACATTTTCTACCTCTGTGTCAAACTCTTAATCAGCCTTACAACTGTCTCCTCCAAAGCTCTCTTTTCTTTTCCCCATTCTTTTCTCTAGTGTGCTCATTTCATTTAAAAAAATCATCATTTCTAAAATTCTTGATTCTTTTCCTCCAGTCAATCAACTTGCTACTCTATCTAAACTGCACCTTTTTTGGTAGTCTTTTTGAATTCAATCCCTTTGTCCAGATTTGTACTTTGGGTATCTTTATAATAGATCTTCATAGCAAGATCCTGTATTTCTTCATTCTTCTAGTCTTCCTTCTTAAATTGGGATTTTGTATTAGATAATCTCTTCTCACTTCTGGAGAGAATGAAGGGCTTTATTTGGTTCTGTTTTGTATTATCTGAGGTTTTATTTCTATTTTCTCTTGTAATTTATCATTGTACTCTTCAAGAAAGTCAGAGACACTTGGCATGAGTACACACAAACTTTCAGTGTACCATACATCTCACTTAAAGCATTATCTGATCACTTCCCTCTTGATCTGATCTTTGCAAGCTTCCAATCCAGATGTGGACCTAAGTAACACAACAGTAGGCTTGCCCTGGTTGAAGTTCCAATAGATTGCTGCCAATCCAAGTCCCTGCTAACTGAGCTATAGAACTCTATGAAGGCAGAGGACTGAATCCAAGACCTCTCTCTAGAATAAGTGTCACACAGATGATGCTTACACTATTTCTTCTCTTTACTCAGCCTATATCCTCAATCCTGTTCAAAACTAGATCTGCTTGGATGGCAACTGCTTCCTAAATCTGTCCTGGCTCCACAATATAGCTCTCGAATTGAAGCTAAACTGCTGAAAGCTATTCCTGTTCCCTTTCCCTGAATGATACACAGAGTTATGCCCAATCTGTGCTGAATCTAAGACTTCTTGCCCTGGAACAGAGGCACAAATCAACCTTCACCTAACCCCAGGAAGATTCTCTTACTCTAGGTTAGATCCTCTAAAGTTCAGAATGATGCAATTGTTATTTAGCTATTGTTCTTGCCCTTGGACTAAAAAAAAGATTCACTCTGTTTTCTCTAGGAAATGTAGTATCACTACCTGATTTGGCATTTTTTATTAACCTTTTGCTGGAATAATCATGAGGACACTTTGACTGTACCACTTCCTCCTTCTCCATCATCTTGGCTAATCTTCTTTGGCACTTTTGATAGTCAACAGACATTAGACATAATAAAACTTTAAATCATTTATATTACTTAATCAGTGGTGTGATTCTGGTGTAATCTACTTACAAAAATGTCTATAAAAGTCTTGCCTGTTCCCTTTTATTTTCATTAAAAATAATCTCAAAATATTCTCAGCACATTCTTATGAGACAATAAAGATATAAGATAAGCATATGGGTCAGTACAGAGATAAGAAAGCATATGGTAATTGGTTGTTGATGTCTTAAAGAGTGTAGTTTCTTTTTCCCCTTCTGTAATTAAAGCAGGTAATTACATCCAGACTCACAGAAACACTACTGAAATAGTCTTCCTCTTTGTTAATTGGTCATCATATTGGTCTGTGATCGTTCCCACTAGATACAGTTATGCTTTTGGAATTTTTAGCATAATCTATGAACTCTGTGTATACAGTGTATACATACTAGACCTTTTACAGAATGATCATGACATTTCATGAGCCCCATTTTCAAAAGGGAGTAGAGAGTTAGTCACAACAGAATTGTTGGCTAAGAAAGGATCTATATATCAACCTGAGGGGAAATGATCTCCTAGCTTTCAGTCACTCACCCGAATCATTTCTCTTTAAGTCCTTGAAAATGTACCATTAGCAACCTCAGTTGGCCATCACCTCCTTCTTCATCATGCCTTTCATTGTCTTCTTCCCTTTCCTGTTTCATTATTTACATTGGACTATCAGTTATTGAAAATTAGATGTTTCCTGGTCAGAGTTCCCTTCACTAACCACATTCCTGCCATATCTAACTAGAGAAAAGATCCTATGAAAATTAAATTACTGGGATAATTTTTTGTCTCTTGAGAGCATTGGTGCCCTTGAGCTGAATTTCTACAACCACTGGATGTCACCAGTGCTCCATATAACTAAAGACATTTTTAAAAAGCCATCCTATCTGGAGATCCATAGGGAAGAATAGGTATTAACAGCCATTTCCATTGTATTGAAAACCAAAAGAAGTTTAAAATTAAGCTATTTTAGACCTGAAATTAAACAGATTGATACTGTATCAAAAGGACATTACTAAGTTCTGGTGCACCTAAGATGGTGATCATTATTCAAAAGTATTCAATACTCCAGTAGGATTTAGTAGTACTTAACAGAGTTTGATTGAACCTGGAAAGACTCTTAGGGGGTCATTTAATCTACCCCTCATTTTAAAGATGAAATAGAGATACCTATAATGAGCTATTGGCAGACATAGAACCCAAATTAGTATTATTTTCACTTTAATCTCATTTCTAAAATTAGACTATAATGGGAACCCAAGTAGAAGCAATGTCCAGTCATAGATCCCAGTTAAAAGGGAGATATTCATTGTAACTGCTGGATAAACAGCTGCATTCTCAACAGAACTGTATATTATGATGTGGGAGCAGATGGAGAGTCCCTTTCTCCTTCAATGTACTTAATTTCCTTATTAACAGCTAGAGGCAATTTGCAACATGCTTTTTATGTCCAAGATAGGCCATGTGCTTAATTGAAAGTGATTTATAAATATCTAGTTTCACTTATAATTTCCAAGTGATTCTGTATCATACACAAGTGAATAATGTAAAGAGGTCAGTCAGAATAAATCTTGTCTTTCTCAGTCATTTGATGGCAGTGTCCCATGTGATAAGTTAGAACTATCTTGGTTAATTGACCTGCATGATAAATATTGACAATTCAGCCTTACCAGCTGAAAGAGATAAATCAAAATGGCAGTACCTTCTTTAATCTCTTCAGGTTATACTATTTCAAGTACATTTTAACCAGTGAACTGAGACTCTATGCTAAATATAGAGTCCCTTCCCTTTTATGGTCCATATTCTTTCCCACTTTGCCTGCTGCCTGAAGATTTAATAACTCACACTTACTTAACCATAAACTAAAACCTGACTCTAATGGCTTAACTAAGCATGAAATAATCCTGGGTTTTTGAAGGTTAGGTCTCCCAGCTCTTAGAAAAAGCAAAGATGTCAAATTAAAAACAAACAAAAACAGGTCATTATGAAGTCTTGAAGAAATAAATATACAATATTTCAAAGAGTCAAGATCTAGTTGGGATAGATATTTCCTGCAGGACTGAAGATCATGCTGTCTCTGCCTTGGCACTTGGTTTTTTATGAGTATTTTTTTTAAAAAATCATCAAGAATATCTCCATACTTAGCTAAACTAGTTTTTCCATCACAGATGCACAGTCTATCCTTAGACTTCCATACAAATCCTTTCTAGGTTAGTGGCTAAATTTCCAGATTAACAAAACATCAAGCATAGATCAAGATTTATTTGACATTACAAAATAGAGTACTTGCACCCAAACTAATAAACAGTTAAGCTCTGCCTCCCTTTTCCCTTCACAATGGATTCTGACCTTCCCCAGATACCAATACAGTTTTCCTAAGGTCTTTTATTACCAGATTAGAATAATATAACTATATACTTCAAAAAAATTCACATCTTGTCAAGCAGTCATGAAAGGCATGAACCTTTATAAGATTTTGTAACATTGTGAGTTCCAAATTTCTCTCCAGCTTCGTTTAAAAAAGGGGCACAAAAATCCTGAAGAAATTAGAGCTTAAAATGGCCAAAAATCAAAGGAGAAATTAATAAAATTGACATTTTAAAAATCATTGCACAGTAAGTAAACTAAAAACTGGTTTTATGAAGAAAACCAATAATACAAATGAACTATTGGCTAATTACCAATATCAAATTACCACCAATGAAGATAAAATTAAAACAAATATTGGAAATTATTTTGCCCAATTATATGGTAGTTATATTAACAATCTATGTGAAATGGATGAATATTTACAAAAATATAAATTGCCCAAACTAACAGAAGAGGAAACAGAATATTTAAACAATACTGTCTTAGAAAAAAAGAAATTAAAAAAAAACATAAATGAGCTCTTTAAGGGGGGGGGGGACCCAGTAATAGATGAATTTATAAGTGAATTCTATCAAACATTTAAGAACAAATTAATCCCATTGCTATACAATTTTGGTAGATAAAGATAGAGTCTTAATAATTTTTTGTGACACAAATATGGTTTTAACACCTAACCAGAGAGAGAGGAAAAAAACAGAGATGGAAAACAGGTCAGTTTCTCTAATTCTATTTAAAAATAACTGCAGATATTATAAAATACTTGGGAGTCTACCTGCCAAGACAAATACAAATACCATATTGATACAATAACAAAACTCCTTTCATACAAATAAAGACAAAACAAACAATTTGGGAAAATAGTAATTGCTATTTGGTAGACCAAGCTTATATAATAAAAATTAATTTACTTTTTCAATGCCCTACCAATCAAACTACCAAATGATTATTTTATAGAACTTTTAAAAATCATATAATAATCAAAACAATCTGGTACTGGCTAAAAAAATAGTGGTGGATTAGTGGAACAGACTAGGCATATTATATACATTAGCAAATTACTCTTGTAATTTTGTGTTTGATAAACCCAAAGATACAAGCTTTGCATTCAAGAATTCAACATTTGACAAAAATTCTTGGCAAAATTGAAAAGCAGTTTGGCAGAAACCAGACATAGGCCAGCAGCTTGCAAAATAAGTCAAAATAAGGTCAAAATGGGTAAGTGATTTAGACACAAGGAGTGATAACATAAGTAAATTAGAGAAATATGGAATTTTTATATCTATGGATACAGAAGAGTTTATGACCAAATAGAAGATCATGGAAATAAAATAGATAATTTCAATTACATGAAATTAAAAAGGTTTTGTACAAACAAACCAATGTGACCAAAATCAGAAGATAAACAGTTAAGGAGTGGGGTGGAATTTACACAGGTTTCTCTGATATAGACCTCATTTGTCAAATGCAAGGAAATAAGGTAAATTTATAAAGAATAAGAATCATTTCCAAATTGATAAATGGTCAAAGGATATAAACAGGCAGTTTTCAAAAGAAAGCAAAACTATCAATAATCACAAAGAAAAATACTCTGAATCACTATTGATTAGAGAAATGTAAATTAAAGCAAACCTAAGATCCTACCTCACCCCTACAGATGGACCTACCTAAAAAGAAGAAAAAAATGATAAATTCCAGAGGGCATGTGGAAAAATTGGGACATTAATGCACTCTTTGTGGAGTTGTCAACTGATTCAGTCCTTCTGGAGAACAGTTTGAAACTATGCCAAAACTATAAAATTGTACATTCCATTTGACCCAGCAAGATCAGTACTAGGTCTATATCCCAAAGAGATCAAAAAGAGGGGGGAAAGAACTTTTTGTTCAAAAATATGTATAGAAGTTATCTTTTTTGACTTCAAAAAATTGAAAATTGAGGGGATGTCCATCAATTGGGGGAACAGTAGGGCTATATGATTGTGATAGGATATTATTATACCACAAAAAATGAACAGGATGTTTCCAGAAAAATTTTGGAAGACAGATGACCTAATGCAAAGTGAAGTGAATAGAACCAGAAGAACATTGTACAGTAATAAAAGATGATCACCCATGAAAGATCCAGCTACTCTGCTTAAAACAATGACCCAACTCAAGTGCAAGGACCATTGATGAAAAATACTATGCACCTCTAGAAAGAGATGATTGATGAGCTCTAAATGTGAATTGAAACATAATTTTTTTAACTTTGTTTCTTGCTTTCAGAGGGCTTTTTTTGGTTTTGTAACACAGCTAATATAGAAACATTTACATGACTTTACATGTATAATTGATACCATATTGCTTGCCTTTTCAATAGGAAGAGGGTGAGAGGAAGGAAAAGAATCTTGAACTCATGATTTTTTAAAGAATGTTAAAAATAAATGAATAAAAAATTATACATTTAAAAATGTAAAAGCACTTCATAATAATAGACTTAATTTATATACCTTTTTCAGTTTGTTTTCTCACAAAAAGTATAATGGACATAGCACAAGTACAATTCCTAATTTATATATGAGGAAACATTCTCAGAAAGGTTAAAATGGCTTTCTCACCATCATAAGCCTGGCGTAAGTTTCAGAATGGGAGACCTACCTATTTCTTTTTCTGAATCTGTTAAGGACACTTTCCAGGATATAGCTGTAGTTGTCTTCATCAATCAGTTAGTTAACAAGCACTTACTGGCTAAGTACTAAGCATATTTTTAAAAAGGACAAAAAAATTCAAGTCCTGTCCTCAAAGAGCTTACCTTCTAATGGAGGGAACAACATGCATAGAGTATAAACAAAAGGTAATCTTAAAGAGAGAAGAGAAGGAAGCACTTAGGAAAGTCCTAATAATATCAACAAAATCCAAATACTATATTATGGATAAGGAATATTTCAGTAAGAAATGGTACTATATACTCAAAAAGGAAGTCCTGGTCTTTCATAAGGAACACGTAGAATTTACTAGACACTGACCTCAAGGACAAAGGAAAAAAAATGATGCAAGCAGGGTAATAGATGGACTTTAGGAATAGGAAAAGAGGGGACATTTTTTTCTATCAATATAAGTCCTTGCTTATTTTTTTTAAATAGCTATTAAATGTATACTCTATTTACTACACCAAAGACTGTGAAATACAAGGAAAATTGTGATACAAAAATCTTCGGGTCACATGCAAACTGGGTGTGGGAAGTGGGAAGAGGAGAGTAGGAATAAGTGCATAAGTAATTATGCTACAAGGGAGAGTAAAACCAAGGTATCAGAGATTTAGAATTGGATGGAATTTCAAAAACTATTTGGTCCAATCCCCCACACTTTAAAGAAGAGGAAATTGAGACCCAGTGATATTAAAGTGACTTACCCAAGATCATAGAGGTAATGAGTCAAAGGCCAGATTTGATCCTAGGCTCTTCCTACTCTAGAACTAATGTTCTTTCTACTGTATCAAGAGAAGTACTAAGAAAAATTTGAAGGGAGGAGAAATTACTTTCATTTGGGAGGGCTGAACCTAAGTAGTAGTTCTTTATTAAATATCTGAGAGTTCTCATGAATTAGTTATACTCAAGTTGAATCTCAAAGAAAAGGAAAGACTTCAATATATGAAGATGTTGAGAGAGTCCATTTGAAACATGGGGAATGCTATGAGCAAAGAGCAAGAAAGTACAAGTCAAGGAGACAGAATAGATAATAGCTCATTTTAGTTAGAATAGAGATAATATACATTATCTCATTTGAACCTCACAAAAGCCCTATGGCAAAGCTACTATTCTCATCTATATTTCATAGCCCAGGTTGGCTAGAATATAGACAACACACTATTTATTGTTCCATCTTCTCTTGTTCTGTGAAATATGAATGCTTCTAACTCAAACCTTAATTGATTCCACTTCTCTCAACCTACTCCCCCCTCTATTTGGAGGACAGAATACAAATCTTCTCCCAATGTCTTCCTTCATAGAGGACAGAAACTGAAATCTCCTATCACTCTATTTTTTATGTGCTATGTTTCCTGGTTTCAACTCTACAGAACAAGATACCTAGTTTCCATTCTCCCCATCACTATTCTCCCATTCCTACTTTTTGCTTCCTTTTTGTATAAAACCCTGGAAAGTCACTTGACCCTTTTTGCCTCAGTTTCCTCATTTGTAAAAGAGTGAGAAGGAAATGACAAACCAGTTTAGCATCTTTGCCAAGAAAACCCCAAATGGAGTCAAGTCAGACACAACTGGAACAACTTAACAGCAACAACAATTTCCGTGAAATTTAGAATATAAACTCATTGAAGGCAGGAATTGTCTCTCTTTTTATTAATTATATCCCCAGCACAAAGCATAGTGCCTAGCACATTCTACAAGCTTAATAAATGTTTATTGGATTGAATTATCTCATTTAAGCCTCTAAAACCCTCTAACATAGATGCAATTTTTATAAGCATTTCATAGATGAGAAACAGACTGAGTGAGATCAAGACTCATCCAGTCTCATACCTACTAAATTTCAGAAGTCAGATTTGAATGCAAGTGTCCCTTACTACATACAAAGCCACACTCCTCTACACAACCCTGAAGAGAGTGATAAATACTGGTTCACTCAAATAGGTAGAAAAAGAAATTCCTGACATGAGATTTCAGGAATTTCTTTTTCTACCTATTTGAGTGAACCAGTATTTATCACTCTCTTCAGGGTTGTGTTCTAGGGAGTAGTCTTCATTCATTCAAGACTCCAATTATCTACTTGATAGCAAGTCAGTGGACAGATCTGAGGAAATGGTCTCATTCAATTAGGAGTAAGAATTACCAATGAATCAATCAACCACAGTCTAGGCTGTGAACTCTTTTATTTGAATCAGGGAATATGAATTCAAGTCTTGCCTTTGATACTTACTACCTGTGTGACCCTAATCCACTAATACAATTTTCTTGTATATAAAATGAAAGTGCTGATCTATCAGCCAGAGATAATAACAGTTTACATGTTTAAATAAAGTTTTATTGGATTTTAAAA
This sequence comes from Macrotis lagotis, assembly GCF_037893015.1. NCBI lineage: Eukaryota > Metazoa > Chordata > Mammalia > Peramelemorphia > Peramelidae > Macrotis > Macrotis lagotis. The sequence continues at coordinate 98,566,608 of NC_133660.1, read as the reverse complement.
TGTAATAACTATTTTTTAGCTAAGATCTACAAAATAGACATTTGACCTTCATGTTGTAGATAGCTGACTCCAGAGCAAGGTGGTCTCTGATAAGCCTTCTGTCTCTTCCTAGATTCTAGAGCTATTATCCTAGGAAAGTGCCAGGCCTTCTCAAGTATCTTATCCTCTCAGGAGGCAAATGCTTATTACTTTCATGCTTTTTTATGTCCATGGTATGCCAAGTGCTTGACTAGTGTACTTATCCGTTAAAACAAGTCATTTCATTAAATTGCTCACCCTGTTTTTTTTTTTTCCTGAGGAAACAGAGATAGTGGGAGATTAAGTAACTTACTGTGAATTCTATTCAAGTTTCAGCAGCTGACCTAAAACTAGAACCTATAAGTGTCTTTATTTCTACAATTACCTTCTCATTGGTAAGAAGAAGATACTGGGAGAAAAGAGGAAAGAGAACAGTAAATAAAATAGGAAACTTACCCAAGAGGTTAAATGCTTTGTTTTAAAAGCAATTTTGGTAATTCAAAGTTTGAGTCCAAAGAGTCTTCTGACTCCCCCTACTTTCCAACAGTAAATGACAGGTTATTCCTCCTTTATACCCCTATTTATTCATATGCAGTGCAATCTTTGCAAACAACACTTGGGGGAATCTGCTTCTTCCTTCTCTAGGCAGCCTGCCATCACTACCTCAGGGACTGTGCCTGCTTAGCTCTGGAAGGTTGCCCTGAATAGTTGAAAAGTTAAAAATAACCACTCAAAAAAAAAAGTTTAATTATATCTGAATTTCATTTAATCATACTTCCTGTCATTTTCCTGGGGTCTTTTTCCACTTATAAATAACTTGACTATTTAAAACATAAAACTCACAAAAAAGAACAGGTAACAATCTGCTTAATTCAAGAATTCCATCATTATGGTTCTCAGAGCTTGTGGAATCCATGTTCTTTGCACAAATCTAGTTTGCCAAATGTATGTGCCATGAGATTTACATCTCACATCTTGCCAAGTCTAGGAAGCATGATCAAGTTACCAACTCTCCAAGTTCCCAAATTAGAGTAAGAAACTAAAGAGGTACTTCTGGATTTGACAGACTAGATAATATCCTGATGCTCATACCTTCAAATTGAATTTGTCATGCTTGAGAGAGTCCACTGCCTTCTTAAATACAAAACTGGAGAGGACAGGAAATTGATGTAGAATGTGTGATCTTGAGTGTGAAATACCCAACTGCATAATTACTACATTAAATATCCGTTGTGTTTTACAGCAAGCTGGGCAATTTGCCTAATAATTAACTCTCTGTCACAAACTAACACATGTCTAATTCATCTCTTAAAAGGAATGGGACTAAAACTAACTTTGAACCACTAGCCCCAATCAAGATAAAATCTTCTTGTCCTAATGTCAGAAAAAGAGCATATCTGGGGGAAAAGAACATGCAGTGGAAAAGAACTGAAAAGAGTTCTTTATGAGGAATTAAGACCTAAACCCTGGAAAATGGACCACCTGAAAAAAAATGTTGTTTGGATTTTCAGCAAAAAAGACTAGAATGGTATAAAGAGTGGTTTGGTTATTTTGTGAGGCTGCAGAGGTACAAATTCTAAAATTTCTTAGGTTTAGGGGAAGAACTCTTCTTACTGACTTTGAGAAAATCAAAACTAGATTACAGAATATATTTAATCCCACTGGAGAGACATGCAATTCTAACAATGATTTGTCCATTGATAATTGACTCATAATGTTAATTTGTCAAACATATCACCTCTAAGTTTCCTCTTCTTCCAAATTCATCCTTAATTCTGCTCCTGCTGAAATCTATCCACAAGCTCTTAAAAGGATTTTTACAAATTTCATATGCAGTATCTTTAGCCAATTTTTCTTTCTTGCCAGTATAAAGACCATTTTCTATTCAGAATTGACTTGGCATCTCTCTCCACAGCAACCTGGCTCTTTACATCATTATAAAATGTTAATTTGGCCTTCTTTTCATTTCTTCATATTCATGTTTTTCTCCTCACTCTCTGGCCTTCACATTTCCTACTTATTTTTTTCAGCTGCCTCCCACACTCATTTTCCATCCTATCTCTGAATCATCCCTTACAAGGCCAAGTAACTACTTCTTTTATTCTTGCCCAAAGAATCCTTCCTTCTAAGAAAACCTTGTGACCCATAATAGACTTATCTTTACAGACATCAGGTATGTCCATCCAGACCAAAAAACCACTGTATCACAGAATTTGAGATGAAAGGGTCCCTCAGCAGTCATTTAGTCCAACCTATACTGGGGAAAAAAGAAGCCCTAATACCATAAAGACCACTGGTGGTGAGGATGCATTGCTTCCTGAGACAGCCCTTTCCGTTCTGGAGAATTCTAATCAAAAGGAATTCTTTCTCCCTGACAATCCCACCTTTCTTTCCTCAACTCTCTTCCATGCTCTTAACCTGACTCTTCTTTCTAAGACCCAACAGAATGAACCTAACTCCCTTCCATAACTTTTATAAGGCAACTCTACAAACTCTTGAAAACACCACTATTCTCCCTCTCCCTTCTACCATCTTCCCCCCTTGTCTTTCTTGGTCTAAATATACTCAATTCTTTCAAAAAATCTCCATCTGTCATAGAGTTAAATTTAAAGACCTTCACCATTCTGGGGGCTTTCAATTAAACATTTATTAAGTCTCACTATTTGTCACCCACTATATTTTCCCCACAGTAAAGACATCAGGGAAAGACAACTGAACCAGACATGTAAGAAAACAGTAAAAAATAAAAAGGAAAAGTGATATAAGTCAAGTGAGTTTAAACCAGAAGAGGAAATAATCCAATTCACAATTCCTGATCTTAGTAAAATAGAATAGGTGGTTCAATATATTGGTTGGTATGAGAAAGATGCATCCATCTATGGTGAATTGTATTCAATTCTCTGATTTGTTAGTTAACTGTAACTCATTCCCATATTTCCCTATACATGGTAAGCTCTCTTGGTTTCAAAAATATTTATATCAAGATAGACATAAAAAGGAGAATGAGAACAAGAACTGGTCCTATCAAAACTAGCACTATTAATGTAAGTTGACATAATTTCTTTATATAGGCAGCTAAGTGGAACAGTGACTAGAGGTTTGGAACAGGAATCAGGCAGAGTTGAGTTCAATTCCATTGTCAAATACTTTCTTAGCTGTGTGTCATGTATGTAAGTCATTAATTAAACTTCTGTCTGCTTCAATTCTTTTAAATGGGGATAATTTTTAAAAATTGTTTTGAGGATAAAATGAGATAATATTTGTAAAGTGCTCTGCAAAGTTAGAAGAGTCAAATAAATATTGTTAGATTATTTCTGAGAGCATTATAAGATTAAGTGACTTGTCCAGGGTCACAAATCAATAAATATCAGAGGCATGGTTTATACCCAGATTTTCTAGGCACTGAGATTAGTTGGCTGTTTGTTGTAGAAATCTTTAATTCAGAAACTGTGAGGATTTGATATGAGTTTTGTTGTTGTTTTAATTAAAAAGAAAAACAAACAAGAAGGCTGAGAAAACTGCTGCAGGGAAACAAATGACAGCAATAGACTGAAAAATCAGGCTTCAAATTGGATTTCTTTGATTTGGAAGTTCTGGTTAGAATGTCTTTCTTGATCAAGGTAACTTCATAAATGCCAATTTTCACATATAAAATGTGTAAAGTCTTCAATTACTCTTTTGAAGTTGTTCTAGAACTGTGATTTAACTGGGGTGGGGATTTACAGTGAGGATATCCCTTTCACCCCTACAAACTGATAACTCTTCTCAAACTGTCAGTCTAAAAGAGTGGCCTGGGGTAGTAAAAGGTTAGATGATTTGCCCCAAGTCTCACAGGAAGCATTGCGGGGAGGGGGGTAAAATTTGGGTCTTCCTGATTTCTAGATTGGAACCTCAATACACCACGATAGGTTGCCTCTCTCTAAATTACTCATGATTTAAGCCTTAGAGATGTTGATGAATATTCCTCCCTTGGTCCTCCTCCATCCAGAGTCACATTTCTTCCATCTTTTGCAGTCCCCTCAATCCCAAGTATGAATGATGGCATAAGATGGGGGCTCCATGACTGTGTTTGATGGAACTGAACTTTAGCACAAAGTGTACATTAAAATGTCAAGCTGTTCTAGGGAAAGTGTTTGTCTAAGTTGCTGGGGCCACTGATTGGGCTGTCAGCAGTACCAGCCCATGCCAGGATTAACTCTGTATTTGTATTCCTTGCCCCCAGCTCTTTCCTTCACCATTCAGGATCATTTGAACCATCCCCAAAGTCACCAAACAGGCTTAACCTGGGCAGTGTTTGCAAAAAGTTTTAAGGGGGCAGGTCTGTTGAATGAGGTCAGTGGAGAACTGAAACCTAGATTTATCTCCAGATAGTTCCTTAGATTTCTTATTTTTTCCCCTTTCAAAAAAATTCATTAAAATCTATTTGCAAGGAAATCAGAAATACTATTGCCTACTGTTCTATGGTGTTTTAATTAATCTATCCAGCACTCATTATATTGTTTATGTTGCTAAAGCTTCCTTTCCCCTATGCAGGGAACAGATGTTATTAACCTTTTCTTTTTTTTTTCACCAGGGAAAACTGCCAAATGAAAAGAAAAAAAACCAACCTTTTCTGTGCCTTAATTAACTGTTTGCTGACCACCTTCTAAAAATTAACCAACCTTATTCTAAGATTTCAGAGTTTCTAAGTTTCAAAGTATTTCTAAGTTTCAAAATGGGTCCATGATTTAGACAAAAAAGATGATTTCTTAAGTTAATTAGGAAAACAAGAAATAGTTTATCTGTATGATCTATGGAAAGGGGAGGAGTTTGTGATCATCAAGAGACAGAGAACATAATAAAATACAAAAAGGATAATTTTTATTACATTAAAATAAAAGCAATGCAACCAAGATTAAAAGGAATACAGAAAACTGGGAAACAATTTTTACAGCTGATAAAGGACTCATTTCTAAACTGTATGAGAACTGAACCAAATTTATAAGAATAAAAATCATTTCCCAATTGATAAAAGGCCAAAGGATATATAGGCAATTCTCAGATGAAGAAATTAAAGGTATCTATAGTCATATAAAAAATGTTTTAATTCATTATTGATCAGAGAAATACAAATTAAAACAACTCTGAGGTACCACCTTATTTTATATCTATCAGATTGTCCAAAATGACAAAAAAAAAAAAAGAAAAATGAGCAATGTCAAAGGGGATGTTTGAAAACTGTGACATTAATTCACTGATGGTGGAGTTGTGAACTGATCCAATCATTCTGGAGAACAATTTAAAGCTACTCCCAAAGGGAAATAAAACTGTCTATACCCTTTGATTCAGAAATACCCACTACTAAGTCTGTATGACAAAGAGAGCAGAATAAAGGGTACATAAATATAGTAACCCTTTTTTTGTTGTATTTCCAAAAGTTTATAATGTAGCAAAGGAATACAAATTAAAATGAGGTTAGGGTATAGAAATACAAATTCAGCATATCCCAATCTGAAATCCTCAGTGTCTCCCTTGGACCATGGCTTCTCCAAATTTCCTTCTTAGAAGTAATGACACCATCATCCTCTCATTCTTATTGAAATCAATAGAGGGCATTCTTAAAGAATCTTATAGAATCAATTAACGAACTAGTTGAAACAATTAACAAAGTTGTAGGAAATTTTAATAAAAAACACATAAATTGTCAGCAATTCTCTATACTACAAACAAAATCCAGCAACAAGAGATAGGAGAAATTCTGCTTAAAATAACTGTAGGGGCAGCCAGGTGCCACAGTGGATAGAGCATCAGTTCTGGAGACAGGAGGACCTGAGTTCCAATCCAACCTCAGATACTTAATAATTGCCTAGCTGTGTGACCTTGGAGAAGTCACTTAACCCCATTGCCTTCAATAAATAAAATAAAATACAATAAATACCTTTTTCTTTCCTTTCTCATGGTTTTCTTTTTTATCTGTAAACATGTTAAACACAAATATATATGCATAATATTCACCAGACAGTTCTCCATTGAGGAGAGGAGGGGGAAGGGAGAGTGGATGGAAATTATGAAACTTATAAATGTGCATATGCATGTGGATGAATGTTGCAAAATTTTCATAACATGTAATTGGAAAAATAAAATAAAATAAAATAAAATTTTAATTGGGGAAAAAAAAACTTTTGACCTATACCACAAAGAGATCATAAAAAGGGGAACTGACCTATTTGTGCAAAAATATTTGCAGCAGCTCTTGTTTTAGTGGCAAAGAATTAGAAATTGAGGGAACACCCATTGAGGAGTGCCTAAACAAATTGTGGTAGATGATCATGATGTAATGCTGTTATTCTATAAGGAATGAAAGCATATTTGGAGTCCACTTTCGAAGACAAATCCAAGGACTACAGTAACACAATTACAAAGCATTTTTCACACAAATAAAAACAGGTCTAAACAAATGGAAAAATATTAATTGCTCATGGGTATGCCAAGCCATTTCTTGGAAAAAGAAGAACAAAATTCATCAAGAAGATGTCAAAAATATCAAGGTAATGCATTTTTTTTAAATTGTGAAAGAAGGCGACCTAGCAGTTCCAGATTTCAAACTATATTACAAAGCAGTAATCATAAAAACAATATGGTACTGGCCAAAACAAAATAATGATAGAGCAGTGGAAAAGATTAGATACATAATATATAGTAATAAATAACCATAGTAATCTAGTGTTTAATAAATCCAAAGATCCAAGTTTTGAGGGCAAGAATGCACCATCTGCTGGGAAAAGTAGAAAGCAGTTTAGTGCTAAGTAGGTGTATGCCAATTGTTCATTCTGTATTCAACATACTGTCAAAATGGATACATGATTTAGACATAAAGGGCAATATCGTAATATCAAATTAGGGGTGCATGAAAAATTTTACCTGTCAGATCTATAGTTAAGGAAAGAATTTATGACTAAATGACATAGGATGTATCATGAGAAATAAAATGGATAATTCTGTTATATTAAATTTTAAAGGTTTTACATAAAGATGATCAGGCAGCCAAGATTAAATGGAAAATAGGAAGCTGAGAAAAAATTTCACAGCAAGGTTCTCTGATAAAGGTCTCTTTTTCTCAATTTATAGAGAATAGTAAAATTTATTTAAAAATACAAATCAATTTTCAATTTATAAAAGGTCAAAGGATATAAACAGGCAGTTTTTTTTAAAAGAAATCAAAGCTACATTTGGTCATAAATATTCCACATCACAATTTGTTAAAGAAATGCATATTAAAAAACCTTGAGGCATCATCTCATAACTATCAAATGGACTAATACAACAAAAAATGACAATGACAAATGACGGAGAGGATATGGAAAAAATTGGGACACTAATGTACTTTTGGTAGAGTTTTGAGCTGATCCAACCATTCTGGAGAGCAATATAGAACTATGCTCAAAAAGCAACAAAACTGTTCATACTCTTTGACCCAGCAATACCAATACTAGATCTATATCCAGAAGAAATCATAAAAAGGGGAAAGTACTAAATATTCCAAAATATTCGTAGAAGCTTTTATTTCATAGTAGCAAAAAATTGGAAATTGAGGGGAAGTTCATTAATTGGGGCATGGCTGAATAATTTACAATATATGAACGTTATGGAATTCAATTGCTCTATAAGAAACCATGAATGGTCAGACTCTAGAGAAGCTTGTAATGACTTACAGGATCTGATGCTGAGCAAAGGGAGCAGAACCAAGAGAAAATTTGTACACATTAACAAGAACATAGTGAGTTGATAAACCTTAATGGATTCAGTTCCTCTCTTCAGGCCAGAGAGCTGGGAAATGTGTTATGGACAATGCTATCCTCTTCTAAAAGAAGAAAAACAAAACAAAACAAAGAAAAACATACAGAATCTGAATGAATGCCACATTCACTTCTTAAAATTTTCTCTTATGTTTTTCTTTCCTATCTCATGGTTTTCTTTCTTTTCCCTTAGTCCTAATTCCTCATACAGAAAATATCTAATCTGTAAACATGTTAAACACAAATTATATGTATAATATTTACCATACTGTTTTCCATTGAGGGAAGGAGGGGAAGGGAGAATGGAAGGAAATTATGAAACTTATAAATACGTATAAGTATGTGGATGAATGTTGAAAAACTTTCATAACATATAATTGGAAAAATACAATTTCAATTGGGAAAAAGTTGTGCACACCTTTTGACTGAGAAATTCCACTACTAGAGCTGTACCTCAAAGAGATCAAAGAAAAGGGGAACAGACCTATTTGTGCAAAAATATTTGCAGCAGCATTTTTTAGTGGCAAAGAATTAGAAATTGAGGAAATACCCAAGTTATGGTATATGATCATGATGTAATACTATTATGCTATAAGAAATGAAAGCAAGACTGGTTAGGAAAATTTAGGAAGAGTTATATGAAGTGATGCAAAAGGAATTGAGCAAAACCAATAACTGTGAATGACTTACTAATCTGATCAAGGAGCAAAGATCAATGATCAAAGAAAATTCCAAAGGATTAATGATGAAAAACGATATCCTCTTCCAGACAGAGAACTGACAAACTCTGAATAAATATTGAAGCATTATTTATTTTTGTTTTATCTCTTGTCTTTTTTTGCAACCTAACTAAAAGAAAAGATGTCTTGCTAGATTTCATATGTATAGTTGATATCACATTTCTTGCCTTCTCAACAGGGAGAATAGAAACACATTAGAGCTCTAAGAAGGGTATAGTAATTTCAAACTAGGGGATCAGAGATAACTTAATGGAAAATCAGACAATAAATAAAGAAAATGACATGATATGGGAAAGTGAAAAGAACATTGTTTTAGGGATCACAATACTTGGGCTTGATTTGGGGGTTAGAAGTTCTGAGTTGAAATCTTAGCTCTGATCTTGGGGGGAAAAAATCATTCCCCTCTGGCTTTAGCTTCTTCACCCATAAAATGGAGAAGATGGATGAGATGACCTTTCAAGGATACTTCTAGCATTATCTATGATCATATGAAACTCTATTTTCATATTTTAACCTACCAGGTAAATATAAATAAACAGACTAATTCTACCATCACTAACCCTATAGTGTATAGTGGAGGGAGTATTGGTGTATGATCTTCTGTTTGAAGATGATTGCACATTCAATGCATCCTCTGAAGCTGAAAAGCAACAAAATATGCATTGATTCTTTGCTGATTATACTAATTTTGACATAAAAATTAACAAGAAAACACAAATTCTCCATCAGCCAGCACCACACCATCCATATGTGGAACCATTGGTTACAGCAAATGGAGAAGTTTTGAATGCTCTGAATAAGTCCATTTACCTTGACAGTATATTTGCTAATATAATTTGATAATGAGGTTGACAAATACATTGCCAGGCTTGGATAGAAAGTGTGGGAGAGAAGAGGTATTAGACAGACACCAAACTGAAGGTCTACACAGTCATTGTGCTGACCTCACTGTTATAAGCCTGTGAAACCTGGACAGTCTACAAGTGCCATGTCAGGAAACTGAATCACTTCTATTTAAATTGTCTTAAGAGGGGGTGGCTAGGTGGTGCAGTGGATAGAGCACTGGTCCTGGAGTCAGGAGTCCCTGAGTTCAAATCCAGCCTCAGACACTTAGCTGTGTGGCCTTGGGCAAGCCACTTAACCCCATTGCCTTGCAAAAACTAAAAAAACAATTGTCTTAAGAAGATTCTGGAGGTCACCTGGCAGGAGAAGATACCAGACACTGAGGTCCTTTCTCAAGTCAATACCAAATATTCAAACACCACTCAAGTGCAATTTTGATGGGATGGCCATGTTATTTGAATTCCAAATATATGCTTGCCAAAAAGATTATTTTATGGAGAATTCATAGAAGGCAAGGGCTCACAAGGGGGGCCAAAAAGTGATACAAAGACTCTCTCAAGGTCTTTATTAAGAACTCAGGACTGGATTGTGTGGCATAGGAGACATTAGTGAAGGTCTGCCATCACAGTGTTCCCTCATCCAAAAAAAGTGCTGCACTCCATGAGCAAAGCAGAATTGAAGCAGCTCAAAAGAAATGAGAGATGTGCAAATTTTGAGAATCCACCCCAAATGTTCATTTGTGCCCAGCCTGTGGTAGAGCATTTCAACTTTGTATGGGTCTGATCAGTCACAATCAGACACACTGACCTGACTCTAACAGAATGATGTCATTTTGATTCTCTACAAGAATGAAGGACAACAACCAAGCTGAGATTGAATTTAAATTTATTGAATGCACACTATCATCTTTGATCTCCATTGAACTATTCCTTTGTGCTTGACCATGCAGGATTTGGATAAGGTGGAAAATTCTCCTTAAAGCTAACTTACTTGATATTTCCTGTACAAGAAGGTCACATCTGTAGTTAAAACTAGGTCACCTTAGCTAGAACACTTGGTCCAGATCTGTACTTGGCTTTCTGGTTCATGAATGTGTCATTGATATCTAGACTACCACATTCATTGCCTAAAGACTGAAGATTCTGGAACCTGTAAGTGACTAATGCTTCATGTGTTCTTGTCTTACAGTAACTCTCCCCCCTCTACAAAATAAAGAAAAAAACTAAGTAAAACTAATTGATGACAAGATGTGCAACACTATACATCTGTAGTTTCTAACTTAAAAGGGCATCCTCAATACAGTAGAGTAACAGTTAAGCTCATCTTCTTGAATTCATATCTGACCTCAGGTACTTACTAGCTGTGTGACCCTGGGCAAGTCAGTTAACCCTGTTTTCCTCAGTTTCCTTATCTGTAAAATGAGCTGGAGAAGTAAATGTTAAATCACTCCAGTATCATTGCCAAAAAAACTCCAAATGGGATCACAAAGTGTGAGATATGACTATAATGACTGAACAACAAAGTCCCCACTTAAGAAGAATGTATGATTCATAGACTAGTATTGATTGTTTATTATAATTAAATATAGTTCATCTTACTTTAGTGTGTTTTTATTTCCATAAATGTAGTTGTTGAATGTGAATCATTGTTGTTGAATTTGGAATCATCTGGATTCAAATCCTGGCTAAGTCACTTGGTAGTACCTATGTGACCCTAGGCAAATTACATTATGTCTCTGGATCTCAGCTTTCTCCATTATAAAATGAAGGTATTAAACTCCATGACCTCTTGAGTTTCCTTTCATCTCTAGATCTCTGTGCCTATATGATCCTTTGCCTAATAAAAGTCTGATTTGATTAATAATTGGCAATCATTGTCAATATCTTTATAGTTTCAACTCAAGTCAAGAAAAAAAGCTTTATGTACAATTATTTACTATTTACTATGGGATTATATGATCCAACCCAGTACACAGAGGTAGGGTTTCATAAATATAGAAAGAATAGAAGGGAAAATATAAGTGCTGAGCTTAGATAACAATGGGCCTGGTAAGGGCTATAATGGGAAACCCCTCTAACATAAGGGACCAGGCCCAGGGGATAAGGATTGGAGAGAGGACTACACAGAAGGAAAAAGAAAAGCCAGGAAGTCATCAAAGAAAACCTGCTCTCTCTATGAGTCTTATTCAGGGTTGGACTTAGTCACCGATGCATGTCATCCATCTTAGTGGAGAATCAGCACTAAAGAAAAGATCTCTTTCTTATGGTGCTTCCAGAGAGCTTTGAGAGCCATGAGAGCCAGCATCAGTCTTGAACCTTCCTGTCATAATTAAGAAAGAATCCTGGGAAGGAAATAACATGGGAAAATTTTGCCCATATTTCAACTAAAACCAGGGGCTGACATACTGAGTTATTTTCATGTGTGACATGTTTAACACCTTTCAGGTCATATCATGTTTCTCCACAACAGACACCTCATACATCATCTTCTGTCCTAAGAAGATGTTAAAGTGTATCCCTGTCGGCCCTTTGTGTTATTTATGTTTTTGACCATTTCTATTCCCATCCATTCTCAGATGTCAGAACTGTGGGAAGATGTGCTTAGGAACACCAGTTGGCGTCTTGAAATAAGGGTGCTACAAAATGAGCTCATCAAACTCCAGAAATCAATGAAAGGCATAGCCAGTGGCCCAGGAATGGTTGTCTAAAGAAAGCAAATGCCCTCCTAGAAAACTTACATGAACATCCAATTTTGGTACATCAAATTATATTTTCCTGTAGTTTAATACTCATAATTACAGTGATTTATCTTCAAATAGTCACCAACCTTCCTGTCAAATAGTGGCTGATCTACAAAGAGACACTGAAGTGTACTAATAAAGCTCACTGTTAAAAAAGAATCCTGAAATGAATTATGAATTGCCTTGTAATTACAAATAGGCCAGTAGGAGTTGGGGATCTGGAGAAATTTTATCAGGAAGTCTAATGGCCAAATGACCTGAAAATTAATGAAAATGTCCTTCAAGGACAAGAAACAGTGGTTTCTCTCTCTCTCTCTCTCTCTCTCTCTCCTCAATCTAAGACTAAGAAAGGGGACAAGTTCATTGCCTAGAACAAATACTTGGTAACAGAAACTTGAGAGAACAACTCTCATTTCCCATTTACCTTCCACCTTCTTGTGCCAAGAATGATCTGATCTACTGAAAGAAATATAATTAAGGGAAATCTGAAATTGTACATGGTAAAGAGTACCCAGCTGTTCCATATAGGTTTCTTAGACCCAAAAAGTTGTCCAGAAGTAGCCAAGGTGCAAGTGATTTTAAGAGAATTTGACCAACCAACAAATATGTATGACCTATATATCAGGTATTCTATTAGATGCTAGAAGTGCCAATACAAAGAAATGTTATTCCTATTCTCAAAGAGTTCATGTTTTTAGAGGCAAAAGCATATACATATTTGAGTATTTTGAGAAACTCTAGACAATACAACTTTAAGATTTAGTTATAATTCAACTTTTAAAAGCAACATATAGATATATAAAGCTTAAACTACACTAAAACTTTTGAAACTATGTACAAAATAAATGTAGTATGTATGGGGGGGCCATTAGCAGTGGAGCTATCAGGAAAAATTTCCTGTAGATGACAATTTTTGAGGTGAATGTTGAAGGAAGTGAAGGATCTTCTGAGTCATAGATGAGGAGATATAGAGAGAGGAAATGAATTGCATATGAAAAAGAGAGAGATGGTATATATGAATTGAAGAGTGTGGGAGAGAGACAGGTTGAGTTCAAGTTGTGAAAAACATCAAAAACAAAAAGGAGTTATACATTATCCTAAAAATATTATACCACTAGAATATGATGTTTTTACATTTATTTAATTTTTAACTTATGGAATAAGTTCCATTTCAGTATAATAAAAAGATGATTACACATGAAACTACAAATTTATTTTATACAACTTGCTATGTTCCTTTTAAATATATATATATATAATAAAGTCGTCATGTAAATTTCTTTTTTTCCTTTCTTTTCCTTTCCCTTGACCTAGAGATGGCTACCATACCTAAAGAAGCTGTGGTATATTATTGTGATGAAATACTACTGTCCTATAAGAAACTATGACTTCAAAGATCTTAGAAAAGCATGTAAAGACTTGCAGGAAGTAATGAGGAGCAAAATGACTTTGAGGGGCAACTAGGTGGCAGCTAGGATAGAGCACCAGCCCTGGAGTCAGGAGGACCTGAGTTCAAATCCAGCCTTAGACACGTAATAATTACCTAGTTGTGTGACCTTGGGCAAGTCACAACCCCATTGCCTTGCAAAAAAAAAAAAAAAAAGAATGACTTTGAATGAATAATTCATTCTGGTTACTATAAAAATTCAAATTAAAGAATATATGGAAGAAAATGCTATATGTATCCAGAGAAAACTATTAAATAGAATTATGTATAGAACAATTTGACATACATGTTTATATACATATTATATACAGATATACATATATACATATATATTTGTGTCTAATGGAATATGATTTAGTAAGCAGTTGCACAGTCAGATCTGTACTGACGGAAAATTACTTTGGTAGTGTTATAAAATGAAATCAATTTGACTTGAAACTATGTCAGCTTCCCCTTAAGGGAAACTATAGTTTATAGATAGACGCATGAAAATCACTGGAAAGTTATATGGTTAGACCTGATGATGGTTTCCCCTTAAAGGAGGCTGTAAGCTTATAGAGCATAATCATAGAAAAATACTGACAATAATATTTTCCTAGGATTAATGCAGCTGTGTGCCCAAAATATTGTTTTGTCTACAACCAGCTTGTTTTTTCCCTGATAGATAACCTCAAATATTATTTTACCCTGGTCTGCAAATAGACCTGCTCCATGATGGGCTACCTAAAAATCAGGTTAAAGAATTCTATATTTAGAAGAATGCTTTAGAACACCCTCCTCTCCAGTGGGCATATACCCTTCCTGCTGAATAGACCCGTGTATCCCAAACCAGCACCACTCTTATGTGAGTTATACTCTATATTATCATATGTTTCTGAACTATATAAATCAAGTCCCCTTCCTTTTTCCTTCCTCCTCTTTCATATATGCTTACAAAAAAAATGTTTTGTCTTCAATCAGTTCCCACTATTTTATATATTATTCTCAGCAACTGAGCTCACTTGATAATTCTGTCTGGCCCATGGACCTGTCATTACTTGGATGTCAACCAGGTAACCAAACAAGGACTTAACCTGTTTGTAGCCACTGGCATGCTGGAGAAGCTTGGTGCTACAAACCTAGTCACAGAAGGCAATGATCAGTAGGAGAAACCCAAGTCCTCTTAAGTTGTATTTATCTTACACCAAAGGACTTTAAGGAATGAACTAGAGCAGAGTAGAGACAAAGACAGAAAACCAATTATTGTTGATGTTTGTTTTTCATTCCTGAGAAAGATCATGACATCAGGGAGGTGAAGCCATGACCTGCAAGTGAATTGGATTTAAATGAAGGAGTGCTGTGCAAAGTCATCAGCCTCACTTTTTCCTCTGGAATTATTTGGGTCCAGTGTTCAGATATGAATCAGGATGACTTGAGATGGCCCTGGAGGCAATGGGAGACCTTGACATTTTAAAGCTTGTTTTTTCCTGGAAAAATCAATTAAGAAACCATTGCAAAGATTAGGCAAGTGGTGACAAGAGCTTTAATTCAGATCAGAGTTGTATAAATAAAAAGAAAGAAATTGATGTGAGAAATGTGAAGGTAGAAACAGAAGATCTGCAACTGATTGACTATGAGAGAGAGTGAGGAGTCAGGAATATGCTGAGAATATCATCTAAGAAGTCAGGAAAATTGGTGGAGCTTTTTAAACAGAACTCATTAAGGTTGGTTGAGGGGCTATGATAGTTGGAACAACTGAGTCCTTTTTTTAGTCATGTTGAGTTTGAAATGTTTCCATTTGAGATGACAATGGGCAGCTGGTGAGGCACAAATAAGGCTGGATATAGAGATCTGAGAATTATCTATTTAAATGTGATTGTTAAACTTACAGGAGCAGATAACATCAAGAAGGTAGAGAATATAGAGAAAGAGCAAAGAGAGCCCAGACAAAGACTTAGGGAGGTGATGTAGTCAGAAAGCATAACATAGGTAAAGAACCAGCCAGGGAGAAAAAAAAAAGTTCCCAAAAGAATGAGGAGACAATAATGACACAAAAAAAAATAGAAAAAAGAAAATATATCAAAAGAAAAGTATGTTCAATAATGCCAAATGTGCAGAAAGGTCGAGAAGAATGAGGATTTTGAAAAAAGTCTTTCAGATTTGGTAATTAAGGTATCTCTTGCAACTTTAGAAAGAGCAGTTTCAGCTGAGTAACAAAGAAGTCAAATTATAAAGATTGGATGAGGAGAGGGGAAGTTTAAGGAAGGGGAAATAGACAGCTTTAATCCTTTTTTTCTCTCTTTTTTATTTATTTTTTCCCAATTGCATGTCAAGATAGTTTTCAATATTCATCCTTTTGCAAACTTTTGAATTCTCCATTTCCCTATCATTCTCCCTTCCCTCCCTCTATGATAGCAAGAAATCTGATATAGGCTGTATACACACAATCATATTTAACATATTTCCATATTACTCATGTTGTGAAAGAGGAATTAGAACTAAAGAGAGAAAAATAAGAAAGAAAAAACATAAAAGAAGTTTTAAAATATGAATATAGAAGCCTTTACTCTAAATTCAGACTCCAGAGTTTTTCTCTGGATGTGGATGGTATTCTCCATAACAAGTCTCTCAGGATTGTCCCTGATTACTGAACTGCTGAGAGTAGCTGTGTCCATCATAGCTGATCATGTCACACTATTGCTACTAATGTGTACTAAAATAGACAGCTTTTTCCAAGGATTTGATTAAGAAAAGGAGAAGTGTTATAAGCAAAATAGCTTAAGGAGATGGCAGTACATAGAGATTTTTTTTAGGAAAGGGGGGAAATACACTTAAAAGAAAAGAAAGAAAAAAAGGCAAAGGTGGAGAGACAGAGAAATAAAAGACAGCAAGAAAGAGAGGGAAAAAAAGAGAGAAATGTAGAAAGAAGGAATTTCTAGATAACTGAAAAGACTATTTGCCAGAAAATATAGGAGATAGACTCAAGGGCACCTGTTATCCTTGTCAAGGTGAACAGTCACCTCTTTATTAAAGAATGGAGGAAAGGAGAGTTAGGAGTGATGTAAAAGAGATGTCTCAGAAAACTGATATACATCACTCCTCAAAGGTAGTCCATGATTCACAGATATCCATAAAGCATCACCAAGAGAATAATAGTATTAAAAAAAAGATAGTCTTTTGCAGAAGGAAACATCTTGTCATTAAAATTGTGGTGCAATTCCTCAAAAAGAACCTAGACTATTGAGTTCTGAGTCCAATTCAACTGTATCAATCTGTAGCACCTGTCCAAAATGAACCTACCTCTTTTTTAAATCAGTAATTTGTCTGTTCAAATTCATGTTCTAATAAGGAAGACTTGATTTCAAATTCTGTCCCTGACACCTATTACATGAGTGACCCTGGCAAGAAATTTAAGCTTTGTGTGATTTGGGAAGCTCCCTTGGCCTTATTTACTAAACCATACCAAGATTTCCATTTGTTTTGTTGGATATATTCCCAACATGGATGAAATAGGATATTCTTTGGGTAATCTGGGTAATGTGCATTTTTCCTTTATTTTATTTTTAGGTTATGTCATTTTGAATGAACATGGATCTCACCAAGAAGATCTGAGACTATGTTCTGATGACTGATGTAGTAGCATAGTAACCCTTATGAACAGAATGTTAATGTAACAATGAATTATGAATTGGAAAAAATCTCAAAAGAAGTAAACTAGGGAGGACCTTCCCAAAATGAATGGAAAACAGATTGGTGGGTATAAGTGGATGGTAGCATGGTAGTTGGAGACATGGCATAAAAGATATGGAGGATTGGAGAATAAGATTCAGAAGTCATATGGGAAGAGTGTGAGACAACAGATGGACAAGTCACATAGTACAAATGGTAACCAAGAAATATGAAAGGGCTAACAGAAGACCACAGGCATAGTGAACAGACCTTCTTTGTAGGATTTACAGAGAGAGATATCAAAAAGAATCATGCAAGTATGGACAGGCTACAATCTTAAAGAGGTAGAGATAAACAACTGTTCAAGCACCTTTGACTTTCTTGATTTAGATGCTCCTAGTAAGTAATTTCCTCTACTTAATAAAAAGGCAATTACATTCTTTGCAAATTCTAATCTTAAATTATAAATTAAATACTTCATCTAAGAACAATGAACTTATTTAAAAATGTCTAATTCATGTTATGGCTGACATTTTTTTATATTGCTACAAGGTTTACAAAATATTTGCTGCAAATTATTTCATTGGATCCTTACAAAAACCTGTGGCTAAGTACTACAAACATTATTCACATTTAACAGATGAAAAAGTTGAGATTAGGTGACTTGTTAATGGTCACAAAAGTAGTAAAGAATAAGAGGTGAGATAGGAACACAGGAGTCATTACACTCTCCCACAATACTACCCTGTCTGTCAATGTTCCATAGCATCTCCCAAAACGGAATTAGGGGAACACATTAAAAATCTCCTACTTTAGAGATTTCTATCAGAAGTCAATTCTGGTTTGTTCATCTGATGAACCTTATAAGTATATCCTGAGCATTTCTTTTAAGGCTATGTTTAAATATTAACTTTTAATGCTGCTATTTCACTTTCTATGAGAGTTTACTTCAAACACTAAGAGACTTTGGTTTCTTCATTCTCTCATCTACCCTGAACATCACTTTCAAAAACACAACTTTCATCATTTTAGTTTTCTATCTTTCACTAATACTTAAACACACACACACACACACACACACCACCATCATCATCATCATCACCAGAGAACAAAATTCAAGCTTTTTAAATTGATTTAAAATGATTAAATTTAATAATCTGATATGAATTTCCCTGTGCAATCTTTCCCCCCATCTCCCCAACTCATCCTTTAGATCCACTCAAGTTAGTCTACTTCATGTTTCCTAAAAATGTCTAAACTCTTTTTATCTTCACACCAATGCTTAGTGCTATTTCCTCTACAGGCACTTTGTAGTCACTTAACAACATTTGCTGTAAGGCAGCACAAACTTGGTGTCTAGCAAAATAAAATTAGTTTGACACTCACAGTAGGAGAAGAAAAATTCTAAAATTCACACACAATAATTTTCTTTAAAACTGCATGCGTGTGTGTGTGTGTGTATGTGTGTGTGTAAATTGATAAGAGAGTGATGGCATTGCCTATCAGGGACAAAATTATGAATAAGAAATAATTTCACAAACCAGTGAATCTAGAGTGAATCCCATCAATGTGATTGCAAAGAAAATTCCTTCTCTATACAAATGGTTCCACTCTCTAAATATTAATATAGCCAATGGGAAAAGGAATTTTCTCAGAACAACGCATGATCCTAAGTAATCCTAATTTCATTTTAGTGAAAATTTACTCCAAAGAAAGCACATGTCAATTTCAAAAGAATTTATAAATGTGCAGCAAATTACAGGAAAAGGCTTGGGAAGTGCAACATAAATCACTATCCTCCGGGTTACTGGTGAAGTGAATTGGATAATCATAGTGAGACAAATACAACTTGAGTTCCAATCATGTGCATTTCCTACAAAGGGACCAAAAACCATAAATCAAATAACAAATAGTTTTAATTCAAACAGAATAGCAAATTAACAGGGGAAAATCCCCAATATAAAAAAAGGTATAATTTCCCACCGATTTCCACACAACTAATAGCAAAGGAAATATGCCTTTATAATTCATGATCTTAAGTTGAAATACATCTGGAACACCTCTCATAGCACCATCTCCCAGAAATCCTGTGCCCCACAGCAGCTGAGATTCCTTCTACAATTCTACATTCCCTTCTGAAAAGATCTAAAAAGTTTTAATTTATTTTCTATCACAGATTATTGCAAAATTGATGCATTCTCCTTGATGTTCAAATGATGCTTACTTAGCATTATGAGTTTTACTGAAAATGTTCCTTCTCTAGCCTCTTCTTCTCTCTTGGTAGCATAAGAATATGTGAGAAAGCATAAGAGCATTGGAGCATTTCTTTTATCATTTACTTTGTCCAAGTCTAAAAGACATAAAGCTATGACCAAAAGTCTGCTTTCTTCTACCACTGGGCTGCTTCTTGGCTAAGCTGTTGCCATCTTATCTGCTACTGCTGGGCTGTTTTTCTCCAGACTATGAAATCATCTTCTGGGGTTCCTCTTCTAAGACAGTGTTATCCTTTGATGAGATCTAATAGAAGATTTCAGTATTTTTGTCACTTAGATCCACACCTCTACTCAGCCAGAAAAGGGCTGTTTCCCATCAAGCTCCTGGCACCTGGAACTTCAGCAACCCTTTGACAATGAAATATCAATCAACAGAAAAAGAAGAATCTGACCACAGAAAATGACTTTGGTCCCATGGAGAATTAAAAAACATACTCAGAAGATGACAAAGTTGCAGCTTCAGTATCCAAAACCTCCAAGAGAAATAGAAAATGGCCTCAGGCTATGGGTGAGCTCAAAAAGACTTGAAATGCAATTAAGGGAGGTAGAGGAAAAACTGAGAGGAGAAATGAGAACAATGCAGAAAAATCATGAAAACCAAAGCAACAGCTTGGTGAAAGAAATACAAAAAAAAGTACTTCTAGCCAAGATGGCAGAGAGAGAAGCCAGGTCCTGTGCTAAGGTCTCCTTATCTTCCCTCATAAACAATATAAAATAAACTTCTTAATGGAAGTCCCATCGACAAAACCTAGAAAAAGAAGCTAGGAAAACAACAGGTACCTCGAGGTCTGTCTTTGGGGATCAGGGATATGGTGAGTGCAGAGTGCCTACAGCCAGTGGGGGATGAACAGAGCAGGACTAATCTAAGAGCAGCCCCGGGGGCTTTCACTGTGGGAATCATTTTGCTGTGGGAACCACTTTTGTTGTGGGAACCAATCAGCTGTGGGAACCACTTCACTGTGGGAAATCACTTCTCTCTGAGAAACAACCAGAGAATGGAGGCATGGACATGGGACTGACAGTCTGGGACTTACAGGAAGGGCTGGACAATAGGTTCCATTCTCTAGCACCCTTTACTGGCAGGGAGGAGATATTATATCCAGAGAGAAAAACCTCCAACATCCCCTTACCAGCCACTCACTCAGTGAACAAAACCTCTAGCACTCCCGACTAGCCAGTTGGAGGTTTTTTTGGTTTTTTTTTAGATTTTGCAAGGCAATGGGGTTAAGTGACTTACCACACAGGTAATTATTAAGTGTCTGAGGGATTTGAACTCAGGTACTCCTGACTCCGGGGCCAGTATTCTATATTCTATCCACTGTGCTACCTAGCTGCCCCCCCCCAGCTGGAGATATTACATTCAGTGAGTAAAGCCCCTAGGGATCTCAGTATAAAACCTCTGTGAACTAACCCCACCCCCCCAACACAAGATCTTAGGGAAATGAAGAAAGGTTAGTGAAAGGGGGCCCATAAAAAACTTTCTAGAAGGAAAAGACTCTAGCACCCTTTACTGGCAGGGAGGAGATATTATATCCAGGGAGAAAAGCCTCCAACATCCCCTTACCAGCCACTCAGTGAGCAAAACCTCTAGCACTCCCTAATGGCCAGTTGGAGATTCAGAGAGATATAGAATCCCTGAGGAGATTTGGTCTACAGCACAGAAAGATTTCCTTGAAGAAATCAGGAAGGAGTTTAAAAATCAATTGGAAAATCTTGGAAAAGAACCCCAAGAGAAAATTAATACCTTGCAACAAGAAAATAGATCCTTGGAAAATTCAATTGCACAAATGCAAAAAAGAAAATAATTCTCTCAAAATCTCAAATTAACAAAGGGAAAACTCTTACAAAAATAAAATTGACCAATCAGAAACAGAATTGGAAAAGGTAAAAGAAGAAAATTCTTCCCTAAAAAATAAAAGAATGGAAACTATGGAATCCAATGACCTC
Source organism: Macrotis lagotis (assembly GCF_037893015.1). NCBI lineage: Eukaryota > Metazoa > Chordata > Mammalia > Peramelemorphia > Peramelidae > Macrotis > Macrotis lagotis. Next base: position 98,545,177 of record NC_133660.1, on the reverse strand, counting down.
ATGAGACAACAAGAATTGGTTAAGCAAAACCAAAGAATTGAAAAAATAGAAGAAAATGTTAAATACCTTGTCAGCAGAACCACTGAACTCGAGAATAGATTGGAAAGGATAACCTAAAAATTATTGGTCTTCTGAAAATATTGAAGAGGGGGGGGGAAAAAGCCTGGACCTAATACTACAGGATTTAGTGATGGAAAATTACCCTGATATCATGGAACCAGAGGGTAAAATAATTATTGAAAAAAATACATCGATCACCTCCGGAAAGGGATTCCCACAATGAAATCACTAAGGCATGTTGTAGCTAAATTCCAGAATCATCATATAAAAGAGAAAATCCTGCAAGCAGCCAGAAAGAAACAATTCAAATACCAAGGAGCCATAGTAAGGATAATGCAGGAACTGGTAGCATCAGCATTAAGGGATTGAAGGGCCTGGAATGCAAAATTCCAAAAAGCAAGGGAGCTTGGAATTCAGCCAAGAATCCAATATCCAGCAAAACTGAGCCTTCTATTCCAGGGCAAAAGATGGATATTTAATGAAATAGGAGACTTCTAACTTTTCCTGATTAAAAGACCAGAGCTTAATACAAAATTTGGACTTTAAAGAGGAGACTCAAGAGACACATGAAAAAAAGGTAAAATTCTTTAAAAAGAGAGGGGGAAGTGGAAAAAACTGATATCAAATAAGATGAAACTGGCAAATCCCTACCTGAAAGAAAGACTTTAACAACTCTTGAGAATTGTAGCTCTATTAGAGAGAATTTAATTAGCCAGAAGAGTTGGCTACTCATGACTTATTTAAGAAACTGTTAACCAATAAGATGAAACTGGATATATCCTTACCTGGGAGAAAAAAAAACTCTAATAACTCTCAATAATTGTAATTCTAGTAGAGAGAACAGCCAGAAATGATGGACACTCATGACTTTTCTGTGACTCAGATAGAAGGATTTAAAAATGATACCTCCTCAAAAAGGAGGACAGTAAAGAGACAGAAGGTTGGAGGGGACAGAATGGGGTAAATCTCATTACATTAAGAGGTACAAAGGACTTATTGCAATAGAGGGGAAGAAGGGAAGAAGTGAAAACCACCTGAGTTTTACTCTCATCAGATTGGTTTAAAGTTACCATGTCTTATTTTACTTTTAAAGTGTTAAAAGGGGAAAAGGGGAGGGGGGAGGGGAATCAACAGAATGAAGGGAAGAAAGAAGGGGAAAAGAGAAAGGGGAAAAAGGGAGGAGGGGGTTGGATATAGGAGGGCAAACACACTGAAGGTGGTGGTATTCAGAAACAAAGGGGGAAAAGGGGGGAAATAAAAACTGAGGGAAGATAATATGGAAGGCAATAAAGAGTCAGTAATGATAACTTTGAATGTGAATGGAATGAACTCTCCCTAAAAAGTAAGCAAATAGCAGAGTGGATTAAAAACTAGAATTCTACAATATGCTGCTTACAAGAAACTCATCTGAAGTGGAGAGATAAATAGAGAGAGTAAAGGTAAAAGGTTGGATCAAAATATATTTTGCTTCAGCTGAAGTGAAAAAAGTAGGGGTAGCAATCCATATCTCAGAAAAAGCAGCTACAAAAATACAAAGCATTAAAAGAGATAATGAAGGAAACTACATCCTCCTAAAAGGTATCATAGACAATAAAGTAATTTCAACACTAAATACACATATACATATGCATATGCATATACATATACATATACATATACATATACATATACATATACATATACATATACATATACATATACATATACATATACATATATACATATATATACCCAATGGCATATCATCCAGATTCTTAGAGGAAAAGTTGAATGACTTACAGGAAGACATAAACAGCAAAACTCTACTATTGGGAGACCTCAACCTCCCAATCTCAGATTTAGATATATCTAATCATAAAATAAACACAAAGGAAGTTAAAGAGGTAAATAGATTATTAGAAAACACATACATGATAAACATATAAATAAACATATAATGCCTTTTGGCATTATATGGCACTTAAACAAAAACTGATGATGTACTAGGGCATAAAAACCTAATAATCACATGCAGAAAGGCAGAAATAGTGAATACATACTTCTCAGATCATAATGCAATAAAAATTAGATGCAAATATTGGGCCAGGGAGAAATAGATCTAAAACTAATAGGAAATATATAACTTCATTTTAAAGAATGAATGGATTAAACAACAAATTATAGAAAGAATTAATGAATTCATCTTAGATAATGATAATAACTAAACAACATACCAAAAACTTATGGGATACAGCTAAGGCAGTTGTCAGGGTATATATTATATCTTTAAATGCTTACATGAATAAATTAGAGAAAAAGGAAATCAAGGAACTAAACATGCATCTAAAAAATTAGAGAAAGAACAAATTAAAACCCCAATTAAATATCATATTAGAAATTCTAAAAATTAAAGAAGAAATTAATAACTCAAAAAGCAAGGAAACTATTGGACTAATAATTGAAACCAAGAGTTGGTTTTATGAAAAAAACAATAAAGTTGAAAAACCTCTGCTCAATTTGATTTTAAAAAAAGAAGAAAACCAAATGGCTAGCATCATAAATGAAAAAGGTGAACTCACCACCAATGATGAGGAAATTAAAGTAATAATTCAGAGTATTTTTCTCCAATTGCATGCTAATCAATTTGATAATCTAAATGAAATGGATGAATATTTACAAAAATACAAGTTGCCTAGGTTAAATGAAGAGGAAATTAAATACCTAAATAACACTATCTCAGAAAAAGAAATTGAACAAGTCATTATTGAACACCCTAAGAAGAAATCTCCAGGGCCAGATGTGATTCACAAGTGAATTCTATCAAATGTTTAAGGAAAAATTGGTTCTAATTCTCTATAAACTCTTTGGAAAAATAGGTGAAGATGGAACTCTGCCTAACACTATGTTTGACACCAATATGGTGCTGATACCTACCTAAACCAGGAAGAATCAAAACAAAGAAAGAAAATTATAGACCTATCTCCTGGATGAATATAGATACAAAAATCTTAAATAAAATCTTAGCAAAACTACTACAACAAGTTATCACTAGGATAATACTTTATGACCAAGTAGGATTAATTCCAGGAATGCAGGATTGGTTCAATATCAGGAAAACTGTCAGTATAAGTAATTATATCAATAGCAAACCTATCAGAAATCATATAATTATATCAATAGATGCTGAAAAAGCTTTTGACAAGATACAGCAACCGTTCCTACTAAAAACACCAGGAAGTATAGGAATAAATAGATTGTTCCTTAGAATGATAAGCACTATCTATCTGATATCATCAACAGGTATTATATGCAATGGGGATAGGCTAGAGGCATTCCCAAAAAGATCAGGGGTGAAACAAGGATGCCTTCTAACACCACTAATATTCAATATCATATAAGAAATGTTAACTTCCTCAATAAGAGAAGAAAAATAATCTAAGTAATTAGAATAGGGAAGGAAGAGACAAAATTCTCACTCCTTGAAGATGACATGATGGTATACCTAGAGAATCCCAAAAAAATCATCTAAAAACTATTAGAAATAATTAGCAACTTTACATCAGTCTTCAAAACTGTTTGGTATTGGCTAAGAAATAGAGTGGTGGACCAGTGGAATAGACTAGGTGTAAAAGGAGGAGATGATTATAGTAATCTTCTGTCTGATAAACCCAAAGAGTCCAGCCATTGGGATAAAAACTCCCTCTTTGATAAAAATTGCTGGGATAATTGGAAGTTAGTATGGAAGAAATTTAGATTAGACCAACGCTTCACACCCTTTACCAAGATAAGATCCAAATGGTTACAGGACTTAGAAATAAAAATAATACTATAAGCAAATTAGAAGATCAAGGACTAGTTTACCTGTCAGATCTATGGAAAGGGGAGCAGTTTATGACTAAGGAAGAGTTGGAGAACATCACCAAAAACCGATTAGATATTTTTGATTACATTAAATTAAAAAGCTTTTGCACAGATAAAACCACTGTAACCAAGATCAAAAGAAATGTAGTAAATTGGGAAACAATCTTTACAACTAATGATTCTGACAATGGACTCATTTCTAAAATATACAGAGAACTGAGTCATATTTTTTTGTTTGTTTTTTAGTTTTTTTGCAAGGCAAATGGGGTTAAGTGGCTTGCCCAACGCCACACAGCTAAGTAATTATTAAGTGTCTGAGACCGAATTTGAACCCAGAGTACTCCTGACCCCAAAGCCGGTGCTTTATCCACTACGCCACCTAGGCACCCCAGAGTCATATTTTTAAAACAAAAAGCCATTCCCCAATTGACAAATGGTCAAAGGATATGCAAAGGCAATTTACAGATGAGGAGATCAAAGCAATTCATAGCCATATGAAAAAATGCTCTAAATAATTAATTATTAGAGAAATGAAAATTAAAGCTTCTCTGAGGTACCACCTCACACCTCTCAGATTGGTCAATATGACCAGAAAGGATAATGATCATTGTTGGAAGGGATGTGGGAAATCTGGGACACTATTACACTGTTGGTGGGGCTGTGAACTCATCCAACCTTTCCGGAGAGCTATTTGGAATTACGCCCAAAGGGCAACAAAAATGTGCATACCCTTTGACCCAGCAATAACACTACTGGGTCTATAACCTGAAGAGATGAAGAAAAAGGGTAAAAAACATTACTTGTACAAAACTATTTTTAGCAGCCCTGTTTGTGGTGGCAAAGAATTGGAAATCAAGTAAATGTCCTTCATTTGGGGAATGGCTTAGCAAACTGTGGTATATGTATGTCATGGAATACTATTGTTCTATTAGAAACTAGGAGGGACGGGATTTCAGGGAAACCTGGAGGGATTTGCATGAACTGATGCTGAGTGAGATGAGCAGAACCAGAAAAACACTGTATACCCTAACAGCAACATGGGAGTGATGATCTTCCTTGAAGGACTTGCTCATTCCATCAGTGCAACAATCAGGAGCAATTTTGGGCTGTTTGCAAAGGAGAATGCCATCTGTATCCAGATATGGAGCTGTGGAGTTTGAACATAGTTCAAGGACTATTCCCTTTAATTTAGAAAAAAAAAAACAGATATCTTAATTGACTGATTTTGTTACTAGACTTCTTGTCTCTTCTCTAAGGATATGATTTCTCTCTCATCACAAGGTACAACATGGAAACAAAGTAAAGACTGACAGACTGGGGGGTGGCTAGGTGGCGTAGTGGATAAAGCACCAGCCTTGGAGTCAGGAGTACCTGGGTTCAAATCTGGTCTCAGACACTTAATAATTACCTAGCTGTGTGGCCTTGGGCAAGCCACTTAACGCCATTTGACTTTCAAAAACCTAAAAAAAAAAAAAATAAAAATGAAAAAAAAAAGACTGACAGATTGCTTTCCGTGGGGGGAGGGAATTAAGATTGAGGGGGGGATTGTAAAACTCAAATAATATCTTAAATAAAAATTAATTTAAAAAAGAAATAATTAGCAACTTTAGCAAAGTCGCAAGATATAAAATAAACTCTCGTAAATCCTCAGCAATTCTATAAATGATTAACAAGATGCAGCAGAAAGAGCTAGAAAGAGAAAACCCATTCAGAGTAACTTCAGACAATATAAAATAACTGGGAGTCTAACTGTCAAGGCAGACTCAAAAACATTTTGAAAACAATTACAAAATACTTCTCACACAAATAAAATCAGACTTAAATAACTGAGCAAATACCAACTGCTCATTTATAGGCTAAGATAATATAATAAAATTGATAATTCTACCAAAACTACTTGTTTAGTGCCCTACCATTCAAAATTCCAAAAAATTACTTTAATGAGTTAGAAAAATTGTAAGTAAATTCATATGGAGAAATAAAAAGGCGAGACTCTCCAGTGATTTAATGAAAAAAGTACAAAAGAAGGTGGCTTAGCCCTACCATATCTAAAATTATATTATAAAGCATCAGTCATCAAAATTGTCTGGTATTGGCTAAGAAATAGTGTGGTGGACCAGTGGAATAGACTAGGTGTAATAGCAGGAAATGGTTATCATAATCCGCTGTTTGAAAAACCCTGAGAGTCCAGCTATTGAGATAAAAACTCTCTCTTTGATAAAAACTTCTTGGAAAATTAGAAGTTAGTATGGAAGAAACTTAGATTAGACCAACACCTCACACCCTTTACCAAGATAAGATCAAAATTGATACAGGATCTAGATAGAAAAAAACAATATTATAAACAACCTAGAAGATCAAAGAATAGTTTACCTGTCAGATCTATGGAAAGGGAAGGAATTTATGACCAAAGAAGAGATGGAGAGCATCATTAAAAACAAACTAGATAATTTTGATTACATTAAATTAAAAGGCTTTTATACACACAAAACCACTGCAACCAAGAGCAAAAGAAATGTAGTAAATTGGGAAACAATTTTTACTACTAGTATTTCTGACAAAGGACTCATCTCTAAAATACACAGAGAACTGAGTCAAATTTAAAAAAAAAACAAGCCATTCCCCAATTGACAAATGGTCAAAGGATAGGCAATGGCAATTTACAGATGAGGAAATCAAAGTAATCCATAGTCATATGAAAAACTGTTCTAAATCAGTAATTATTAGAGAGAAGCAAATTAAAATATCTGCACATTTCAGACTGGCAATATGACCAAAAAGAACAGTGATCAATGTTGGAAGGGATGTGGGAAATCTGGGACATTAATACATTATTGGTGAAGCTGTGAACTCATCCAACCATTCGGGAGAACAATTTGGAATTATACCCAAAAGGCAACAAAAATGTGCATACCCTTTGATCCAGCAGTATCATTACTGGGTCTATACCCTGAAGAGATTATGAAAAAGAGTAAAAACATCACTTGTAAAAAAATATTCATAGAAGCCCTGTTAGTGGTGGCAAAGAAACAGAAACTGAGAGAATGCCCATCACTTGGGGAATGGGGAATGGTTTAACAAACTATGGCATATGTATGTGATAGAACACTATTGTTCTATTAGAAAATATGGGGGATGGGAATTCAGGGAAGCCTGGAAGGATTTGCGTGAACTGATGCTGAGTGAGATGAGCAAAACCAGAACAACATTGTACACCCTAACAGCAACATGGGAGTGATAATCAACTTAATGGACTTGCTCATACTAACAGGGCAATAATCAGGTACAATTTTGGTATATCTGCGATGGAGAATACCATCTGTATCCTGAGAAAGAATTGTGGAGTTTGAACAAAGACCAAAGACTTTCTATGTTCCTTTAATTTAATTTTTTTAAAATTGTCTTATTATGTAATTTTTCTATATCTCATACTATATATTTCTTCCTTAAGGATATGATTTCTCTCTCATCACATTCAACTTGGATCAATGAATACTATGGGAATGATATAAAGACTAATAAACTGCCTTCTGTGGGAGGTGGGGAGAGGGAAGCAAGATTGGGGCAAAAATTGTAAAACTGAAAATAAATAAAACCTTTTTTAAAATTATAAAAAGAAATACAAAAAAATACTGGAGAAAATAACATAATAAAACCAGTTTAGGCCAAATGGAAAAAAAGCAAAACAAAAAGGCAAATTAGGAGACGAATGCCTTGAAAAGCAGAATTGGCCAGCTAGAAAAGGAGATTAAAAAATCTCCCTGAATCCGGTCTCAGACATTTAATAATTACCTAGCTGTGTGGCCTTGGGAAAGCCACTTAACCCCATTTGCCTTGCAAAAAAAACCTAAATAAAAAATCTCCCTGAAGAAAATAACTCCTTCAAATGCAGAATGGAACTAAAGGAAGCTGATAACTTTGCAAGATATCAGGAAGAAATAAAATTCTTCCAAAAATGTCAAAAATTAGAAGAAAATATAAAATATCTCATTGGAAAAACAACCTTGAAGAACAGATCCAGGAGAAATAATTTAAAAATTATTGAGCTACCTGAAAGTCATGACCAAGAAAAAAAAGCCTAGACTTCATTTTTCAAGAAATAATACAGTAAAATTGCCCTGAGATTCTAGAAGCAGAGAGAATTCATCAATCACCTCCTGAAAGAGATCCCAAGAGAAAAACTTCCAGGAATATTATAGCCAAATTCCAAAACTCCCAAGTCAAAGAGAAAATACTAACCAACTACAAGTTTACAAAGGTCTGGCAGCATTGACATTAAGGACTCATAAGACTTGAAACATGATATTCTGGAAGGCAGAAGCTCTTTGTTTACAATCAAGAATCAACTGCCCAACAAAACTGAACATCCTCTTTCAGGGGAAAAGATAGACTTTCATTGAAACAGGGGACTTTAAAACTTTCCTATTGAAACAACCAGAGCTGAACAGAAAGTTTGATGTCCAAGTACAGGACTAGGGGAAACCATAGAAGGGGTGGATGAGAAGGATTTAATTATGAGGAACTTAATGATGTTGAACTGCTTGTATTCCAGAAGAAGATAATGATAACTTATATGAACTTTCTCACTTATAAGAGCAGTTAGAAGGAGCATATATACACAAGGTACAGGAAGGAGCAGAACATAATGGTATAATATAGTAAAAAGATGGAGTCAATGGGTGATAAAGAAAAGTACTGGGGGGAAGAGGAAGGAGATGAAGAAGGGGCTAAGATATTTCACATGAGAGTCAAGCAAAAGCTTTTACAATGGAATGGAATGGGGGAAGGTGAGGGGGGAATCAGTGGGCCTTCATTCTCATCAGAAATAGCTCAGACAGGAAATAATATACATACTTAATAAGGTATAGAAATCTATCTTACCCTAGAGAAAAATGAGAAGAAAGGGTTGGGATATGGGGGAATGGGGGGAGGGAAGGGGTGAGTAGGTGATAGAAGAGAGGGAAGATCATGGGAGAGGGTACTCAGATACAACACACTTCAGAACAGGGAGAGGATGAGAGGAGAGAGAGAGATTGGAATAGATGAGAATGGGGATGAATAGAGTGAAGGTAAATACAACTAGTGATAGCAACTGTGGGAAAAATATTGAAACAGCTTCTCTGGTGCCTATGATGGAGAAGGCAACTCATCCCAGAGACAGAGCCATTGAAGTCTGAACATAGACTGAAGTACATATTTTTTCTCTCTTATCATTCTTGAGATTTCTCATCTTTTGGGGGGGAGAGGAATTTCTGATTACTCTCACAACAAGATTATTGCAATGATAAAAATAAATAAAAAATGTTTTTAATTATTTATCTTTCATATAATAAACACATTTCTAAATTTTAAATCTATGTTTGAGATGAGACAAACTATTAGAACTTTTTTTTAAAAGAGATGATTTTGGCATACCAGCAAGTTGAAAATAGAATAATAGAATCAATAAGGGACCTGTAGAATTAAAAGGGACCTTAAGGATCATCCTTCTGAAAGTCCAACCATCTCATTTTGCAGATGAGGAAACAGAGGCCAAGATAAGTGTCTTTGTCAAGGTCACATAGATAGTAAACATCAGAGATAGAATTTGAAACCAGGACTTCTGCCTCCAGAGTCAAAGAATATTTACACAGAATATTCCCAAGATGAAGAGACAGGCAATGGCAAGAAGTGCCAGTACTGCAATAGCTACTTGTAATTAAGATGAGAGAATTTTAAAAGTGCCATACTCACTGAAGAGAGAGGGGAATAAAAACAATTAACTCCAAGATGCTATCGATGGCATATTCCCAAGTACATAGTTACCAATGGAACAACCTCAATGGTTCACGCAGTTTGTTCTTTTAAAACATAATTCTCTTTTTCTAATTTACCACACAGCATTATTAAAGGCACTCTGGGAATTTGCTAAGAAATCTGGGTTAGTCCTATTACACTGAACATGTCATATTTCTTACAGTGAAAAATCTATTGATTCTATATATTGAACAACAGTGTGAGCTGCTGTTTGGAACCCAGGGACCCCTTCCCATGGGGAGGTTAGAAGGGAAAATCTATCATCTCTGTCACTGGCCAAGCTCTCACTGATTTTGTTCCCTTAATTTTAGGAGACCAAGCACCTACTTCCATTTAATCACCTAACAGCTTAACATTTTAAGAAAAAAGAATATTTACTTCAAAGGTAGAGCCAAAATAATCAAACCAAACACCTGGGGAGCATAATCTCTGGGGAAGGAAATTAAATTCATTTAACTTGGTCCATGAATAGCATTAATCTTAGCAAATTCTAAATTCAAAGTATCCTGGATTTGTAGTATAAGACCCTGGCTTCTCTGAATTTCTTTTTGAGATTGGTTATAACACTTGACTTAGTATCCTGGTGCAAGACCTCCATAGCTTGAGCTCCTGAGTCCAGGACACCAGTTCCCACATCTAGTACCAAAAAGAATAAATGACAACACTAAAACCCAGTCCACTTCTCAGATCAAAGGACTAAATAAAGGAAGAGAAGGACTCTTTGATCTTCCTTAATTTCCTACATGATATATGTGATATGAGTGGACAAGACTCATATATGTCTTACTCTGTATGTCAAAAGAAAAAGAGTCTGACTGCCTTCCCTTTTAAGATGTAGGGAGTTAGCTATGCAGTCAATAGAAGAGGCTTCTCCCAATCACAAGGTAGTCCAGCACATAGGTAGAAGCATACATAAGGTAGAAGCAGCTCCCTGGTGACTGCCACATATAAGTGCTTCTATCTTAGGCTGTCTGGACCCTAGCCAAATACCTATTACTCTGGGTTATGCAAATTCTGACTCTTCCACTGACTACGTATGTATCCTTGAACAAATCCCAACACCACTCTGATTCAGTTTACTTCTTTGTAATTTGATGGAGTTGAAAAAGATCACTTCTTAGATCTCTTGCATCTCCAAATCTATGATCCTATAATTAGAACATGATAAAAATAAGAAAGAAAGAGGAATAGGTTTCAGAAAGAAGATGAGTTTTGTTTTATACATTGATCTCTTTGGGATGTGAGCATATCAGAAAGGGAGACAAAGTTTAATAAGACTAATATTTACCAGCCGTTGTCTGATACAACTTCTTTCATGCATTCTTACAACCAGGAGAGATTCAGGCCCTTCTTCCTTTCCCTCATTTGATAGGGATTAGCTTTCCTTATGAAGAAACAAGGCTCTCCTGCAGATCTAATTGGCACCAGTTTCCCTAATGCAATTTCCTGGTCTTCTATTAACATTAAAAAGTCCTAGTCTTTCAAACTTAAGATGTTTCTAGAAACCATGTGAACCACCATGTCTTTCACCATATACAGCTAATGATCAGACATTTTCATAGTGGGAGGAGAAGGGCCAAGTCCAGGGAATCTAAATGTTAATATATCTTTACTATTCCATGTTGGGCCAAACTAAACCTCCTTTTATTAACTAGTTCACAACTTGTACATGCCTCATTTTGTTTTAACAATGAATTTGAACTGAATCTACCACCTACTGGAGAATTGGACTTTTCTCTTCAGAGAAGTTCTTTTTCATTGCAAAGAGAATTACATCAAGATTTCAGGGCCCCAGATCAACAAATGGAGATAATAAGTAACAAAACAAGACACTACTTAGGAAAAAAATGCAAACTAATAACCCAGGGAGGAAACGTTAGAGAATCCAGATGTTCCATCATTTTAATGATCCTTTAGAATATAGGAATTTAACAGCCATTTATTATGATTACCAATAATAATAACAAAAATGATAGGACTGGTATCTTGGGAATTAAAACAAAATTACTCCTACTACATTATCCTTAATGTGACAATTCTCAAAGAATTGTCAAGACTAAACAAGAAAGCTTGCTAATGAATCTAGATGCTGATGATAAATAAGATTAGAGCACATTTGGTTCCTAGGTATCAGGTGAAAATAAAAGACAGAGGATCACATTTATTAGGCACAAAAAGGACAAAAAGTATACAAACTCACCAAGGATGAAACAAGCCTTCCTGAGATGATTGAGGATAAAACAAGATTACTCTTGAATGTTTTACCAAGATGGTAGGACCTGTGTGAAGCCTCCCACTATTTAACTGTACAGTTATCTAGCAACTGCTTCTTCCCAGTTTATTTGCATCAAATTTATAAAGGAAGAAAAAGTAAAAATGAAGCTTGGAAAGACATAAAATTACTAAAAGAAATTTAGGAGAAACTCGAGTACAAAAAGAGAGCTGAGTTTTCAGTCAGTGGATTTAAGTTTGAATTTCAGTTCTGACATTTATTAGCTGTGTAAATTTGGGCAAGTTGCTTAACCTCTCTCTGCTTCAGGTTCTTCATATGTTAAATGAAAGAGTTGAATTCACTGACCTCCAAAGTTCTTTTTCAGCTCTAAACCTATGATCATACTGTAATATTCAGGGCTGAGACATAATACAGGTTATTGTTTTCCAATGTAACATACATAATCCAGCAAAATTGCATGTCTCATGCTGCAACCTGAATCTATCATCTCTGACATGTAATGAATTCAAAGTCAATAATCATTTATTAACAACTTACCAAGTACAAGTACCAGATTTAGCATTGAAGAAGATACAGTTTAAGTAAGATATAATTGTTGACCTCATAATTCTTTACTAGGTTCTCATAGAAATAAGATATCAATATAAGTGACTATAATAATTTATGTTAAATGATAATGAATTTGTTGCAAAGTAAAATGTCATCTTAGGTCTTAGAGGAAAAGTCATGTAGTCTAGTTGTTAAGTTGTTTCAATAATGTCTGACTCCTGTTGACTTTAATTTGGGGTTTTCTTAGCAAAGAAATTTGAGTGGTTTGCCATTTCCTTTTTTGAGCTAAGGAAACAGACAAACACAGTTAAGTAACTTATCGAGGATAACACTAGTAAGTGTCTGATACTAGATTTGAACTCATGTCCTCCTGACTTCGAACACTGCACTCTGTCCATGTTGCCACCTAACTATACCATATTTCCTGATAGAGAGTAGTATATCAAGGAAACTTTTCAGGAGGAAGAATAATTTGACTTGGATTTAAAGAGATGTATAGACCTTTGATAAGCAAGAAGAGGAAATAAAAGATGTTCCAGGAAAAGGAAGAATGTGAATTCTTAAGATTTATTCATTAAGATCCAAAAATATTTATCAATTTTATAAATAACTGCAACTCTAGCAGAGTGACCCTTCCCGGCACTAGACCAGGCACAGTAGAAAAACAGCTCAGAGATATTAGAATGACACATTTTCTGCAATTCAGTTTTTCATGTCATTTGCTGAGACACTTTGTTTCTCTTCTGAGACCCAATGTGATCAAAGTACAAATAATTATGCCTATAAGCTGAAAACTATTTCATCAAAAGGATAGAAAAATAGGTTGAAATGTGATGGTACAGAAAGTGGAGCTATTGCCAACATTAAACAGTATGATGAGGCAGAAATATAGAACCAAAAATCCCCAGTCTTTTTACTTGAGTTTGTAAACCCTCCCCCACTCCCTATTGGTCTCTTTTTTTCACCCAATATATTTTTCCCTTATTTGCTGAACTACAGAAGATAATCTAAAACAGTGATTCCTAAATGACAGTGATAATGGTGTTGATGACAATTGCTGACAGCTACCTTTTATATGGTTTGCATTGCATTGCAGAAGTCATTGACTATTTACTTCAGATTGAAGTCAATCTGTCTCTAGTGGAAGTTCTAGCTGAAGAAGAGTTTTGAATGCCATGAGCCTCCTGAAAGTCTACAGTTATTGTGCTGACTTCATTGTGGTGTACCTATGAAATTTGGACAAGTCTACCAGCACCATGTCAGGAAACTGAATCACTTCCATTTAAATTGTCTTAGGAGGAATCTGAAGATCATCTGGGAGGAGAATATACCAACATTAAGGTTCTTTCTTGAGCTAAACCACCAAGTATTCAAACATCACTACAGAGAGGTCAGTTATGCTGGACTGGTCACATAGTTAGAATGTCAGACATATACTTGCCAGAAAGACAATTTAATGGAGGACAGGACAAATGCTCAGAGGGTGGTCAGTAGAAGCAATACCAGGACACTCTGAAGATCTCATTGAAGAATTTTAGAATAGATTGTGAAGCATAGGGGATACTAACACAGGACCACCCAGCAAGGCATGCCCTCATCAGCGAGGGGTCTGCGCTCTGTGAAGAAGGCAGAATTGAAGCAGCTCAAAGGAAATATGTGATACATAAGTTTAGAGTTAACCCCCCAAGTGACTATTTGTACCTAACTTGTGGTAGAGCATTCCAACCTTGTATTTGTCTGATTAGCCACAGTGGGACACACTGTTATTTTGTCTTAAACACAGTGATGTCATTTTGGTCTTCTTCAATAATGAAGGACAAGAACCATTTATACTGTTTTCTACATTCAAGGAGATGGTACAGTGAATAGTGTTGGGTTTGAAGTCAGGAGGATTCATCTTCTTAAGTTCAAATGTGGCTTCAGATACTTTCCTGAGAAAGGTCACTTAAACCTGTTTGCCCCCAGTTTCTTCATATGTAAAATGAACTGGAGAAGGAAATGCAAACCACTATCTCTATCCAGTATCTTTGCCAAGAAAGCCTCAATTAGAATCACAAAGAAAAACACAACTCAACAACAACATAGTTCATAGAAGCCCAATTCTGAGTCATTTCCTTTCCCAAGATATTCCATGACAAGATATTATTTCTTCATACTCACCTAACCCACTACCATGACCTCTACACTCATCTATCTCTCTATAATTTTTGCCAAGATTTCCTCTGTTAATATACATATCCAATTGGGGCTTTCCAAAGGTTGAATGACTTGCCTGGAGAAGAAATGGCTTTCCCATCACTAGTGGTCTTAATGCAGAGATTGGACAGTCACATGTAAGGGAGGGATGATAGATACAGAAGAGAATCTTATTTAGATATAAGCTGAACTAGATGTTCTCTGAAGTTCCTTCCAATTATGAGAATCTGTGACTCTGTTATCAGATATCTCTGTAATCAACTTGATGAGCTTACTGGGAAGTGAACTTTAATCTCTTGAAGGGAAAAGAACATGGGCGTTCATGGTTTTGGGCACACATTTCTTACTAACATAACCTAATATGAGAATTCCTGAGAGGGAACTTGTCCTGCCTAAGAGATATTAGCTGCAATTGGATGTAATTCTAGTTTGTATGCATTATTCTGTATAGTCAAAAGGAAGTTTTAGACAATGTTTCTGAAATCTGGCCTCCTAGTTAAAGAAAGAGGAAGATTTCCTAGACTGTGTAATTCTGGAACCCAGATTTCCCATAAAGAAATGAGATTTCAGGGTAGGGGCAGATTTCTTAGAGATTGTCTCAAAGGGAATCTCAGGGCAAGGAACTTAAAATCTAATTTTTTAAATCTGGGAAGACTTTCATGAACTGATGCGAAGTGAACAGAACCAGAAGAACACTGAACACAGTAACAATATTGTACAATGATCACTGTAAATGGTTTAGCTATTCTCATACATGTGATCCAAGACAATTGCAAAGGCCTCATGATGAAAAGTTTTAGCTATGTCCAGATAAAGAACTGATGGAGTTTGAATGCAGATAGAAGCATATTATAGTTCACTTTATTTTTTCATGGTTTTTTTTTTGTTGTTCCATGTATTCTTTCACAACATGACTATGAAAATGTTCTGTATGATTGCATTTATATCACCTATATTAAATTGTTTATCAGTTCAGGCAGGGGTCAGGGAAGAAGGGAAAGGAGAGAATTTGAAACAAAAAACATTTGTTGTATGTCAAAAATTATTTTTACATGTAAATGGGAATAAAAAATAAAATCTAACTTTATTTTTTCAGTTTTTTCAAGGCAAATGGGGTTAAGTGGCTTGCCCGAGGCCATACAGCTAGGTAATTATTAAGCATCTGAGACCAGATTTGAACCCAGGTACTCCTGACTCCAGGGTCAGTGCTTTATCCACTGCAGTACCTAGCCGCCCCATAATCTAACTTTCTAGAGAGATGATTTCTTGAGTCAGATAATTGTTGTTTAAGGAAGATTATCCACAAGGTACCACTGCAATTAGAGTACAGTAAAAGAATAAAGTTGCAAAAGGAAGAAGCATAAAACAAATTTATATCTATTGATATAATTTATTCAAATAGTGTAAGTAATGGAAATGGAGCTGATTTACAAAGAAAGTCCAAGCTCCTAATGGAATTATGAGTCCAGATGGGACTATATGAGTTTCTGATTTATCATATAACTACCCTTACAATCCCAAGTTCAATGTCCTTCCAAGGCAAATTAAGGAGTTGTTATAACTACTTTATGTATTTCCTATACCTATTTAGGGAGTCCTAAAAGTCCTTTGCACTTTCTTCATTTTCTAAGGGGTAGAAGAAAGCTTGTCCTCTACCTAATATTCATTTTTTTAACTTTGAGTGCTTATACAAGGAATCACTCATTACCCACATTTGTAGAAATCCACATGTAAGCTACACATAACTTATATTTAGAAATTTTTCCAGAATAAACTTCGGGTGAGAAAAACAAATCAGAGTCACACAAGATCAGACACAGCCCATGTGAGCTTGGGGAGAATCACAGGCTACATCTAGAAATCTATTTATACATAGATAAGGGAAAGTAAAATTTTTATTATAATGCAAGAAATTGCCCAAATCATATACATAAAAGCTTTAGGCAAATCATTTACCACATATAAAGTGTCCATGGTATGCTAGAGCAATTCACATATAAAGATCCAGCCCTGAATTCAGAAGAAAGGGTACTAAAAATGAAATGTTACTGCACTGTTTTTCTGGCAAGAAATTTCCACATTTGTTTGACCCTTAAAAGCCAACTTTCTCAGCTAGGAAATGGATCAAAAGAATATCCTTTACCTCCTGAGAGCTTTTTTTTGTAAAATAAAGTTTGATAACAATCACTTATAAATACTATTTTTCTTTGCTGGAGATGATACTGGAGGTGGAACACTTTTGATAATAGACTTTTAATTCCACTGATGTTCCTCTTAAACAGACCAGACTTGCAAAACATAATCAAAAAAAAAAAAATGGACAGCATCATAGCTTTAAAATTGCCCACTTCCGTGCCAAAAAGACACACTAGTCAGAGTACTTTGGTATCATTGTGACAGGTACACTATAAATATGTTAAAAAATGGATGAGTAAGTGGATCTTTTTTTTCTATTTTTCTTTTTCAAAAAGCATAATAGTTCTACTTGTGTGTCTTCCACAGATATATTTCTCAGCTCCTTCTCCCTTTACCCAGGACATAAGAAACTGGATTAGGCTAGTTATTTGGTGATATTCTGCAGACCCCCTTATTTCCCACACTGATTTAAGTACTGGGTAAATGGAGTTACAAATAAAGTAGATGTTCAATTCAAATTGATAAACTGTAGCTATCACTATCATATCTCCTAATGCAATCCCAAAAAGGCTAAAATTTCCATTTAATCATTGAACAATAACCTTGGTGTCACTACTTAAGAGATAATCAAGAAGATGGTTACTACTTAAACTGATTGCCACTCTCTACAACGCTATCATTTATTTCTCAGGGATTCATAGATAGCTAAAAAAAAATCTCATTTATTTCCATACTGGATTAGGAAGAATTCTATTTCTTTTGGGGCTCAATAACCTATACATGATAAAACCACAGCAAAGAAGATAATATATTTATGTCCAATTTTATATTTTCCAAATACTCAAAACTTAGGGACAGAGAACAGTTCATTTTAAAACCAAGAGGCTATACCAACTAGAATGAAAGTTCCTGGTCTGCTATTGAGTTAATTTATTCTGTCTCCTTTATACAAAACAACCTTGATTCTAGAACTAGAACTAGAAGATTCAGTCATCACATAGAATAGTTTTAATTATTAAAGTGAAAGAAACTATTGTGAATTAACCAAGGTGAATGAATAGTGATTATGCCAGATCAACTTTTTAACCTTGGAATTTGGCTGGATTCAAGAAAGAGACACAGAAGAGAAGTGGGGAGAAATTTAGGTTATTTACTTACACAAAGACATATGGTAACTATAGGTTTAGACTTAATGCAAAGAACTCAGGTCAGCCTATTCATTTGTTCAAACATGTGTTGAGTACCTATTGTGCAAAAAATATACCCTAATGGAAGTTCAAGTCCTGGGAGGAGATAAAACACACTGCAGAAGACAACAGAATTATGGAATTAAAAAGATCTGAGTTCAAATATGAGCTCAGACACTTAGCTGTGTGATCTTGGATAAGTCACTTAACTCTATTTGCCTTGGTTTCCTTATCTATAAAATGAGCAGGAAAAGGAAATAGCAAACTACTCTAGTATCTCTGCCAAGAAAACCCCAAATTGGGTCACAATGAGTAGGACATGACTGAAACAATGCAACAAGAACAAAGGGACAAAATCATTGCCATTTGGAGAGATGGAGAAGGATTCCTAGATTTTGTTGTTCAAGGATAGGCTGAAATTCAATAAGTGAAAAGGAAAAAGACAAGCATTGTAGACCCAAAGAACAGAATATCAAACACAGAGGAAACAGAAAAGTACTTTGGACTTTTGTACAAAAGTACATTGGAGTAACAGAAAAGAGATGAGTTTTGTTAAAGCAATGAGGTTGAAGGTAGGAGCATGAAATAAAACTGGTATGGTAGTTTGGCACCAGATTACCAAAGGATCTTGAAATATTTAGGCTCATTTTTCCCAAAAACAGCCCATTTTCTTAATAATCACAATCTCAAGAAACTAGGAAAACAGCTCTCATCGAATGCTCTAGAAGGCAAAAAGAATTCCAACATCTCCTAATCCTAGCTAACCAATCTCCATCTTTGCTTCTGTCACAGAGAATAAAGTGAACAACTCAGAGCAACCCCTCATCATTATTGGCAAACAAAGTTATTGTTATTTACTTGTCTTTAGCTGACGGGACTCTATGTGACTCCTTTTGGGGTTGTCATGGCAGAGATGCTATAGTTATGGCCCCACTGAGGCAAATAGGGTTAAGTGACTTGTCCAGGATCACACAGTCAGAAAGCATCTGAGGTTAGATTTGAAATAAGATTAAGTATCAACCAAAACTTTAAGAGAAAAAAGTGAGAGACTAAAGGTAAAAGGGGTAATTAAAAAAATTCAATACATGTCAAAGGTATAACATAGAATCTCCCCCCAAAAAGGGGTAATTTGATTTCCCTCCCCCATTCCCAGATCTGTGCTTAGAAAGTTTTCTCAGTCACCTTGAACTTAAGTGATTTACCCAGGATCACAAGACCAGTACAAATCAGAGGCAGATTTTGAAGGCAAGGCTTCCTGACTCTGATCCAGGTCTCTTTCTTCAATTTCACACTGTCACGCTTTATATTAAGGCAACTATTTTTATTTTATAATTTTTTTCATTTTGAACTTAACAAGCATTTGATAAAATGAACATTTCCACATAAATTATGTAAGATTTGCTTTTATTTTGAAGTATAGTAAGTCAACAAGAAGCTTCTCTTGTGGGAATGAGTTCAGCAAAATATGAACCAAGAATTATCAGGAGAGCAGATTGGTTTTTCAAAGAGGCAAAAGAAGAGGCCAAATTTCCAAATTCACTGGATTATAGAGAAAGCAAGGGAGTTCCAGAAGAGCATCTACTTATGCTTCACTGACTACACTAAAGTCTCTGACTATATGGCACATAAAAATTATGGCAAGCCCCTCAAATAATAGAGTACAAATTAGCTTGCTTGTGTCATGAAAAACATGAATGAGGGCCAAGAAGTAACAGAAGCAAAGATGGAACAACTGATTGGCTTAATTTTGGTAAAGGAGTACAACAAAGCTGTACATTGTCACTTTATTTATTTAACTTATGTGCAGAGTTATCATGTGAACTGTCAGATGGACAAATCAAAAGCTGAAATTAAAGTTGCCAGAAGAAGCATCAACAATCTTAGATATGCAGATAATACCACTTTGATGGTAGAAAGTGAAAAAGAATTAAAAAGTCTCAATTAAAAAAAGAAAGAAGTCATTTGATGAAGGTAAAAGAGGAGAATGTATAAAAACTGACTTGGGGTTTAATATAAAAATAACTTAAGATCTTGGCAACTGGTCCCATCAAATAGAAGAAGAAAAAATGGAAGTCAGATCTTGGGCTCAAAGATCACTGATGTCAATGACTGCAGTCATGAAATTAAAAGATGCTCCTTTCCAGAAGGAAAGTTATAGCAAATCTGGATATCATACTAACAAGAAGAGATATCACCTTGCCAACAAAGGTCCATATAGTTAAAGACATGGTCTTTCCAATGTATAATAGTCAGAGTTGGATCATAAGGAAGGCTGAGTGTCACAAAATTGTACTGGAGAAGACTTTTGAGAGTCCCTTGGACAACAAGGAGATCAAATCAATCAATACTTAAAGAAATTAATACAAGTTACTCAATGAAAAGTCAAATACCAAAGGGAAAGCTTAAATACTTTGACCACATAAGGAAAAGATGGGATTTATAGGAAAAGACCTTAATGTTGAAAAAGATTGAAGGCAAAAGGTAAAAGGGGGTCTGCAAAGGATGAGAGGGAGAGTGTCATAGAAGCAATGAAATGAGCTTGAACAGTCTTCATGAGACAGTGGAGGACAGAAGGATTCAGTGTGCAAAGAAACAGACACAACTAAATAATAACAACAAACAATGAGTGTTAGGGGAAATACTGTATTCCAGGAGAATTAATAAATGAGTAAAAACAAATGTGAACTACTTTGAAAGACTTAAAAACCTTGATCAACAGAATGGACCAACATGATTTCAAAGATCAGGGGAATGCTTCCTACATATGTGTGTGTGTGTGTGTGTGTATCAAGCTAATATGCATTATTTAACATGGTCAGTGGAGATTTGTTTTGTTTGACTATATTACACATAAACACACATATACACATACACACATATATTTAAAAAAAAAGTTCTTGTTCTTTCATTGAAAAATAAATAAATAATTTTCCAGAATAGTTGGACAATTTGACAATTCTCACATCAATGAATTAATGTATGTATTTTCCTGAAGACCTTCATCAGCATAATCTTTCACTGTTTTCAATAGAAATCTAGTCATCTCTAATCACTCAAAAAATTTTGACCTTTTCACCAAGGAAAATTTAAGTGGATGAGGAATGTCCTGGTTTGGACTATGATATGACTCTTTATATAGATAACCAATAGAGTTTTACTATCATATATCAACACGTAGACTAGCATTGTAGTAGAGAGACAATGATCTAAAACTAGTATTGAACAGGAAGATGAGAACTGTTAGATTGTCTTTGGGAAACTGCCCAGTTCTTCTAATGACCTCAAACTTCTCCATAAAATTCATATGATTAGGAGTCATGGAGAAGATTGTATTTGAGTTGTCCTTTAAGAAACATGTAGGAATTCAAGAGATTAAGCAAGCATTTCAGGCCCAGGGAACAGTGTGAACAAAGGTGCACAGAAGAAAAAAAAAGATTTTTTTTTCTCAATGCTCTTCTATAGTGAGATTCATGGAATGCCTCAGACCCCAAAGAATCAGAATTCAATATCACCAATGGATAGATATGTAGGGATCAAGGCCATGGAAGAGTGAGGAGAATGGGAATGAGTATTCCTTACAAATAAGGAATTATGAAGGATAAGTGAGGTGTAGAATGATAGAGAATAAATGCATGAATAGAAAATCAGATTAATAATGAGAAATTACTAACAAATAGTCCATATACTTTGTTGGTATCCTTGTCATGAAAAGAGTAAATAAGGAAGGCCAAATAGCATATTGGATGGATACCTTGGATGAAATTCTGGGAGGACATGGACAAAAATACTTTTGAGAGAGTGGGCATTATGATCTGTATATTTTGGTATGAATTTAACAACAATTATGAATTAGCCCAAATTCTGAGCTCCTATGTTCAAATACACAGATGGGCTGTGAGCTTATTCATGTGTAATTCATATACATATATATATATATGTATGTATATATGTATATATGTATATATGTGTGTGTATGTGTGTTTGTGTATGTGTAATTAGGTATATAAATGCATATGCATGAGTACATATAACATACATTCACATATACATATTTATGTGTATTACATGTATGAGTTCTCCATATAACACAGATATTCTGTGAACTTACTGATGTAGAAATTATATATATATATATATATATAGTGCGTGTGTGTGTTTGTGTGTGTGCATACATATTTTAATTCATATATGTATATATCATGAGATAAAATAAGATAGCACATGCAAAGTGCTCCACAATTTTAAGAAACTATAGAAATAAAAGCTATCATATAACTGTTTCATCACATTTTCCTTTCATACTTGCCTTTGCTTATGTAGCTGTAGTTCATGAATAATAGACAGAAGAATAATATGATACAATCTACTCACATCTGTATCTTTCCATTGCTTTATGGGCCACCTGCATTTGTGACTCTTCTGAGATCATTGTTTTTCAAGATCCACAGCTATGTAACATAACTGTTATATCATTAGTGTTAAAAAGATGAACTTTTGTGGCAATGAGAAGCTGTCACTGAAAAGAAAGCACTACTTAGCAAACACAATCCAGTCCTATCTCCTACTATCAGGTATGTTCACGTTCATTGTCTGTCACTAATGTTCCTATGTCAGTAGTATTTAACAAAATGATGCAAATTAGGAAAAACCAACATGTCCTTGGGAAATATAGCCAACAGAAGATGATGTTAACGTGGCCTTATATATCAAAATAAGCTCTAATTTATGGAATCTGAAGATACAGTGGCTACAAGAGGGCTTGACTCAAGTGACAGACCCAAAAGGATTGTCTTAAGCAGCCTCCCATTGGTCATCATGGCACTATCATCAGCAATAAATTAAATACAGAAAGTCATGGAGCTCAGAAAGTCCTAAATACCTCAATGCCTGGATCTTAGATGTCATTTATATAGGCATTTCTGGAATTGATGCTGATCACCAGTCACTAATCTCTATCCATCCAATATGACTCTTATTCAAATCCTTCCATAAGTCCATCACAGGAAAATCATCCTACGTCATGAGGACCTTTCTCACTTTTGATATTATTACAAGCAATATGCAGGAGACCAAGGGTTTTTCTTTGTTCTTAGCATATATCCAACTCATCTTTTTTAGGCATATATTTCTCTGATGAAATTCTTTATACCTCTTCGTAATTCATTGTACATTAAAACTTGCTCAAGCTCCCCATTTCCAATATCCTTTGGGTGACCCTCATTTTTAATTAGTTATAGGTTTAGGATACTTTCAATGACTTACAATCATTCAATATCAACAAGAGAACTATTTTGTTTCAGACCAGTGATTTAATTGGTGTGAAGAAATCCTTTTGGATGTATTCTGCCCATCAAAGTTGGTCTATAACTATAGTCTTAGAGAGTTCTCTGAGACATCAGAAGTTGGCTTGTTCAAAGTTATATAGTTAGTGTATGTCACAATCAGAACTTGACTCCAGATCTTAGCAACCAAAGGCTGGCCCTCTATCCAGTAAAACATGCCACCCCCTTTATCAAAATAATATTGAAAAACTAAATTTGAGATCATTAAAAAAGTTTTCAATTTCCCAAAAGAAATCCCCTCTGCTTTTCTCCTCCAGATCTATTCTGCTTCTAATTCTTTGTCCATTTACAGAATGTATTATCCAAAATAAAGATAAAGACAAATCCAGATGTATTGTCCAAAATATAAAAACAGATTCAGATGTGGGTGTGTATATATATGTATATTCATATATGTGTAAGAGAAGTATAATATTATATGTGAATGTGAACAAATCATTTAACCTTTCTCATTCTAAATTTCTTCATCCATAAAATGGGGATAATAATGTCTCCAATCTCTTAGGGTCTTTGCAAGAATCAAAGAAGATAATGTTTGTAAAGTACTTTTCAAATTTTAAAAAAGGGGAGAGAGAGAGAGAGAGAGAGAGAGAAACTCCTCAGTGGTAGTAGAAATTATAAGGGGAGGTGGAAAAATGCTAGTAAATGTGGTAAGTAGTTGTAGCAGCAATAGAAGTGTTGGTAGTAGTGATAGCGGCAGTGGGAGGAAGATGAAAAGGAGTAGTAGGAGCAATAGCAGCAGCAACCACACCAGGAATAGTAGTAGTAGTAGTAGTAGTAGTAGTAGTAGTAGTAGTAGTAGTAGTAGTAGTAGTAGTACTAATAGATAGCATTTATGTATCTCTTTAAGGTTTGCAAAGTGCTTTACAAATACTATCTTATTTAATTCTTGCAAAGACCCTAAGAAATTGGAGGTATTATTATCCCCATTTTATGAATGAAGAAATTCAGACTGAGCAAGGTTAAATGATTTACCCAGAGTCTCACAGTGAGTAAGCATCTGAGACAAAATGTGACTACAATAGGCATCACCTAGATGTCTATAAATCATCTATTCTATTACATATCATAGTTTATATTATAAGTATTTCATCCACTTAGTTTACCTTGTGTGAATCAACAAGCCAAACTTTTTGAGTTATGATAGATGAATCCATGACTTTTTCCTTTATGGCAAAATAAAGTGTAGTAAATACAAAAGAACAAGCACTTAATTTGACTCTCCTTCCCTAGTAAACTATATCTACCACCTATTTTTAAGATATGACTCCAACCTTACTGCCAAAATGATTTATTCTCAGATTAGCTATTCATTTTATTACTGAGACAGCACTGAAGTATTTTGCTATACCATGTTTGTCATTTTACTTTATAATGGAATTTAAATTGTTTTATAAGATTCTGTAGCATTCTCTATTTTTTGATGCAATCTCTCAATAGAACCTAGTACAATTTTCTAGAAACTGTATGTGCTGAATGAATATATGCTGATTGTTTAAAAGAAACTTAAAAAGATGAACCTTAAACAATAAGGAAGAACTATTGACTGCTAAAAATCCCACAGCACCCAACAGACCAACCCTACAAATAGTATTCAGAGTTAGGAGGATTCATTCTAAGTAGAGATATCATTAGTCCTCAGGACAAAAAGAGAAAGGAATATCTGAGATAAACAAGATTCTGATGCATAACCAGAATATTGTGAACATCTTCAGAGTGAGAAAGGACTAAAGAACACTGATTCATATAATTTTTAGGGTCATCCTCCAATACAAAAGACAACAGGCTACATGGTTTAAGACTTTCCCCCTTATACATGTTTTTCAGAGAGTTTATGACACTCCCCCTTCCCCTTCTAGAAAGTAATCCAAATCTTTCTTGGCCTCCCAATAATATTAATTGATTAAGTATACAGAAGACATCAAATAAATGTAATAGGAAGTGATTTTTAAGTTTTCTTTTCACTTGTACAAAATAAACACTTTACAAGTTGTAAGCCATAGATTGGGATCTATTATAATTTTTAAAATTTACAGATATAAGAAATTACAAGAAGTAAAATAACAAAAACTCACAAGTTCTTAGGAAAAAATGGAAGGATGAATGTCTCCATTTGACAAAGGTTTCTTAAATGAGAAGGGCTTTACTCAAAAAAATTACATGGTCTTAAGTGCCTGAACTGAAACTTGAACCTAGGTCTTCTAACGAAAAATCCTGTTTATCCTACACCAGGCTGTCTCTTAATCTCCTGGTTTTTTCACCAGCACTGCCTCGGATTTCTATACACACTTTTTACAATTTACCAAGGCAGGGAGGAAACTAAGGTGGATCATTTCAAGGCTTAAAAGCAAGAAGGAATCAGGGGAACAATGATAATTGTTGGATTATTGGAGGATAACCCTAGTAGCCCTCCTTTATTATTTATTCCCACTACCTCCATTGTAAGAGTTCCTTATTGTAACTTATAGATATTTTTTCAGGTCCTTTCACTGTTCTCCTTGTCTTTAGGAGACAATGCTGCCAGAATAATCTTACTTAAATACCACTATGACCTTATCAGTCCCTCCCTCTAATATTGCATTGGTTCCCTATTACCAACCAATTCACCCAAACATCCCATACTAGTGAATCTTTACTACCCACCATTCTTTAAAAACATTTAAAAACATTTTCCTATTTTCATGCTTTTGGTTATGCTGATCTCCCTATCTGAACTGTCTACCCCTTCCCTTTTATCTACCAAATCTATCATTTTAAGGCTCAGTTTTTATGCCAAGTCTTTGATTTCTCCATTTTCTAATTCTGATAGCACTTATTTTAAACCATTCAGATAGCACTTATTAAATACTGCCTTATCAGGGGCAGCTAGGTGGCACAGTGGATAGAGCACTGGCCCTGGAGTCAGGAGTACCTGAGTTCAAATCTAGCCTCAGACACCTAATAATTACCTAGCTGTGTGGCCTTGGGCAAGCCACTTAACCCCATTGCCTTGCAAAAACCTAAAAAAACCAACAAAACAAATACTGCCTTATCTTATAGTAATGTGTGGACATATTTTACATCCTATGAGCATAGGTATGCTGGTAAATGTTTAACAACCAACTTGTCAGTTAGGAAAAAATACACATAATCCTATACTTTTAAATTTATCCTAAATTTAATATTTTCTTAAGTCTAAATAAAAAATAAAATAATAAATCAAGGATTGATTTGTAATGTTTGCTAATATCTAAAGTATACATGTTCACATTGAAAATTTAACATTTGATTGACTCCAGCAAATTCTTTCTATAGACTAGCTGTGAGCTCCATGAGGAAGCCTATCTGGTACAATCTTTTTATCCCATATAGTTTCTAGTATGGTGTTGTACCCATGAGAGCTGCACAATAAATATTTTTCCAAATGATTGAATACATGAATTACAACTTAATGGTAGTACAGTTGAATGGACAGCTCAAAAGTTCACTCCTTCTACTTGAGAAGCTGTTATAATTAAATGATTCCTGACTGTCCACAGTGAAATTTTCCATTTGTGGTTTATAAAGAAAAGTGAAATTCCAATCTGCTGACTTTTGGCTCCAGTTAATAACTTTTATTTTTAAAAAGTTTTGTGAGAGACAAACTTTAAAGAAGTAGAATGGGGTGGAGGGGAGGACAAAATCAAGATGGAAAAGTAGAGATTGAATTTTTCCCCAAATTCCTCCAAAAAAACCTTTAAATGATGACTCTAAAACAAATTCTAGAAGGTAAGATAGCACAAAGATGAAGTGAAGCAATTTTCTAGCCCAAGCCAACTTAGAAAGCTAGCAGGAAAGGTCTACTGCACCAGGGTGTGAGAGGAGTATGGTCCAGGTCTGCACCCCAACAAACCAGGAGCAAGCCTCAGGCACTGACCCACATATCAGACAATAGATCAGAATGAGATTTAGAAGGATCCCTTTACTGGTACCAGGGGCAGGACACTGTTGTATTACCTATACTTGGGTCTGGGTCACAATCCTGGTGGGTCTTAGTCCCAGTGTGGAGGAGCATAACTTGGCAGAGCTTGTGACTAGAAGGGAGCAGGGGAACCTGATCACAATTCCAAGGTTGAAAAGTTTGGTTGTGGTTGCTCATAAATCAGTGCACAGTACAGGAGAGTAGTAAACAGACCTCTCCCTAGATCATACCACCTTGGATGAGCCAAAAACTTACAGTTTCCTGAAATTGCCTCTGAAAATAGCTACACAATAAACCTAAAGTTTGGGACAGTGACCTTCCTCTTGGGAAGCAGAATTTCTCTTTAGCATAGAGTTAAAAATCAAAAAATGGACAGGAAAATAAGCAAACAATAGGAAAAAAATTCTCACCATGAAAAGTTTTTATGGTGACAAAGAAGAGCAAGATATACTCAGAAGATACTGAAGTCAAAATTCTTGGCAAAGTTTCAAAGAAAACAATGAATTAGCTTCAGACCATGGAAGAGTTCAGAAAGGATTTTAAAAATTAAGAGAGGGGGTGGCTAGGTGGCATTGTGGATAAAGCACCAGCCCTGGAGGCAGGAGCACCTGGGTTCAAATTGGGTCTCAGACACTTAATAATTACCTAGCTTTGTGGCCTTGGGCAAGCCACTTAACCCCGTTTGCCCTACAAAAAAAAAAAAACCTTAAAAAAAATTAAGATAGGTAGAGGAAAAATATGGAAGAAAAATGAGAATGATGCAAGAAAATCATGAAAAACAAGTCAACAGCTTGGCAAAGGACACACACATATACACACACATACACACTCTGACACACATACCCCTTAAAAAACATACTAGATCATATGGTAAAAGAGGTACAAAAAGCTAATGGAGAAGAAGAATGCCTTAAAAAACAGAATTTGCCAAATGGGAAAAGACATACAAAAATTCACTGAAATGAACTAAAAAAAAGTAGAATTAGCCAAATTGAAAAGAAGGTACAAAATCTCACTGAAGAAAATAATTTCTTAAAAGTTGGAATTGGGAGCAGCTAGGTGGCTCAGTGGATAGAGCACCAGCCCTGGAGTCAGGACTACCTGAGTTCAAATCTGACCTCAGACACTTAATAATTACCTGTGTGGCCTTGAGCAAATCACTTAATCTCATTGCCTTGCAAAAAAAAAAAGTTGGAATTGGATAAGTGGAAGCTAGTAACTCTAAAAGACATCAAGAAACAATTAAACAAAATCAAAAGAAGAAAAAATAGAAGAAAATATAAACTATCACACTGGAAAAATAACTGACCTGGAAAAGAGATCCAGAAGAAATAAATTAAGAATTATTAGACTGGGGGCAGCTAGGTGGCACAGTGGATAGAGCACCAGCCCTGGAGTCAGGAGTACCTGAGTTCAAATCTGACCTCAGACACTTAATAATTACCTAACTGTATGGCCTTGGGCAAGCCACTTAACCCCATTACCTTGCAAAAACTTAAAAAAAAAAAAAAAGAAAAAAAATTATTAGACTACCTGATAGTCATGATCAATAAAAAAGCATCTAAGAATCATCTTTGAAGAAATGATAAAGGAAAACTGCTCTGATATTCTAGAACTAGAGGGTAAAAAAAAATTGAAAGAATCCACCAATCACCACCTGAAATAGTTCCCCAAATGAAAACTCTTGGGAACTTTACAGCCAAATTCTATACTTACCAGATTAAAGAGAAAATATTGTAAGTAGTCAAAAAAAAAGCCACAATTCACACCGAGAAGATTGACTAATATGACAGAAAAGGGGCATGATAAATGTTGGAGGAATATGAGAAAACTTGCACACTAATGCATTGTTAATGGAATTGTGATCTGATCCAACCTTTCTGGAAAGCAATTTGGAACTATGCCCAAAGGGCTTTAAAACTGCATATAACTTTTGATCCAGCAAAACCACCACGAGGTCTATATCTCAAAGAGATCACATTAAAAGGGAAAAAACCCCACAAGTACAAGAATATTCATAGCAACTCTTTTTGTGGTAGCAAAGAACTGGAAACTAAGGAGAATACCATCAATTGGGGAATGGCTGAACAAGTTGTGGTATATGAATATGATGGAATATTATTGCTCTATAAGAAACAATGAGTAGACAGATTTTTAGAAAAACCTGGAAAGACTTGCATTAACTGCTACTGAGTGAAGTAAGCAGAACCAAGATAACATTGTACACCTTAATAGCAAAACTGCAATGATCAACTATGACACACTTAGCTCTTTTCAGGAATATAGCAATCAAAGACAATTCTAAAAGATCTACATTATAAAATGCCATCCACATTCAGAAAAATAACTATGGAATTTGAATGTAGATCAAAGCATACTATTTTTACCTTCCTAAATTTGCTATTTTTATTCTCCTTTTTCCCTTTGTGTTCTGATTCTTCCTTTATAGTGTGACTAATATGGAAATATGTGTGATATGATTGTACATGTATAAGTTAAATAAAAACTTGCTATCCTAGAGTGAGGTGAGGGAAGGGTGAGATGGAGAAAACTTTTCAAAAATAAATGTTGAAATTTATCTTTACATACAATTGGAAAAATAAATAACCAAAAAATACTTTAAAAAAGAACAATTCAAATATTATGAAGTCACAGTCAGGATAACACAAGATTTAGCAACTTCTACATTAAAGGAAAAGAGTATTTAGAACATTATATTCTGAAGGGAAAAGAGATAGTTTTACAAACAAGAATCATTCATCCAACAAAACTGGACATAATTTATTCGGGGGGGGGTGGATAGTCAATGAAATTTCAAGCACTTCATGATGAAAAGATTAGATCTGAAAAGAAAATTTGCCTTTCAAATAAAAGATGCAAAAGAAACAGAAAAAAGTAAACAGAAAAGAGAAGTAATAAGGACTTTGATTAGGTTAAACTATATTTCTACATAGGAAAATTATATTTATAAGTCCCAAAAACTTGTTCATTATTAGGGCAGTTAGAAAGAGTATACAAGGACAGAAAGTAGAAATGTGAGTTGAATGTGATGGTATTATCACCTAAAAAAATAAAGCAAAAGAATGAAAAAGAATGCACTTGGAAAAGGAAGAGAAAAATAGAAAACAATAAATTTTCTGATATAAAAGAGACATGAAAAAGATTTTATTATAGTCGAATAGAAAATGGAGACATGAGGAGGGAAGCACATGAAGCTCACTCTCATCAAAATAGATTCAAAGAGGAAATAATTTATTCAGTTGGGCATACAAATCTATCTTATCATCCAGAAAGGAAGGGGATAAGGGAAAAGGGGAGGAAATTCTTGGAAGGGAAAACAGTTTGGGGGAGGTAAAAAAAAAAAAAGCAAAACACTTTTGAGAATGGATAGGGTAAAAAGAGAGAGAAAGGACAGGATAAAAGGAGGGAAATAGGATAGGAGGAAATATGTAGCTGGTAATCATTACTGTGAAAAAAATTTATAGTGAGTCTCATAAAGATTTCATTTCTCAAGCACAGAAAATGGAGTCAACTTTATAAAAATAAGAGCTATTTCTCAATTAATAATGGTCAAAGGATATGAACAGGCAACTTGCAAATGAAGAAATCAAAGCTATCTATAGTCATAAAAATGCTCTAAATCACTACTGAGGAGACAAATGCAAATTAAAACAACTCGAACTATTTCTTCACAATCATTGAATGAGCTAATATAACAGAAAAGAAAAATTACAAATATTCGAGGGAATCTAGGAAAATTTAAATTCTAATGTACTATTAGCAAAGTAATATACTGTTTCATCCATTATGGAGAGTGATTTGGAACTATGCAAAAAGACTGTGTAATCATGCATACCCTTTGACCAAGCAATAACACAACTAGGTCTGTATTCCAAAGAGATTAAAAAAAATTAAAATGAGGGACGGCTAAGTGGCACAGTGGATAGAGCACTGGCCCTGGAGTCAGGAGTACCTAAGTTCAAATCAGGCCTCAGACAGTGGTCTTGGGCAAGCCACTTAATCCCATTGCCTTGCAAAATAAATAAATGAATGAATAGATAGATAGATAGATAGATAGATAGATAGATAGATAGATAGATAGATAAACAAATGAAATGAAATGAAATGAAGTGAAGTGAAATGAAATGAAATGAAATGAAATGAAATGAAATGAAATGAAATGAAATGAAATGAAAAAGGACCTATGTATACAAAAATATTTATATGGCAGTTCTTAGTGATGGCAAAATATTGAAATTGAGGGGATGTCCATCAAGTGGAGAATAACTGAATAATTTGTTGTATATGAATGTGTTGGAATATAGGGAGAGAGGAGAAGGAAGGGAGGATTGTTGAAACCTTTTCATGAAATTGGAAAAATAAATTAATTTTAAAAATTAAAGAAATGATGAGTAGGTAGATTTCAGAAAAACCTTAAAAGATTTATATTAACTGATGTCGAGTAGAGTGAGCAGAAGCATGATAGTAGTAACAACATTGTATGATGATCAATTATGATAAACTTAGCTCTTCTCAATAATACAATGATCCAAGACAATTTAAGGACTCATGATGGAAAATGGTATCCACATCCAAAGAAAGAACCATAGAGTTTGAATGAAGATTGAAGGATATTATTTTCACCTTATTTTTGTTTTTTCTTTCTCATATTTTTCCCTTCTGTTCTGACTCTTCTTTCACAACATGACTAATGTGGCAATATGGTAAATATGATTGTACATATATGATCTATACCAGATTACTTGTCATATTTGGGAGGGAAAGGGAAGTTAGGGAAGAAGAAAAAATTGGAACTCAAAATCTTATAAAAGTGAATGTTAAAAGCTATCTTTACATGTAATTGGAAAAATTAAAATATGAAAAATAAAGGCAGAAATGATAAGCAGTATACTCTCAGGAAAAAAGCACAGACAGACTTACATGAACTGATGTAAAGTGAAATGAGCAAAACTGGGAGAATATTGTACAAAGTAAAAGAATATTGTTTGATGAAATACCATGAATAACAACTATTCTCAAAAAATAATGATCCAAGACAATTCTGTAGGACTTAGGATAAAAGGTGCTGTGCATCTCCAGAGAAAATATTTATAGAAGCCAAATGCAGATCAACAGTTTTTTATTTATTTTTCTTGGGGATTTTTTGTTAGTGTTTTCTTACACAGGATGATTTATATAGAAATGTGTTTTACATAATTATACATATAAAACCTATGCTAAAATTGCTTGCCTTCTCAATTGAGGGGAGTAAGAAAGAAGGGGAGAATATGATACTTAAAATTTGAAAAAATCTTAAAATTGTTTTTACATGTAATTGTGAAAAATAAAATATTAAACAAGATTTTTTAAAAAAAATAGAATGGTTATCACTTGCTTATATTCTCCCTATTTGTTATTACCATGAAATTGTAGAATTTTTACTAATAATACAGATCATAGAATTCATTGATTTCAAAATTCTCAAACTTTATGGGCTTAGGATCCCTTTATGCTCTTAAAAATCACTGACCCCCCAAAAATTCTAGTTTATGTGGGTATCTCTATTGACAATTGCCATAATAGAACTTAAAACTGATAAAATTTTAAACTATTTAATTCATTTAAAAATAACAATATGCTCATTGAACATAAATGACATGTTTATGAAAATAACTTTTTAAAACAAAAAAATTAGTGAGAATAGTGGCATTGTTTTAAATATTTTTACAAATCTTTTTTTAATGTCTCAGTAGAAGACAGCTAGATTCTCATACATACTTCTGAATTCTTCTGTAGTTTTGGTCAAAGTATATGAAAAAATCCAATTTTACATAGATATGTACAATAGAAAAGGAGGGAGAGGTATATTTTAATAGGCAGATAATGTATTTTTATTATTATTATTAAGATAATAATTTTAACATCACAAAACTATTGAGGGGATTTCAGGGATCCTCAGTCATCCATTGTCCACACTCTTAGAACCCTGAATCTTGTCCAATAATTCATCATTCATGAAGAAAGGAAAGCCCAAAGAATTTAAATGACTTGATCAAGATAAAACAGTTTGTTAGTTTCAGAATAATTAGCAGAACCCATATCTCCTTACCAATAATCCTTTGCTCTTTTTGTAGTCCTAATCAGCTAATGTAAGAAAAATCATTTAGAATCCTTGAAATACTATCAATCACAATTACTTATTATCACCTACTAGGTACTGGGGACTGTATTTGGTACTATGGATTCAGAGAAAAACTAAAACTGCTTCTACTTTCAAGGAAGTTACATAAGCTACTATTATTATTACTATCACCATTATTACTAGGCTACCTCTAATCACAAACTATTGTGGATTATTATGTGGCATATTACATAGAGCAATGGACCTAGAGTCAGGAAAAACTGAGCTCAGATTCATCTTGGACAGTCATTAGCTGTCTGATCCTGAGTGAGTCATTTAATCACCATCAGCCTGCTTCCTAATCTATAAATGGGATAACACCCTGAGTTGTGATAATAAAATGAGACATTTTAATGCATTTTTCAAAACTTAAAACATTATATAAATGTTAGTTATTGTTATTATTGTGATTGTGGTTGTTATTATCATCATCCTATCTAAAAACTAGATAGTCACAAATTGAGCTATAACTAGAAATTGGGGCAAAAAGTAATTGAGCAAATGAAGAGGAGAACACACAGAACACTGTCCATTCTGGCTAAGCTTAACTGTGCTGAGTAATCCCTAGAAGGCTGGAGGTGGTTGGAAGCAGTCTATTTTGGGGAGAGGAGACAGGTTAGGACAGCAATGGAGCAGGACCCTCATTACAGAAGGCAGGTCCTGGAAGAATTTCTCATGGAAATTTTACATGACACAAGGCTGGTGAAGAAACATAAAGAAAAAGAAAAGAAAATTGCAGGCATGATCCCCTAAATATAAGCAACCTAGGATCAAAACTCTGATTGGTTGCCTCAACTTCTTTCTTATATGCTCTGATCACAGTCAAGCTAGAAAAGTCCAATTTGACTTGGGGTTAAGTAACTAGTCTTGATTAAAATGTCATATCCTCAGGTAGGGGTGTTTTCCCAGAGCAATGAGATAAGGGATTTAACAGACCTTATTCTAGATAAGGATTAAGGACCTTTTGTGGATGGGCTCTACTTTCCTGAAAGTCAAAACAAGTTCAAATCCTAGAATTAAAGTACCCTTTCTTTATGGTCTTGGGGGAGTCACTTGCACTTTCTTATCCTCAATTTTTTTCACTCAGCAAAATGAATGCTTAGCTTTAATTACCTCCTGGAGATGTTAGGAAAATCATCTACTCAATCATCATAGAATTCTTTGAAACTAAAACCCCCACTGAGTTATCCCCCATACTGGGAGTGATGGAGTTCCCAGTATTTGTCTTGTAAGAGATTGATGAGTATTTTAGTCAAGAATTTTGTCAATAGATATGTTTTTAAAAATCCATTAGTTAAACAAATAATATTTGATCATTTAAAAATTATTTGAATTATCACTTTCCCTTTCTTCATCTCTTTCCCTAGCCAAAACTGCATCATGTAAAAATTCCTTTCTGATTTTGGAAGGAATTTAACCTAATTTCATATTTGTTTGCATTTATTTTTGGGGGGGTGCATTTATTTTTAAACACCATTAATTAACTCTTACTAGATATCTTGCCTCCTGAATCACACCTACAAAATTTTCAGCAGTTCAAAGAATAGGCTTTGGAATTGTTCTACCTTGATAATAAAATCTCAGAGTCTCTGTATACTTTTATCCTATATGCACTTATTTGAGTTTCAATTCTAGATCCTGGTATAAGTTGTGGGCATCATCATGAAACAATTAAGGAGACAGAATAGTACAGGGGCAGAGGGCACTGGATTTAAAGTAAGAAGACAGAGCTTCAAATCCTAGATCTACCCCCTTTCTACTTGGGTGACCTTGGGCAAGCTACTTTATTTATTGAAAATGAGCTTTCTCATTTTAAAAATGAAGGAGTTGACTAAATAACTTTCCTAGCTCTCTAACCTTATAATTAGAAACCATTTGATTTTACACTTGACCAACTAAAATTAAAACCACTCTTGCTTCCAGGGTTGACTGCCTTTGTGAAACAACCACCAACCTGGATGCCATCTGATTTCCAAGCTTCCAAATGGTTCCCAAGTGACAAGAATTTATGACCTCAAGGGATTCATTTTAAAAGAAAAAGAAAACACAATTTAAAAGAATTTTGATTGAACTTGAGGGTGAAATTCATGCTGCTGGTAACAGATCCAGGATGTAAACCATCAGTCCTGTTCCCACCTCTCCTCCAAGTCCTGCCATCCTTTCTTTTATTGATGTATGGCTTCCACCAGCTTGGCAACCTTCCCATTCCATTCATGTATTATGTCCCCTCATGAGTAGCCATGTTTCCCAGAACTGAAATGTCACAATGATGGATCACAAGCCAGGCCCTCTTTTTGGGGCCAGGTGCATGCTATCTATCATTACATGTAAATCTGATTTTTGCCAGATATAAGAGAGAAGAGAAGAATCAAGAAGGTGGAATCATCCACAAAGTTTCTTGGGGGGGGGGGGATATTATGTAATCCATCTCTGAATCTCTGTCAGACATCATAGAATCTACCACATCTTGGACTCTTCCAAGTTGAAAGGAGATAAGACTCCCAGCTATAGAGTCATAAGATCAGTGATGTAGAGTTAGAAATACCTTAGCAGCTATGTAGCTCAACTTCTCTGATTTAAATCTGAGGAAACTGAGCTCAAAAAGATTAAATAACTTTCCTTCGGTCACACAATCAGTCAGAGGCAGGATTTGAACCCAGTTCCTCTTGAAGCAACCTTCTATCCAAAATACCATTCCTTCTGTCTGCTTTTGAGTTTCTACTGAGCATATTATTTGAGTTCACTTAATGTTTGTTCACTTCATGTTTATGCTTATGTCTTCTCCTTGTGTCTCCTCTCTCATTCTACATTTGTCATTTACAAATGGGGAAATCTTGGGCAAAATAAAGAGTTGGACTAGAAGAACACTTAGTTCCCTTCTAGCTCCAGATCTATTAACTTGTGAACCTTAAAAGTCAAAGTAAAGAAGGACAAATTTTATATTAACAGAACACTGTTCTTTCTTTCCTAAAAGGATTTCAAATGCAGCTTTCAAAACATTCTCAATACTACTAATGCAAATCCATTCATAATGTACTCTGAAAAAAATTGTCAGTTTTATTATAATTATGTTAACTTTGCTCTTGAATTTGTTTTTAATAGCAAGTGAATTTGCCTCCTCCCTCTATAAATGATACCAATTATACCAGATGTAATATTGATTTTTGAAAATGCCACTACTTTATGATTTAATTGTAGTTAGTTACCACGAATGAGCCTGAAAATATCAAAAAAGAACCAAATGCCCTTTCTGCACTGAGCATTTTGATTTCATCTTTTTTTTTTGCTTTTTTGTGAGGCAATGGGGTTAAGTGACTTGCCTAAAGTCACACTGGTAATTATTAAGTGTCTGAGGTCACATTTGAATTCAGGTCCTCCTGCCCCCAGAGTCAGTGGTGCTCTATCCACTATACCAACTAGCTGCCCTGATGCCATCTTTGAATGAGTGACTGTAGCCATCACTCCCAAGTGCCCATTTTTGCTTTTCATTTTGACTTCTAGACTAGAAGTCTAGGAGAAAGATTTTTGCTCAGTGGACTCCATGGTACATTTTCCATGATTGTACCCCAAGTTGAGCTGTTGTATGCCCTGTTCTCCAAATAAAAAATGGTTATATCTTTTTGCTTGTGGCTGTATTTTGACAAAGACTTCTTAGAGCATGCCTGTCTCTGATTTTAAAACTGATATTATTCATCCTGCCTAAATCTGGCCCAATCCAATTATATTAATGTGAACAAGACCTCTTACAATCTGGGATTTCAATGTTTATTATTTGTTTTGCTACCAGAAGGTCATTATAATTCAAAGGTGATATTAATGACACTCTTCCAGGAGTTGAGCTTGGTAACTACAGTCTCTTGACCATGAAAAAGCTAATGAGTATTAGCTACATAGACCATTAATTTGGAGTAGCAGTGGTACTCCTTCTGCAACAATGAGAACATTCAGGCACAAGAATAGAAAAGTAAAAGGGGAGCCATTCAGAGTGTCAAGTATGCTATGAAATATCACAATAGACTCTACCAGGAGAATATACTTTCATGGAGTCCCTACAGGCAGGAAAATATTATTAAAGCACACTTTGATCAAATACCTCATTTCCTTCTGTCCTTTGCTTACTTACTTTTCCTATAATTTCTTGTATTCTTTCAAATAACTCAGAACTGTGAGATAGAAAGTCTCAGAGATCAGAATTCTACTTGAGCGCTGTTAGTTATATTGGACAAATGACTCGGTCTCCATCTATATCTGTTTCTGTATCTTTTCTTTATTTGGTAACACTATTTGTACTAACATTTTGGGACTCCCTTCCAGAGTCTTTCAATGATTAGTCAAGAAATATTGATACACTAGTATACCTTTCCCCTCCAAATCAATTAGTTTCTAGCCTCTTGAGACACTCATTTAACTCAATCCAAAGTCATAAGCCCCCCCCTCCATGTCCACTGACTAGCCCCTGACCAAGTCAAAATAAATCATATGATAACATTGGAAAATACTTATAGCACCAATAACCAAATTATGAACTCTTAAGGTCCACTACCAGTTCATATATTCAACACAAATGAAGAAGGATTCAGGAAGTTTCACTCATGCACTGGCTTATTTAAAGAGAGTAAGTCACAAGGGTTGTCACTGAATCATTTTTTTCCCCTCTCATTGCCAATCATTAACTTGCCAACACAGTGTGACTGGCAAGGAGATCTCATGGTAGGATGGTGGTTGATATATACAACAAGAATATTGGCACATCAGATTTCTTGGCACATGAATTGAATGAAGGTCATTGTAGATGGCCTTGTTGCTTCCTCTTGAGAATTAGGGAAATGCCTCCTGCCATCATTTCTATCATGGACCCTTGGCACTATCATGGTCCATAAATCCATTCTCTCATCCTTCCACTCCTCTCTATTCTCCTGCCTAACCCTATAACCTGAGTCTAGTCCCATAGGGAAATTCAAGTCCTCTTTTCATATAGTGTACTTGTTCTGGGAATCATCATGAAACAAGGAGACAGAATAGTATGGGGCAGAGGGCACTGGATTTAAAGGAAGAAGACAGGGCTTCAAATCCTAGCTCTACCCCCTTTCTACTTTATTTATTGAAACTGAGCTTTCTCATTTTAAAAATTAAGGAGCTGACTAGAGAACTTTCCTAACTCTCTAACCTTATCATTAGAAACGTTTGATTTTACACTTGACCAACTGAAGTGTGGTGAGCTACACACATTGCTGAGAGAGATTTCCAAAGGGATGATGAACACACACACTCCCTACTGTCTACAGTGTATATTTCTTAGCACTGAAACAACCAAATGCAAAGGAGGCAAGAAGAAAGAGAACAACAGAATATAGATTTAGAACTGAAAGGGACAAGGGAAGTCACCAATTCCAATTCTCAGAAACAACAAAGTTAAGAAACTTGCTTAGGGTCATACTACTAAACAGTACCTGAAGCAAGATTTGGACACAGATCTTCTTGGTTCTGAATCTAAAACCTTGTCTACTATCCATACCAAGTCAGAGGAAAAAAAGAAGGAAGAGGTAAAGGAAGCAAAAACCGGGAGAAGATAGTGAAGGAGGAAGTAAAAGTGGTGGTGGTTATGGTAGTCATTAAAGAAAATAAAGATGGGGGTGGCTAGGTGTCATAGTGGATAAAGCACTGGCTTGGAGTCAGGAGTGAGTACCTGGGTTCAAATCCGGTCTCAGACACTTAATAATTATCTAGCTGTGTGGCCTTGGGCAAGCCACTTAACCCCATTTGCCTCACCAAAAACCTAAAAAATAAAATAAAATAAAATAAAAAAATAAAGATAAGACAAGAGTCTAGAACAAGTATACAGAGATAATGTCTGTATTGTAGGGAAAATAATTTTAAGAAAATTAAGTAATAATTTCTCATCATATCATAATGAAGATAAGATATCAAATTTGTAGGAAAAAATTCATGGTTCTTATAATTCCTCCACTACCACCAAAAAAAAGAAAAGTTAAAAAATGTAAATAGCTAGTAGTTCATGTGTCTATTTTCCCACATCTACAAAATCATAAGAAACACCATACGTACCAAGGCCACATTACTTTAAAGCCTTTCAGCCAACAAAGTATATCCCTTGCATATTCAGGAGTCATACAAGATTTCTTTATCTAACAAGAAAACCATCTGAATATTAATATCAATTAAACAAGGAGTCATATGAAAAGACACAGTCATAGAGGATGTCTAGCATAACAGTTGCAAAAGGAAAAAAGGATATGTCATAGAGGCTTTCTAGATGTTCTCATTTCTAGATGATATTAAATTGGTCACATCAATTGCTACAATACTGAAATTTCCTAAATTAGAATCATAGTCACTCAGATATGTTCAGACTGACTCTCCAAGTAGATTTTAAAAAAAGGTCTATTCTTCAGGAGAGGATAATTGGTTGGATAGATATTATTCAAGGCTGCTATATCAATACTTCTGCTTGAAAAGTCACTTCAAATGGATAATAATCTGATGCCAAAACTAAACAATGAGTATATTACCTTTAATAAATGGCACAGTTTGTGAGGGAATTTTAATGACACTGAAACCTCTCTGAAGTACTGAAGGGAATACTGGGATCTATTTTGGAAGGGATATGAAATGAAAAAGAGAACCAAGCAGCAAAGAAAAGGTATACAGATTGAAAGATGGTCTAGGTTGAAGATACATAGGGTAAGAAGGGGAATTCTGTATGTTAGAAGGGGAGTGTAGGATTGTAGAACTACAGGGTTCTCTGGTTTGGAAGATGGCAGACAAAACCCACATGAGGAAGATCTCAAGCTTCAACAAGGCCAAGCTCAAGAAGATGTAGATGCAGGAGAAGAACACTCTACCCACAAAAGAGACAATTGAACAAGAGAAGCAGAGTAAAATTTCCTAGACCCCCCCCCGCAGCAATTCACTTGGGAGAGGGGGAATCCTCCCCTCCTGTCCTAGGTCCCAGGCCGAGGGAACCTAGATAGCTACTTGCAGAATCCAAATTCAAAGGCAAGATGCTACCCCTGTGCTGAGGTTCCTGTGCTGGGCTCAACCATCTTGAACTGCTGTCTCCTAACCAGATTGCTTACCATATTCTAGAAAGTCATTTGTTTGACTGAGGAAAATAAAGATGATTTGGTGGGGAAAAAATTAAATGGATTATGAAATGAAAAGATGACAAGTTATCAAGAAGATATCAAGAAAAAGGTAGCACACCTGTCCTGAGGTAAGGAAAGTATTGGAATCTATTGGAATCCCCCTATTAAAATATGTTCCCTAAGAGAGCAGGAATTGTTGTACTGGCCAGTACTTAGCACAGTCTAAGTACATTTTTACTGTTGTTATTGTTTGTCCTTTCATTCTGGAAGAAGACCATGACATCAGGGGTTGATGCAATGACAAGCACATAAATTGGATTTGAGTGAGGAGTTGCTGTGCTAAGTCACCAACTTCACTTTCTCCTCCAGTGTCATCTGGCTCCAGTGGCCAGGTATGAATAAGGATGTCCAGAGGATGCAAAGCAATCAGGATTAAGTGATTTGCCTAAGGTGACACAGTAAATATCAAAGTTCCTCAAGACTGGTGCTCTACTCATTGTAGCACCTAACTATTCCTATATGGTAAGACTCATAGATATAACTTAAATAAATTTATTTGAGATAAAGGGCAGGTGAAAACCAAGCCATCTGTCCAGTCTTACATTGAGGAAGTAGTTAAAAGAGAATTTGACTTTTACTATATGAGAACTGAAAGAATATAGTATGAAATGAGGGTGGTAAACAAAGTTAGTTGCAACATTTAGAACCAAAGATGGGGAAGGACTTTGAGGAAAGGTAAAGCACAGAGATAGCAACCCCTATGAAGATACCCACCCTCCCTTTGTGGAAGTCTACCTAACCACCTTCAAATGTCAGCTTGCTCCTGTTTATCAAAAATCTGCATCTCTTCTCATCTGCATTTGGGATTTTTCCTGGCAAAAACATTGAACTTTTTTCTTCTTCAGCTCATTTGATAGATGAGGAAACTGAGGCAAACAGAGTTGGGTGACCAGCCCAGGTCACACAGCAGGGACTAAGGTCAAATTTGAACTCAGGAAGATGATATTTCTGACTCCAGGAATGGCACTTCTATCTACTTCTCTATCCACTACCACCTAGCTGTACTCAACTCCAAGGGGCAAAAGTCCCTTTTCATCCTGTGCTAGCTACTGCTCCATACTCTTGAGCTCTTGTGATTCTTTCAAACTTCTTCCCATTAAAAAGATCTTCCAAGGTAATAGTTCTAAGGTTTTATTACTTTAAAACCTAGATTTGTTAGAATATGAAACACATTTCCCAGAAAGTCAGAGAATTACTCTCTAATAACAAGGCATCAGTTTGGGATCAGACTTTTCATTGTTCCCTTTACAGATGTATTCTATAAGTAGGTTTGCCAGATTCCATGGCAAAAGGTGTTGATGATTCTGGTCTATCAAGGTTGTTTCTCATTGGGAAATCATAACAGAAAAAGAAATAAACCTCTGCCCCACCCCCCATGGACCAATATATCCATAAGTATCCTTTAAGATGACCTTTAATGACATCATAGGCTTAGAGCTGGAAGGGACCTGAAAATGCTCATGAAGGAAAAAACACTGTGCTATAAAAAATGATGAGCTCAAAGAAAAACATGGATAGATTTGCATGAAATAATGAAGGATGATGTGAGCAGAACCAATTACTATACCAGTAATAATAATAGTGTTTTAAGAATGACTTTGAACAATAAGTTATTTTTACTATAATAAATACCCAAATATATATAAAGACATATGAAGAAAGACACTGTTTGAATCCAAAGGAAAAAACTGATAAATAGAATTATGCATAGAATAATTTTATATACTTGTGTCTAATGGTAGCACTCTTGGTGAGGGGAAGAAGAAAAAAAGAATTTACACAATAATTTCATTGTATATTTCAAAGGATTAG
Source organism: Macrotis lagotis (assembly GCF_037893015.1). NCBI lineage: Eukaryota > Metazoa > Chordata > Mammalia > Peramelemorphia > Peramelidae > Macrotis > Macrotis lagotis. Next base: position 98,502,739 of record NC_133660.1, on the reverse strand, counting down.
CAGGTTGCACATAGGAGATTTACAGTTTCTATTTTTTAATTTTTAAACATTTTTATTTAAAGTTTTGAGTTCCAAATTCTATCCTTCCTCTTTCCTTTTTCTTCTCCCTCCATGTAATGCTCTCTGTATCTTCTTTAGTCCAAAATTCTTCTCTTATCCATAAATCTGACAAACTATACAATGCTTTCCTAATTTGCTCATGGTAACACCCTTTATGTGCAAATCATGTATTCATTCTGAACTTATCTTGGTATCCTGGGTGAAATATTAGCCCAACCTAGTTTCTGTCATACTAGTTTTCATTTTTCTCAGCTATTTTTGTCAAATAATGAGTTTTTGTTCCAAAAGCTTGGGCCTTTAGATGTATTCTATATAATACATATTCTATATGTATTCTATAACCATTACTATGGTTATTTTCTATAACATAATTTATATCTAATCTATTTCCATTGATCGACCACTCTATTTCTTAGCTGTACCAAATTGTTTTAATAATTATCACTTTATAATACAGATTAAGATCTGGTACAGCTAGACCATTTTGCATTTTTTTTATTGATCCCTCTTCAATGTTTTTAATAGGAATAGTGCTGTGTTTTGTCAAAGACTTTTTCAGTATCTAGTGAGATAATCATAGGATTTCTCTTGACTTTGTTATTGATGTATCATTATTGCTTCTTGTTTACCTAATATTGAACCAGCCCTGTATGTCTGCTATAAATTTCACCTGATCATAGTGCATGATCCTTGAGATATTTTTTTTTAGATTTTTTTTGGGGGGGTTGCAAGGCAAATGGGGTTAAGTGGCTTGCCCAAGGCCACACAGCTAGGTAATTATTAAATGTCTGAGACCGGATTTGAACCCAGGTACTCCGGACTCCAGGGCTGGTGCTTTATCCACTACGCCACCTAGCCGCCCCTGATCCTTGTGATATATTGCTGTAATCTCTTTACTAGTATTTTACTTAAAATTTTTGCATCAATATTCATTAGGGAAATTGGTCTATAATCTTCTTATTCTGTTTTGGCTCTCCCTGGTTTAGGTAGCAGCACAATATTTGTGATATTAGAAAAAAATCTGGTAAGGCTCTTTGTAAATTTTTCTAAACAGTTTATGTAGTATTAAGATAAACTGCTCTTTAAAAGTTTGGTAGAATTCATTTTTGAATCCATCTGGTCCTAAGCATTTTTTCTCAGCAAGCCCACTGATAGTTTGCTCAATATCTTTTGCTTTTTTTTATTTTTACATTTTTTAATTTGTTTTCCAATTATATACAATTGTAATATGTACCCGACATTTTTTGCAAGGCTTTGAATTCTACAATTTTCCCCCTCCTCCCTTCCCCCCCATAGAAGGCTGTCTGACAGTCTCTACATTGTTTCCACGCCATACATTGATGTAAATTGAATGTTATAAGAGTAAACATAAGAATAGACATAACCACCACCCCCCCAAGAAAGTGAGAAACCTCAGAAATAGAGAGAGAAAGAAAAATGTACTTCAGTCTGTGTTCAAATTTCAATGACTCTGTCTCTGGGGTGAGTTGTTTTCTTTATCATAAGTCCACCAGAGAAGTTTCTTCAATATTTTCCCTCAGTTGCTATTATTAGCTGTACCTCCACTCTATTTCTCCCCAGTCTCATTTATTCTATTCTCTCTCTCTCTCCTTTCATCCTGGCCCTGTCCAAAAGTGTGTTGAATCTGAGTACCCTTTCCCTCAATCCTCCCTTTCTTCTATCACTTATTCCCCCCTTTCCCTCCCCCCCCATTCTCCCTCATCCCGTCCCTTTCCTCCCATCCTTCTTCTGGGCAAGATAGATTTCCTCACCCTATTAAGTATGTATGTCATTTCCTCCCTGAGCCATTTCTGATGAGAATGAAGGTTCTTGACTCTTATGTGAAATCTCTCAGCTTCTTCTTCATCTCCTTTTCCTTCCTACTAGTACTTTCTACCATCACCCATTGACTCCTTCCCTTTACCACATCATACCATTATTTTCTGCTCTTTCTTGTCCTGTCTATATATGCTCCTTCTAACAGCTCTCATAAATGAGAAAGTTCATGAGTTATCAATATCTTCTTCCTGTGCAAGAATACAAATAGTTCAACATCATCAAGTTCCTCATAGTCCCTCTCTTGCACTCCCTCTATGGTTCACCAGAGTCCTGTACTTGGAGATCAAACTTTCTGTTCAGCTCTAGTCATCTCAATAAGAAAGTCTGAAAGTCCCTTGTTTCATTAAAAGTCCATCTTTTCCCCTGAAAGAGGATGTTCAGTTTTGCTGGGTAGTTGATTATTGGTTGTAAACCAAGATCTTTTGCCTTCTGGAATATCATATTCCAATCCCTACGAGCCCTTAATGTAGATGCTGCCAGATCCTGTGTAATCCTGACTATGGAACCTCAGTAGTTGAATTGTTTATACCTGGCAGCTTTCAGAATTTTCTCTTTGATTTGGGAGTTTTGGAATTTGGCTTATAATATTCCTGGAAGTTTTTCTTTTGGTATCACTTTCAAGAGGTGACTGGCGAATTCACTCGATTTCTATTTTACCCTCAGCTTCTAGGATCTCAGGGTAATTTTGCTGTATTATTTCTTGAAAAATGAAATCTTTGTTCTTCTCCTGATCGTGAATTTCAGATAGCCCAATAATTTTTTAATTATTTCTTCTGGATCTGTTTTTGAGGTCAGTTGGTTTTCCAATGAGATAGTTCATATTTTCTTCTAATTTTTAGCTTTTTTGGAAGAGTTTTATTTCTTCCTGCTTTCTTGCAAAGTCATCAGCTTCCTTTAGTTCCATTTTGAATTTGAAGGAGTTATTTTCTTCAAAGAGTTTTTTTAGTCTCCTTTTCCAGCTGGCCAATTCTCCTTTGTAAGGCATTCTTCTCCTTGTTTGCCTTTTGTTTTGCTTTTTTCCATTAGGCCTAAATTGGTTTTTAACATTATTTTCTTCAGTATTTTTTTTTGTATATCTTTCACCAAGCTTTTGATTTGGCCTTCATGATATTTCTGCATCACTCTCATCTCTCCTCCCAATTTTTCCTCTTCCTCCCTTAATTGCTTTTCAAAGTCTTTTTGAGATCATCCATAGTCTAAACCCATTTTCTATTTCTCTTGGAGGTTTTGGATATAGAAGTTTCAATTTGTCATCATCTGAGTATGTGTTTTGATCTTCCATGGGACTAAAGTAATTCTCTATGGTCAGATTCTTCTTTTTCTGTTTACTCATTTCCTTAGCCCAAGACTAATTTACAACACTTCCAAGGCTTTGGGGTTGTTGTTTTTTGGGGGACACCCCACTGAGACCTTTATTCTTCCAAGATCTTATGCTCTCTAGACTGCACTTTGATATGTAGATGACCCAGTATTTCCCTCTGCCCTGGGGCTATAAGGAGGGATCCAGCTTGCTTATTTAATATGGAAGCCCAAACTGCAATATCTGAGTGTAAGCAAACCATAGAGTCCTACCCCAAGGAGAGCAGAGAAATCTCTTCAGACTTCCCTTACTGTCTCTGGGGCTGCAGGCTGCTTTCTCCAGATTCTCACTGCAAATTCTGCTCCTCACTCCACACTCATTCTGATGGAGCCCAGTTCTCTCCCCACCCCTTCAAGCTGTTGCAGATGATCTCTGGGCTGGGCTGGGCTGGGCTGCAGCTGGGGCTGAGGCTTTTTTCCCAACCCCCATCCTGGTGGAACACACCTTTCCCATGGAACTTCTAAGTTATCTTGGGCTGGGAAAATGTATCACTCAGTCTTTCTGTGGGTTCTGCCCCCCCGCCAAATTTTGGCTAGAGCCATCCTTTGCTTGTTTGGGGTGGGTTGGGGGGGGGAGTTCTCAGGAAATGCTGCCTTCACGCCTCCATCTTGACTCTGCCCCCCCCAATATCTTTTTCTAAGATTGGGTTAAGTATTTTATTTCTTCCTCTGTTCTTCTGGGTAATTTTTCTTTTAAATTGTCAAATTTGCTGGGGTATAGTTAGGCAAAATAGTTCTAACAATTATTTTCTCTTTTATTTTTAATATTTGTAATATGATTTTCTGCTTTCCTTTTTTCAAATCAAATTAACTGATGATTTATTTTATTTTTTCTTATAAACCAATTTTTTGATTTTTTAGTTCAATTGTTTTTAAACTTTCAATTTTATTAATCTCCTTTGATTTTCAGGATTTCCAATTTAGTGTGTAATTGGGAATATTTAATTTTTTTTCTAATTTGATTTTATAGTCACATGCCCAAATCATTGATCTGTTGTTTCTCTATTTTACTCATTAAGCAATTAGAGATAAAAGTTTCCTCTAAGTACAACTGGTTGCATCCCCTAAAGTTTGGCATATTATCTACTCATTGTCATTTTCTTTAAGAAATTATCAACTATTTCTATGATTTACTCTTTGACCTTCTTGTTTTTTAGTTAAAAATTAACTAATTTTTAATCCTTTTTTCATTATCCATCATTGAATGTAATTTTTATTGCATTTTGATCTGCAAAGGATGTGTTTACTTTTTCTGCTTTTCTGCACTTAGTTGTGAAGTTTTTAATGCCTTTATATATGGTCAATTTTGTGTAGGTGCCATATATTGCTGTTTATCCTTTCTATTCCCATTCAATTTTCTTCAAAGATTTATCATATCTAACTTTTCCAAAATTTTATTCACCTCCTTAATTTCTTGTTAGATTGATATACTGCTGAGAGGGGAAATTTGAGATACCACACTATACAGTATTATTGTAATTTATTCAATTTCTTCAAAAATTTAGATGATATAAAACTGTTCATACTCTGACCCAGCAATTCCAATCTTAGCTCTAAACCAGAAGAAAAAAATTAAAAAATGGAAGAAGTCCCACATATTCCAAAATATTCATAGCACCTCTTTTTGTAGTGGCAAAGAATTGGAAATTGAGGGGATACCTATCAATTGGGGAATGGTTAGCAAGTTATGGTACATGAATACTATGGAATACTATTATTCTATAAGAAATCACAAATGGTCAGACTCTAGAGAAGCATGGAATGACTCATGGGATCTGATGCTGAGCAAAGGGAGCAGAACAAAAAGAATAATGTACATATTAACAACAATATTGTGAGAAGATCAACCTTGATGGAAGCCGTTCAGAGAACTAGGACAAACCTATTAGACTGGCTATGGACACTGCTATCCCCGTCCAGAGGAAGAAAAACAATACTAAACCAAAACAAAACAGAATTTTAAAAAAAAGAACTCTTCAGAATCTGTTGAACCCTACATTCACTTTTTAAAAAATATCTGTTATGTATTTCTTTCCCTTAATCCTGATTCCTCTTCCCGAAAATGACTAATCTGTAAATATGTTTAACACAAATGAGTATATACAATATTAATCTGACTGTTCACTGCTAAAGGGAAGGAGGATGGGAAGGGAGGGTGGAAGGAAATTTTGCAACTTAAAAATATACATATGCACATGGATAAATGTTGAAAAACTTTCATGATGTATTTGGAAAAATAAAATGTCAATAAAATGTTTTTTAATTTTAGATGCTATATTATTCAGTGAATATGTTTATTGTTAATGATTTCATTATCTATGGACCCTTTCAGCAAAATATTGTTTCCTTCTTTGTTTCTTTTAATTATATCTATTATTTGCTTTTGCTTTGTCTGAGATCATAACTGCTACCCCTGCTTTCTTTGCTTCAAATGAAGTATAATAGATTCTTCCCTAGACCTTTACCATTACTTTATGTGTATATCTCTGCAGCTGATATGTTTCTTGTAAATGATATATTATAGGATTCTGGCTTTTAGTCTATTCTGCTATCTGCTTCCATTCTGGAGCCAAGTTCATCCCAATCACATTTGTAGTTACAATAAATAAATGTATTTCCCTCCATGCTATTTTTTTTTCCAATTTACCGTTATTTATCCTCCACCCTCTCCCTTTTCACAAATATTTTACTTCTAATCACTGCCCTTCCCAATATACCCTACCTTATATCAGTCCCCTATCTGATTTCTATTATCCTTGTCCCTTTTTACAAAGCTAGATTTTTATATCCAACTGAGTGTGCATATTATTCCCTCATTGAGCCAATTTCAATGAGTGTAATGTTTAAGCTTTGCCTGACACCCCACTCCATCGTCTCTTCTATTATAAAAGCTTTTACATGTCTCTTTTATGTGTGATAATTTTCCCCCATTTAATTCCTCCCCTCCTTTTCTTTTCCCACCTTTTATTTTGTTTTGAGGGGGGGGGCATCATTCCATCAGTCACTTTATATCTACACCTTCTGTCTACATAGATGCATTCTAATTGCTCTTATGTAATAAACTTAAGAGCTACAAATATTATATTGCCATTTAGAAATATAAAATTTAGCCATATTGAATTTAATATGTTTTCTCTTTGTTTCTTTTTTAGCTTTTTTTATATGTCCCTTGATTCTTGTATTAGGAGGTCAGATTTTTTTTTAATTCAGCTCTGGTCTTTTAATTAGAAATGCTTGAAAATCCTCTCATTAAATATCTATTGCCTCCTCCCCCCTAAAAAAAATGTTCATTTTTTCTGGGAAAGTGATTCTTGGTTGTAATTCCAATTCTAATTCCTATTCCTTTGCCCGCTGGTATATCATATTCCATTTTCTATGTTTCTTTAATGTGTAGCTTCCAAGTACTATGTAATCCTGACTGTAACTCTACAATTTTTAAATTGTTTCTTTTTGACTGCTTTCAATATTTTCTCCTTGCTCTGTGAAACTGCAGGATTTGACTGTGATATTCCTTGGAGTTTTCATTTGGGGATCTCTTTCAGGTGGTGATAGGTGGATTATTTCAATTTCCATTTCACCCTAATATTTTTTAAAATATTTTCTTGAAAGATGTTGTCTAAGCTTTTTTTGGTCATGATTTTCAGGTAGTTCAATAACTCTTAAATTATCTCCCCTGTATCTGTTTTCTAGATCCCTTGCTTTTCCAACAGGAAATTTCACATTTCCTTTTATAAATATTTTTATTTTATTATATCATATCTTGATTCTCATAAAGTCATTAGTTGCAGCTTGTTCAATTATCTGTTTTAATTTTATTGAAATTTTATTTACTTTTTCCAAATACATACAAAGGTAATTTTCAGCATTCATCCATTTAAAAGTTCGTGAGTTTTACATTTTTCAAGCACCCTCCTTTCCCTTCCCCCTCCCCATGGCAGCAAACAATCTGGCAAAAGTCATACATATACAATCATGTTTAACATGATACCCATATTAGTTATGTTGTGAAAGAGGAATTAGAATGGGGGGAAAAACATGAGAAAGAAAGGAAAGACAATTTTTTTTAAGTGAACATAGTATGCTTTGCTCTGCATTCAGAATTTAGTTTTTTTCTCTGGATATGAATGTTTTTTCCTTAATAGGTCTCTCTGGATTATTCTTGATCACTGAACTGCTGAGAGATCCATCATAATTGATCATCTCACAATGCTCTAATTAATGTGCTCAGTGTTCTCTTGGTTCTACTCACTTCACTCAGCATCAGTTCATACAAGTATTTCAATGTCAATTATCATTTTTAAGAAATTATTTTCTTCAGTAAACTTTTCTACTTCCTTTTTCATTTGGCCAATACTATTTTAAAGGAGTTATTTTTCTTAGTAGATTTAATCTTTTCCAAAGCTATTGATTCTTTTTTGTGATTATCTTGCATTACCTTTTTACTCTTTTCCAGGAATTCTTTTTTGGACCTCATATAAAATTACATTTTTCTTTGAGGTTTCACATAGAATCTTCTTCCAAGTATATGTCTTGATTCTCCCTATCACCATAGTAATTTTCTACAGTCAAATTCTTTTTCTTTTTCATTTTTTCTACCTTTTTTAAGACTTGATGTTTATTGAGTTGGGCTCTGGTCCTTCATTGTACCAAGTTTTTTTGTTCTAAGACTCTGAGTCTTACTGCTGGCTTTCACTGAGCATGAGGTTTTAGCTGTTTACTTTCTCTGGAGGGTGGGCTTCCCTTCTGACTTATATTGCATGGTGGGGCTTCCTCATTGGTCTCCCCTGGGTGTGAGGTTTAGCTGCTGGCTTCCCCAGGAGTAAGATCTTGCTGATGGGTTGCTAAACTTTAGTTTTCTTTTTCTTTTTTTTTCTTTTTTGCTGTTGTTGTTCTTTTGGTTTGTTGATAGTTGATTATTGGTTGTTGCTGGTGGTGTTGGAATGTTGGTGATGGTGATGGTATGGTGATGGTGATGGTAATGGTGATGGTGATGGTGGTGGTGGTGGTGGTCATTGTTTGTGGCTGGCCCTAGAGAAGATATCTTATTGCTGATCTGCCCCACAGGTAGGACCCTGCTTTGGGGTTGCTACAGAAACAGTATTTTGCAGCTTGTAACCTGCCAAGAGCAGGGTCCTGTTGTTGGTCAGTCTCGTAGCTGGGCTTCTCTACTGGTCAGCAATTATGTCAAGTCATTGCTGTTGGCTTATAATGAGGGGTGGAATCACTGTGGTAGGGTTTTGCTGTGCTTCACTGACTGCTCTCTCTCTCTCTCTCCCCTAAGAGAGAACTTTCCTGACTTGCTGATAAGCTTCTTCCCTACTCCTAGTTCATTCTGACGTGGTTTTCTAGTTGTTTGGAAGGGAATTTGGAAGGGCTTCAGTGGATTCCTGCCTCACTCCACCATCTTGGCACTTGAAGTCTTCAGATTGACAGTTACGCATGCAATCATCTTTTTATTGCTTTATGTTATGGAGATTATTGCTTTATTCCATAAATTAAAAATATTTTTTAAAAAAGAATACTGTTTGTGGAGTGGATGACCCACATTCAGGTTCTACCACAAATCTTAAACACTGTAGTATTTTTTCACTTGACTTCTCAAAGACTCCGTTTTCTTATGTGTAAAATGAAGAGATTGTACTAAATAGTTTCTAAGGTCCATTCCAATTCCAAATCTGTGATCATAGAGAAATCCTGCTTCAAACTCTTCATTTCTCCAATAGATCTATGTACAATTGCTTTTATTTGTCACCTCACAATCAGTCTTGGCATTCTAGTGTCTGTTTGCTCCCAGGTGAAGGTATGCTTTGAAAATTAGCCTGGTGAAGATCCCCTCCCCACTTTAACCTGTGATCTTATCTCCAGAACTTTAATTTTTGTTTAAAAAATCAATTAAATCAACATCATTTTCTGCTTATTCAGTATAAATTGATCTCTAATGGAGCTATTTTCATGAGTGGGGTGATTAATATGTCTACTCTTACATCTCCTCCCCAGTGATAAGTAGACCTGAGCAAATAGAAATGCTCACCATCCCAATCCTAGGTGTGGGCCATTTCCTCCTGACAGAGGTTATAATTCTAGAAATTCCCCAGGATATACATAGTAGAAAGGCTTGTGTTTTCCAGAGATAACAGCAAAATGTAATATGCTGAATCGACCTCCAGTTGAGTCAAACTATTCTGTCAGCTCCTTTCTGGTTTATAAATACTTTGAAAGTCAGCCTCAGTAGGAAGGCAGATGCTCATCATACATGTTCAGTAATGATGTTAAACTGAAAACAGTTTTGTCCTGAGTCTCATTTTTTTTTCTTTCAAACATAGAGATCTTTTCCAGTGCATTATCACCTCCTTGGCACCCCCAGATTTCGACTTCACAATGAAGGACTTGCTAAACTCCTCCATCACAAGACTTGGCACCCCCCTCCTCCTGCAAATCCCTGCACAATTATCTCACCTAAAATGTGATTTACTTAATCTCAGGATAGTGAAAGAGGCAATGCCACCCTCTCGTGGTCAGATCCTACCTCTGCAATTCCCTGAATACAGGATTCTATGATCAGAAACCAGGGGGCTGCACATAAGAAATTAACCTTTTGGGGGATGGATTCGGGGGGGGGGGGGGCTAGAGAGTTATTATGTATGTTTCTTAAGGGATAGAAGATAACAAAATGTTTCTAAGATTTGTAGACCATATTCCTTCAGATTCAGCCAGAGGTTCAATCCAGGGATCATTTCTACAACCCACTTTTCTGCTGTTGTATTTGAAATAACAACTGACCTTTATATATCACCTTAGAGCTCACAGAGTACTTGACCTATAAATCTCATGTAAGCTTTCCAACAGTCCTGAAAGGTAGGAACTGCATGTCTTCTTATCACCATTTAAAGTTGAGGACACTGAAGTTCACTCAGAGAGATTATGGGAATTTGTCAGAGTCACAGATCCAATAAGTACATAAGATGGAATTCGAACACAGGTTTCCCTGATTCTAGCACTCTGTGATAACTGAACCTAGTAGTCTTAAAATTAAATTAATGTTAAATTTAAAGAAATAATTTCACCAAGTTTTCAATTCTCTCCTCCAAGGTAATTTTAATTCCTGTTTAATTTAGATTTAGAAAAATTTCTGCCTCATACCTCTAGCATTTCTAAGCATAAACTAGGGCTATCTTTAATGATTCATTTTGAAAATTCCTCTACAAAATTAGTTAAAAATCAAAACTACTTTAATTTTATAAATGAAAAAATATCCATAGGGGCATGAATTAGAGATTAGGGAAGTTAACAAAAGAATTATTTCTTTGATCAAAAACTTGCCTATAGGACATGAGATTTATAGGTCAAGCACTTTGTGAACTCTATAGACTACATTGGTACAACTCGGGGAAGTAGTTACCTTGACTTTTTCCTGTTTTGGGAAGATCAGTGAGACTCTTTTCTAAAATTTGTGCCAGGATGATTGTATTCATGCCTCTGTCTCTGATATTCTAATGAAGTATCAATTATGAAATTAAACAGGCAAAACATTTTCTCTTTCTTATACAAAATTCTCCTCCAAGATGAGCTTCATTGGGTACAGAGATATTGTCTAGTAATGACTTTCACTTTAAGCATCATTGGATGGAGGCTGTGACACTATTCATTAGTTCATGTCTGTCCAGGCCACCATAAAATCGAGTTCCTTCAGAATGACAAATATTGATTTCTTAGAAAATTTATCCTCCTAATAATATAGAAATATCACTTATTTACCAAGATCTGATAGCAACATTCCTGTTATTCAATTTAACAAATATTAACAAGCCCTAGCCTATAAAAAGATTATGTGTTTGGATGCTTAGGGGCACAGAGACTCAAACAAAATAGAACCTGTCCTCATAATGTGCTGGGAGGGATGAAGACAGAGACACAGTGAGGGAGACAGAGGGATGGATGGATGGGTGGATGAATGGGGAGAGAGATAAAGAGACAGAGACAGAGACAGTGAAAGAAAGAGAGAAAAAGTAAAGATGAAGATAGAAATAATACTAACATGAAGATTTCACTGAGCTGGACATTACTCATGAACAGAAGACATTCAAAATAGATAAAAATACATAGGCTCTATGGGTTGTCCATTTAACTTATATACAGTCTGAATAATAGATTTGCTTCATCCATTTGGCTTTTCCTGAGTGGATTTACACCAGAATTGAAAAGAAGGAAAGTGGGCTGGATTGTTTTTTTGGATATTGCAAACTTCTTTTAATGTCTCCAAGCTCCACTTAAGAGCATCTTTTTAATACAAATTTTCTACTGTAAGACATAGGATGCAACAGTTTCTGAAAAATTAAAAATTCTTGAATACCACTTAGAGGTCAATGGAACAGCACATGTGCCAGGTGTGAGAAGGCTGAACCATATAATGATTTAAAAGAGTAAAAGATTCTGGGGACAGCTAAGTGATGCAGTGAATAGAACACCGGCCCTGGAGTCAGGAGAACCTGAGTTCAAATCCAGCCTCAGAAACTTATACTTATTTGGTTGTTGTGACCTTGGGCAAGTCACTTAACTCTAATGTCCTGTAAAAAAAAAGAGTAAAAAATCCCATCAAAATATTGCAAGATTGGGGTGGCTAGGTGGCGCAGTGGATAAAGCACTGGCCCTGAGTCAGGAGTACCTGGGTTCAGATCCGGTCTCGGACACTTAGAAATTACCTAGCTGTGTTGCCTTGGGCAAGCCACTTAACCCCATTGGCCTTGCAAAAAAAAATATTGCAAGATAGAAAGAGGAGATGGACTGGTCATATGACATGGGCAAAGGATAACACCTGAAGAGCCCCACTAGTGTCCTAGTACCCCAGAGTCCTACTAGTACTTTTGTAATATCAAAAAAAAGCAATGACAGCATCTAGAATATTGGTAGACCTCATACCCTACTATCCCCATCTTATACAGAACATTTAGAAGAACATGGATGGGGGCGGCTAGGTGGAACAGTGGATAGAGCACCAGCCCTGGAGTCAGGAGTACCTGAGTTCAAATCCGACCTCAAACACCTAATAATTACCTAGCTGTGTGGCCTTGGGCAAGCCACTTAACCCCATTGCCTTGCAAAAAAAAAAGGAAAGAAAAAGAACAACATGGATGAACTGAATATTATAGGTAGACATGGAGGAGTTGTCATCTGCATTACTAGAAGTCTTTCAAATCAAAGGGTTTATAGATCCATTTTAATATTAGAATACTTTTTATTCTTAATCACCTTCCTATTCTTTTCTCAAATACCACCATCTGTCCATTAAGCACCTTCTATTTTCTAAGCACTGTGCTAATCACTGGGGACACAAAGAAAGGAACTCCCAAGGAACTCAGACTAGTAGTGCAAGGAACTCAAAGTGCAAACCATATATATTATTTATGCAAGAAAAAATCACTATGAATTTGAGGTAATAAAGAGGAAAGACACTAATATTAAAGTGATTCGGAATGATTTTTTAATAGAAATGTGATTTTAGTTGAGACTTAAAGACAGAGAAGTCAAGAGGTGGAGATCAGGTAGGAGAGTATTCCAGGCATGAGGGACAGCCAGTAAAAATACCTAGACTGATGCATCTACGTGGAGATTTTTCTGATTTGCTCAAATGCTACTGCCCTATCTTGTGTTTATATAAACATTTGTGTATGTCCATAAACAATTTGTATGTATATATATGTGTGTGTGTGTGTGTGTGTTCATATTAACTATATTTGAGCTATACATGCACACATTTATATTTTAGTATGAACTATTTTGCCTCTCATTAAAATGTAAACTCACTGTGAGTAGACTGTTTTATTCTTTGTACTTGTATCCCCATAGTGGATATTTATATTTATATACTTGTTGACTGAATATTCATAATATATTACAATTAAGATCCTATATAGATTATAGTACTTTAGACTCTTTCATTCTTTACTCTGGAAATAGTTTCCAACATATTTTTGTTGCTATCTTCATCTACATTCATTTTGACACTGACACAACAAAATATATGTTCATTCATTTTTTTCCATAGAATGTGTCTTCATTCTCTATAATAGATGATGGCACATAAGCTAGAAATTTTATGGTGGAGTTTCTACAAATATTAATCATATAGACTGCTATGCCAGATAACTAAATGTCCCATAAAATAACAATTCTTTTTAGATTGTTTACTACCAACTACACCAACTCCTTTTTTCCCTCCTTAAGAAGAAATTAAGTCATCTTTCCATTCAGGTGAAGATTTCTTTGGGATTCTTATCTCATTTGCTGCAAAAATATTTAAATAAACATGATCCAGCTCCTTTAATAATATGTTCATGAGGGCAGCTAGGTGGCTCAATGGATAGAGAACTGTCCCTGGAGTCAGGAGGACCTGAGTTCAAATCTGGCCTCAGACACTTAATAATTACCTAGCTATGTGATTTTGGGCAAGTCACTTAACCCCATTGCCTTAAATTAAAAAAATTAAAATTAAAAAAATAATATATTCATATAAAGGGGAATATCATATATAAATTAGAAGAGCATAGACCATATTACCTATAGACTGATAGATAAGAGAATTTATAAATAAACAAAACTGTTTTGAGATGTAAAATAGATAATATTGATTGCATTAAATTAAAAAAACGTTTTGTACAAATAAAACCAAAGAAGACAAGATTAGATGTAAAAGAGAAAATTGATGGCAGGGGAGATTTTTCATAAACAGCTTCTTGGACTAAGGTCTCATATCTCAAGTATTTAGAAAATTTTGTCAAATTTATAAGAATATTAATCATTCCTCAATTGATAGATTAAACAAACAGTTTGTAGAGGAAGAAATCAAACATACATATAATCATATGAAAAATTTTCTAAATCATAATTCATTAAAGAAATGTAAATTAAAACAACTTTGAGATATCACACCTATCAGATTGACTAAAATGATAGAAGAGGAAAATGACAAATGTTTGAGGGGACTATGAAAAAATTAGAACACTAATACATTGTTGGAGGAATTGTAAGTTGATCCAATCATTTTAGAAGATCACCTGGAATTATGTCCAAAGATTTATAAAATTGTGTATACCCTTTGACCCAGCAATCCCACTGTTAGGTCTATTTCAGGAATTTCCTATTTCCTAATCAGGAAAAAAAGGAAAAGAACCTATATGTTCTAAAATATTTAAAACAGTACTCTTTATAGTTGCAAAGAAGTGGAAATTGAAGGAAGGTCCATCCATTAGGAAATGGATAAACAAGTTTTGGCATGTTTAGGATGGAATGCTACTATGCTGTAGCAAATGATGAGCAAGTTGATTTTAGAAAAACACAGACTTGCATGTATATGGTTAACAGCAATATTGTTCAAAGTGTAACTGTGAAAGACTAAATTATTCTCAGTGTTCTAAATATTCAAATCAACTACAAACGAGCTATGAAGAAAGATGATATCCGCAGAGAAAGAAACAGAAGTAGGCATAATATGGCTGTGGGTGTTTGTGTGTGTGTGTGTGTGTGTGTGTGTGTGTGTGTGTGTGTGTGTGTGTGTCTCAAATGGGGACTTCCTCTAGTGCAGGATAGGGAGAGAGGAAGAGAGACAGTGTGGAACAAAAAAAAATGAAACCAAAATAATTTAATTAATTTTTTTAAAAATAGCAATATGTCCAGTTGTTAGTCACTGGACACACATCTTAAATCTATTTGAAAATTAAAGGAAGGGGTCTTGACTTTCAGAGGACCTGTGTTCAAATCTCAACTTTTCAACTTAATAAATGAATGAATCTTAGCAAATAAGTATCTTGTCTTCAGTTTTCTAAGTCATAACATTGATGGAGGATGAACTAAATTATCTCTAAGGCCCCTTCCAACTCTAAACATATGATCCCATTATCACATAATATCAAAGCCAAATGAATATGTGCGTGGATGATCTGAAAATTATATCATTTTATCCCATGCCTTTGCCTTTAGTTACATTACCCACCCACCCCCCACCATCTAGAAGGGTCTCTCCTCACTTTCCCTTAATCACCTCATGAAATTTATTTCTTCTTTGTAGTCCAACTCAAGTGCTATCTTCTCTCTGATGAGGCAGTATGGATCTGTACTAGATCTGTAGTCAGGTCCTGGGTTCAAATTGATAGATATAAAAATGTTTTTGCAAGTATCTTGTCCTCAGTTTCCTTATTCATAACATTGGGCGGGGGGGAGGGAGTGGACTAAATGATCTCTAAGACCCTTCCAGCTCTAAACATATGATCCCACTATCACACAGTACCAAAGCCAAGTGAATATGTGTGTGGATGATCTGAAAATTATATCATTTTATCCCTTGCTTTGCCTTTAGCTACATTACTCTCCCTCTCTAAAAGAGACACCATCTCCCTCTATCCATATGAAAGTAGAAGAGAGTCCACAGAGGAGAGGAAAACAATTGCCTTAGAGTAAACTAAGAAAGTAAAGGCAGACCCCATTCTTTATTTAACCTTCTAGAGATCATAAGAGTTACCCAAGATTCTATAATGCAAGAGAAAATATGGTGTGAAGAACAGATCCAACAAAATCTTGGGAGAAGTTTTAGGAGGCAAGGTCATTTTGTTCCAGAGGAAGGAGGAAAAGATGCTGTATAGTATAATGCTTCTCAAAGTGTTTCCCTAAGACCCCTGTGAGTTTTCAAGACCCTTTCATGGAATTCATAGACTCAAAATTATTTTCGTAACAATACAAAGATGCTATTTGTTCATTAAAATACTAATTTACTATTTGCCTTTGCAATACATATCTGGATGAATCCAGATTTTCTTCTTATACTTTAGCTTAAATATAGTATTGCAACAGATTAAATACAAAAGCAAATATGAGACTCTAGTTGTTTTCTATTAATTTAGATATTAAAGAGATTTGTAAAAATAAGTAAAACAATACCACTCTTCTCACTATTTTTTTTTATTTTGGAAAATATAGCTATTCTTCATAAAATATTATCTATATTTGTATATAATGGGTTTGGTTATTTTAAATGATTAATAAATGTTTTATCAGCTTTAACTTCTAAACTAGTAAATATTAATAGGTAAAACATAAAACAAAGCTCTGTAGGGTCCTCAGTTATTTTTAATAGTGTAAAGGGGTCCCAAGACCAAAAAATTAGGAAGCTGCTTATCTAGTACATTAAAATTTATAAGTTTTCTACAATTACTATATTTTGTGAGCCTCATAGCAATCCTACCAAGAAGGTCCTAAAGATACTATTATCTCTATTCTGCTGATGGTAAAACAAAATTAAAAACATTATATGTTTTGCTTGTGATCCCATCACTAGTATTTTATTTGTTATTCTTACTCCTCCCCCACTTCCTTACCACTGGAAAAGTCAATAACTATGCATAGTAAAGTAAGTAAGTTATTCCATTGACTGTATCTGAATATGTGTGTCTTGTTCTTTACTTTAAATTCATCAAATCTCTATCAAAAGGGAGATGGAATACTTAAATCATTAGTCCTCTGGAATTGTATTTGGTCCTTGCAAAGGTCAATGTTCTTGAATATTTCAAGTTTGTTTTCCATCATAACATTGTTTATACTGTTCTCCTGGTTCTGCTCACATCTTTCCTATAAAATGTTTTCCTAATACTGCTCATTTCATTCTATATCAGATCTTCCCAGTTTTACTTGAAACCCATCTCATTGCTTGTGGCATGATCAGTTACATTCATGGACCATCACTTGTTTAGTTATTCCTAAAAGAATGGCATCCCCTTAGTTTTCAATTTTCCACTTCTACAGAGATTTGCAAAAAATATTTTTTTTATCTATCAGTTTGAGCCCAGGACCTGACTATAGATCTAGTACAGATCCAAGCTGCCTCAACAGAGAGAAGATAGATTTGGATTACAATGAAGAAATAAATTTCATGAGGTGGTTAGGGGGAAAGTGAGGAGAGACTCTTCTTGACGGGGGAGTAACGGGATAATATGACATAAGACCGGAAAATGGTCAATGGCTCCATTTTTCAGAACATGGAACATGTGAAAGGAGGAAATGTGAAAGAAGCTAGAAAGTTAGGCAGGAACCACTTTGTAAAAGAGCTTGGAGTATATGGAGTATATGCTTTTTTCAGTAGACAATGTTAAGCCACTACAGTTTTTTTTTTTTAACAAAGGAGTAATGTGATCAGGTGGCACATTAGAAAAATAGTGAAAAGTCTAGAAACAGGAAGACTATCTAAAAGGCCATCATAGAAAGGGAAAAGAAGAGTTTGAATGTGAACCTATGAGTGAAGAGTATTAAAGAGATTTTGGAGAAATTGTGGAGGTAGAATTGATAAGTCTTGGTAAGTGATATGATATGGATCCTGAGGGAAAGATAAAAGTAAATAATATTCCAAGTTTTTAAGTTCCAATGACTAAGCAGATGATCATACCATCAAAAAGTAAAGAGATATCAGGAGAAATGGGTTATTAGAAGGAAGGTATTCCTATAACTATATTAACTCTGAGATGCTAGAGAGAGGGTTGTCTAGCAAGGAATCAATCATAAAAATTATTCTGGACTTCCAGGGTGAGCTAAAGCTTCAGATATGGGAATCCTCTACATATCAATGACCACTGAAGACAAGAAATCAGATGAGTTCCCTAAGGGAAAAGAATATGTTATTTTGTTTGTCCTTTGTTTTTTCAAGAAGACTATAGGGACATTATGGGAGTGATATCTGGACTCAGGTATGATTTGGATGTAAATGAAGCAGAGATGCAACAAAATCATAAGTACTGGTCCTCTCTGATTACCCCTGTACCCTGAACATAAGAGAAGACAGAACCTTGTAAGAAGTCAATATTTAGTGTTCATAGAAAGAGGAAGAGACAATGGAGATACAGAAAAGGGGATCAGAAATGTAAAAGAATTTAAGAATATTGGATCAAGAAAACCAAAGAGAAGAATGTATCAAGAAGAGAGTGGTCAGTAATTCCAAATGCTGTAGATAGGATTTTAAAATGGCCATTGAATTTGGTAATAAGGATGTTGTTAATGATGTTTTTAAAAAAAGTAATTCCAGTAATATGAGTGAAGATGATGATCTGAAATATTGGACTAAGGATCTAATCAAGGGAGAGAAAGTAGAAGTAGCAATTGCAAACTAGTCCTATAATACCTAACATTAATATAATTGTTGAGGGTCTGTAAAGTGCTTTGCATGTTATTTCATTTGACCCACCCACAAACCCCGTGAGGTAAGTAGTACTATTATCCTTCCTGTTTTGTAAGATAAGAATGTTAAAGCCCAGAGTTAAGAGATGAACAGTCACTCAACTAATAAGTGTCTGAGGAAAGATTTGATCCTAGGTCTTCCTAGCCACAAGTTCAACACTCTATCCACCAGTCTACCTAACTGCCTAGTTTTTCAAAAAGCTTGTCTATATAGGGATAAAGAAATGGGATAAGAGATTAAGATGGCCACAGAATCATAGGAAAGATTTTGTTTTGTTAGGACTAGAGAGATTTGATAACTTTTAGAAATGTAAAAGAAAAATTCATTTGTCCAGGAACAGGACCCAACTGGTAAATCAGTCCTGATGTCAAATTAGGTCTTACTATCTTGAATCTGAGATTGGAAGAATGTTCAAAGAAAAAAATCAGTTTAGCAACTAATGCGAGTAAATCTGACCAAAAGTCAAAATGTGAAACTTCCACTGACCATTGGAGGCCACATAAGTCTCAATCTTGTGTAGGGTCCTGCATTGAGACTATAGGATGTTCACTGTTGAGCTGGTATCAGTCATGGTACAGTCCTGGGTCCAACAGGAAATATGTTGTGTGATTCAAGGGCAAATACTAATGAAACCTTTTTACTAATGTTTTAGAGAGAAAAAAATATAATGTATGCAAACTCACTATGCTCTTTCAGTTTTGAACACTGAACTCTAAAAGCTTGGGAGGGAAGAAATAGGAAAAAACTCCTTGTAAATCAATAGCTCTTGGCATTATTAATAAAAAAAATCTTTGAGAAATAGAAATTATCACATTCTTTGTCTTTGCATTCACAGAGTCTGGCACATAGTAAGTACTTATTAAGTTTCTGTTCATTTATTAATGAAAAATTAATAGAGATTCATTTTTCCCCACATGGGTACCTTTTGAAGTGTTTTTTTTTCTATGTTATGGAAGGATCTATTCTTGAGTTTTCCAGATTCCTCTTAAGTCATATGGAGCTTAAAAGACACTGTAGAGACTGGGAGAGATTTGCCCAAGCTTTCTTATCTTCTGGGGCATTGGTCTAATAAAGTAGGAGATTGAGTTGTATATAATGTATCTGGGGGAAGCACCATGGAGAGCAGTAAAATATATGATTATGGGATAAATGCCATTACACATTGTCCTCGGAGGGTGTTGCTGAATGTTTGATAAGCCTGCATGCTGGAGGATAGGAGTATATTTGTTTTTAAGTTTCTTAAAGCTCCCAAAGAAACCCTGCCACTAAGCTCAGTTCAAATAATACAGAGCAGCCCCTCCTTGATCCTCACCTCCTATTCATTTGTTACTTTTATTTCCTACTAAATTTGAAAGAAAAAACTCACCAGAGCTCCTGCGGGGTGTACAGAAAAGCTCCATTTCCTCAAATCTTGAAACAACAAAGATTGGCTTGAAATGTGCCATCTGACTGGAAACAGATAAAAGTTGGTTTTAGTTGAAGGGAATGTGAAATAGAAACTGTGATGAGTAGTGCATCTACTGCTTCTTAAAATATTCAACTCTTTGTATTTGTGCTTCTACCTAAAACACTGAATATTGTTTCTATAAACTATAGCATTAAAAGATTTTATTCTATATCATTACTTTTAACATTGCATTGTAATACAGAGTATACCAGAAGTCTTAATTCAGCTCTAAGCTTTTAATAGACAATGTAATAGTGGACAAATTCAGCAAGAGTTCAAATTCAGCCTCCAGTACTTACTGGTTAAGTGACCTTGGATAAATCACTTAATTTGCAGTTTATGGATGAGGTCAATAATTAGAACCTACCTTCCAGAGCAGAGATGAAGATTAAATGAGATCATGTTTGCAATGGTATTTGGCAAAGGACCTGGAACATAGGA
Source organism: Macrotis lagotis (assembly GCF_037893015.1). NCBI lineage: Eukaryota > Metazoa > Chordata > Mammalia > Peramelemorphia > Peramelidae > Macrotis > Macrotis lagotis. The sequence continues at coordinate 98,482,382 of NC_133660.1, read as the reverse complement.
AGAGTGCTGACTCTTGGTTATTATTAAATGAGAAGACTAAAACTGTAGTCTAAGCTTCAATTTAATTTTTTAACATTTATTCAAAAAAGTTTGCCCATTTTAGTTCATCTCTCAAGATAAAAGTATTGAGAAGAGGGGTCCCATTGAAAAGAGGGAGACCTTATAAGTTGGGAACATAGCAAGTATTATTACTTTAAAAGTGTGTGGTCATCTTCTTATTCCTTAATCTACAATAACATAGTAGAAAGAGTTCCAGAAATGGAAGGATTCTCAGAAACCATTTAGTCTAAATTCCTCATTTTGCAGAAAAGGAAACTGAGGCTCAAAGATTTAAGCTATTGGTACAAGGGAAACAGAAGTTGTCAAAGGTGATATTTGAGCCTAGATTTTCTGACCAGAGACACTGAGGTTCTTTTCATGATTACTACATTTCCTCCAAATCTAAACTGTGACATATATTATCTATATCAACTTGGACAGATCACTTCTCCTCTCTGGGACTCAAGTTTCCCTCTAAAATAAAGGAAGGGTAGAGTCCCTCAATAGTCACCAAACCTTGATCCAGCTATACCACTACTATTCCTTTGACATTGTGATACCACCACTAGATCTATAACCAAAGAGTTCAAAGAAAGAAGAAAAGGATCCAAATATGCAAAAATATTTACAGCAAAGTTTTTTTGTGGTAACAACAAATTGGAAAATAAAGAGTGTGCCCATGAAATGAGGAATGATTGAACAAATAATGATATTTAAATCATTGTTTCAGTGATAAATTATGCTCTTTTCTCTTTAGTATTTGTAGAAAACAAGTAACAACAGATAATATTTATAATATTAATGTTTGTGTTAATTTTGCAAATCACTTTATAAATTACTATTATGCCATAATTAATTAGAGAAGGCAGGGTTGCAAACCTGGAAAGATTTGTATGTACCAATGCAGCATGATAAAAGCAGAATCAGAAGAACAATCTACCTTAATAGCAACATTATAAAGGCAAACGACCTTGAAAGATACAAAAATTCTGATTAATGCAGTGACTAGTTAACTAAATGACTAACTCACTAAGACTAGAGGACCAATGGCGAAACGTGTTATCCACCTCTTGAAAGAGAAATGATGGCTTCAAGACTCAAAATGAGGCAAACATTTTTGAGTATGGCCAATGCAAGGATTTGTTTTGTTTGCCTATACATATTTGCTACAAGGATTTTAGCTTTCCTTTTTTTTTTCCTCAGTGGAGTTAGAGGGAGTTAAAGGGGAAGGTCAAGAAAGGAAAAAAAATTCTTATGAATTTAAAAATAAATAAAATAAGGGATTGGACAAGGGGATGTCTAAGGTCTCTTCCAAATATGAATTCCATAATCCTTTTCTAACTAAGCTTTTGTGCTTTCTCAGAAGATGTAGTTCAAATTGAGTTCAAATTCTACCTCTTGCTTAACTGTGCAATTTTAATTGTTATACTATCTACCTTTATATGGTTAGTATGAAGACCAAATAAGGTTACATATGTAAAACACTTTAAAATCTTAAAGTCTTCTATAAAAATAAGTTACCATTACCATCATAACTACTATAGATTGCTACAGGCACCAGAAAGTGGAGAATAGAATGAAACATCTAAGTATCCTACTTATCTAAACAAATTGGTTTCAGTTGATAAACTCATGTTCTTTTCTACTTTGGTATTTGCTGAAAACAAATAATAACAGATAATATTTATATTATTTGGGTTAATTTTGTAAATCACTTTACAGTTGTAATAGGAGCCCCAGCCACAGGGCATGAACAGCTATCTCTTTCTGCCCAGAGCTCTAATGAAAAGCTAATGCTTTTTGAAAACAAAACACCCTGATCCCCATTTCAATTCATACTCCAACTGGAAGGGCCCTAATTCACAATTCACAATATGTACCAGTGTTCTATTTCTAGTTCCTTACCATATTCACACCTACCTTCCAGGGAAATTATGATGATCAAATAAAATAATATTTGTAAAGTTCACAGTGCATATAGTAAATGCCTAATAAATGTGTGTACCTTTCCCACTCCCATCCCATTCCATATGAAAATAAGGCCTTTGGATAGGCTGCTAAATTGAAACTGTGACTGTTTACAAAAGGAACTAAGTGACTAAGTTATTTCTTGGTCTGCATCTGCCTGATCTACTAAGGGTAGAGTGGGGGGGGGGGGGAAGTCTTAGATCTTCATATCTCCACTGTGGCTACCGCCATGTTCCTATTGTAATTGCTTTGGGTATTACAAACCACATCCATATAAGATGGCAAGCTTAATCAATAAATGTTGCATGTGTTCTGACTGCTCTACCAACTTCCATTCCCCATTTCTCTCCCTATCCTCCAACTTCCCTGTTCCCTGAGGCACAACAATATTGAAATTAGGTCAATTAATAACGCTACATCAGCCTCTAAATGTTCAAGTGAAAGGCAAAGTCAATCAACATAGCAAACTTCATTGCTTCTTATTTTAAGAAATTGCCAGTCAGCAATTATCAATACTGAAATAAGTCCCTCCACCGGCAAAAGAGGACAACTCACTGGAGGTTCAAATGGTGGTCAGAATTTCTAGCAGCAAAGTATTTTTAACTAAAGTATTTACATTGATTTTTTTTTATATAATTCTCCTGTACACTTAATAGACTATAGGATAGTGCAACATAACTTTTACATGTATTGGGAAGCAAAAAAAAAAAAAAATCATGCGACTCTTTATTGAAATATTCACTTTATTGCAGTGGTCTGGAACCAAACCTACAATATCTCTGATGTATGCCTATAGGCTCCCTGCTTGCAGGTTAAAGTGTACAGAAAATGATTATAGGGTAGGGTATGAAGAAAGGAAAGAATTTGGAACTCAACATTTAAATAATGAATGTTAAAGTTTATTTTTACATGTAGCTGGGGAAAAATAAAATAAAAGAAAAGAAAGTACTTGTAAAAATGATGATAGTGGGGCAGCTAGGTGGCACAGTAGATAGAGCACTGGCCCTGGAGTTAAGAGTGCCTGAGTTCAAATCCAGCCTCAGACACTTAATAATGTGTAGCCTCGAGCAAGCCACTTAACCCCATTACCTTACAAAAAAAAAACTAAAAAAGAAAAAGACGATAACCTTGTGAGCCTCAAAAGATCAAAAGAATAAATATCAGACATCTAGTAGTTAGAACCCATCCTAGTATTTCCTTATCATGGATGAGGCAACAGCATAGGTCCCTGAGGGGCATCCTATTTGATCCATCCCAGTAGGACCAGAGATGCAAACCTATGCATTGCAGCAGTTGCTGCATGAGCCTGTTCTTACCAGGGATTGAAGTGATAAATGGGGAAATATGACTTCCTCTCCCATCAATAACACCACCACCCACTTCAGAGCAAAATATTTTACAACTTAAGATCATGCTAAATATTCACACTAAATATTCTTTTGTAAAAATAATTGACAATAATGGTTAAATGAAACTGGAGCTCCAATCACTGGAGGTCAATACTGGGGAGAACAAATCAAAGAATTGAAGCTTTGACAGATGGCATGAAAGGAACTCATCTCCTCAGAAGAATCATTGGAAATCATTCATCTCTGGGAATGGGAATTGACACAAAGAAACCCAAAGCTTTACAAGGACTCCACACACATTAATTTTGCTCAAGCTTCCCAGAACTCCAGTGAAATAGGTGCCCTATATATGATTATCTCCATTCCATAGAGGAAGAAACTAAGTTTCATAGAGGTTAAGAGATTTGCCCATGGTAGCACAGTTATATGTCACCAGTAAGATTTGAGTCCATATCTTCTACACCCCCCAAATTAAGATTATCAAATATTTCATCTGATTCATCTGATTCACATGCTGCTGATCAAGACTGGAGCTATTCATGATTGGGTCTACTTCAAATGTTATACAAGTTCAATTAGGCTCTCACAATTGCAAGGTAATCCTTTTATATCTCCCTAATTAACTCACTATCCCACTCACAACAGTTCTTCTAAACCTTTTAATCCCCCTCAAATCTCTCATATTTCTCCCTCTGCCCCAATCATCACAGCTGAGAAATTTACCTTCATTTTACGGAATTTTTTTCAGCAAAAATGAATAGAAATTCACTGTGAGCTCACTTTACTCCCATCACCTAGATCCCTGTCTGATAAGAGGTGGCTCTTCTTACCAAGGCAAATTCCTATAACATGTACAAGTATATATCATTTCCATCCATCTTCTCTAGGATAGTGACACACTATATTTCATACCCTTTCACTAGTGACTCCTTACCTCTTGTCTAAAAATATACCCATATCTTCTCAAAAAAATACCCAAATGAAGCAACATGATTCCTTTGCTGTCATTATCTTTTCAACACTACAATCTCATTTTTCTTTTAAAAGTTATTTATTCATAATTTTATTTTTTCTCACTTAACATGTAAAAACAATTTTAACACATTTTTAAATCTCTGAGTTTCAAATTCTCCCTCTTCCTCCCTTTCCAATCTCTCTCATTGAGAAAGCAAGCAATTTGATATAGTTATACATTTGAAGTCATGTAAAACATTTCCATAATTGTCTTAGTGTGAAAGAAAACATAGATCTATACCCACAAAAAAATAAAAAGAAACCTCAAGAAAAACAAAGTAAATAAAAAAAAGTATGCTTCAACCTGTATTCTGAAAACTACCATCTCTTTCTCTAGGGATGGATAGCATTCTTCATCATAATACCTTCAGAGTTGTCTTGGGTCATTGTATTACTAAGAAAAGCTTTTATTCATTCCTGATTTTCCTACAATATTGCTGTTATTTTGTACATAGAGGCCATTGTACATTTCACTTTGCATCAAGCCATGTAACTTTTTCCAGATTGTCTGAAAGCATCCTGCTCATAATCACCCAAAAGATACTTGCATTTCTCTAATAAATGGTGAATTAGAACATTTTATATGGTTATAGGTAGCACTGATAATTGCAGCTGAAAACTGTTCATATCTTTTGATCATTTATCAATTATGGAATGGTTCATATTTTTATAAACTTGACTCAGTTCTTTATATGTTTGAGAAATGAGGCCTTTATTAGAAAAATTTGCTTCAAAATTTTTTCACAGTCATTATTACTAACTATATTTCCCTCCCTCTTATTCCCCCTGTTTATTCTATTCTTTCTCTCTTTTCCTTCTGACACTCCAGGGTAAGGTACACTGTTCCAAGCTTCTGGGTTTTGTCACAGTTTTCTCATCTGTAAAATGAACTAGAGAAGAAAATGGCAAACTACTTCAGTGTCTTTGCCAGGAAAATCCCAAATAGTTTCATAAAAAGTCAGACATGACTAACAATAACAGAACAACAGCATAACTAACAAATAATATCAAAAGACAGTAACAAACTATCCTCTTCCTAGTCATCCAGACATTCAACCTAGATATCATCCTCAACTCCTCACTCTCATTCATCCCCCAGAATATAGCATAATATCTGTCAAATAATAAGTGTTAAATAAATGCTATCACATAACTATCACACAAACTCACAAATTTCCTCATAAATGGCAAACTTTTTTTGAAAATGGAGATTACTGCCAAAGGAAGTTCAATTTTCATGTGTGCTAAGAGCTGACTAACCATGCCTAGGAGTAACCACACATTTCTACAGCTCTAAGTCAGAAAACATATTGAAAACAACCTCTCTATAATTTAGAGGAGGATGAGGTTCAAGACTCATGAATAATAAATTTTATGGTTAATCCAATAGATTCAGATTCTCTACTATGAGTGAATGTTGGGGGAGTCTTAGTTGTTTTGACCCCAATGCATTCCTTTTTCTTGGTTCTAAATATAATTTAAAGATACCCCAATAAACATTTTCACTGACTTCTATGTCATTTTCACCTTCTTTTCCCACTGGCTAAGTGCCATACTCTAAGGACCATGGAACAGCCCTTTTGATTCAGACTCAGGAAAATTTACACAAAAGATCTCTTTTACAACAACTATCCTCTAATTCTTGGTTTGCCAGTGATTCTGTGTTGGAGAGTGTTAGGGAATCTGTTTGGAAATAAGTTTCTTATTTTAAAAATTCAAAATAGAAACCACATGGGAATGACAGAATAAAGCTGAATGAATGGGAAGAAAAACCACATGGCTCCTCCATCCCTTGGCTGGTCATGCTAAAGAAACCACAGAGAGAGTAGATTATAACACTCTTCATTTTCTAACCTATCTGTTATATGCAAACCACCCTGGATTGGGACTATGCACACAAAAGTACATACACTCTCTCTCTCCTCAGGTTTACAGTAGAAGTGGGGAGATAATGTACATATATATAAAAATGAATTATGTGTATAGATGTGCTAAATGCATATATGTATGGGTGGGGGGGTTTAGGTGAGTATGTATATATATATATATATATATATATATATATATATATATGTGTGTGTGTGTGTGTGTGTGTGTGTGTGTATGCAAACATATATCCCAGATGTGAAAGGCATTTGTCCCTGTCTTTCCCTCAGTAGTCATCACCATGACCTATGCCCCAGAAGTCACAGACTAATTGAATGCTTTGTGAGGTTAATATTTGGTGAGGCTACATTTGCTATTAAGGGCAGCAGTTCTTGTCCTGAGTCCATCTATCAATAGTAAGCATTCACACAAGGGCTACTTGAATCCTTCCTTCTGGGTTACTCTCTCTGCCTTCTAGAATGTTTTCCCTTCTGAGTTTATATCACTGCCTAAGCACTATATCTGTGTGTTCATCTTAAGGCATTGAAATCTCTAGCTTAAGAGTTCTTTTTCCCTTTCTTTACTGCAGCTAAGAAGCAGTTCCCTTCCCCAGTCCCTTTTGTTCCACTTAGCCCTTATCCAGCTTTAATTAATACTGAGTTTCCCCCAAAGCATATACTTCTCTGAGCAGCCAGCTGATAGAGTGGATAAAGCACTAGGCCTAAAGTCAAGAAGACTTGAGTTCAAGATTCAGCCTCAGATATTTACTTACTTCATGATTTTTTGGTTTCCCCAAATATAAATTGGGGGCAATTGGATTGTTATGAGGATCAAATGAGGATAAAACTTGCAAAAGTTTTATTGACTATCACACAAAATAAATTTTATGGTTAATCTAACAGATTCATGGATCCCATCCTCTCTACTGTGAGTGAATGTGGGATAGTTTTATCTGTTTTACCCCCAAAGCATTACTTTTTTCTTGGCTCTAAATATAATTTAAAGCTACTTCAATTGGCATTTTCACTGACTTCTATATCATTTTCACCTTCACTTAGCATGGTACCTGATACAATAGTAATGGTAGAAGTAGTCATAGTGGCAAATGGTGATAGTAATAGTGGCAGTAATGATAGTGGTAGCAGTAGTAATACTAGCAGTAGTAGTAGTAGCACTAGTACTAGTACTAGTACTAGTAGTTATCTAGTATATTTTATACCCTTCTCACTGAAACAACCATTGTGTTCCTGGTGGGCCCCTAGGCCATAACCCCAGTAGTAACTTCAAAGATCATCTGATTATAAGTATTCTTAACCTTTTTTGTATCGCAGAACCCATTGACAGCCTGATGAAACCGGTGAGTTTCATAGGAATGTTTTTAAATACATAAAGTAAAATATACAGGATTATCAAAAAATTATACACAAAATAATCACAACTTTTGAAGTTTATAAATGCCAAATTAAGAATCCATTCGTTTCTAGTATAGAACAAAGCTGGACAAGAATTCTGCATTAATTGTCAAATCAGTGGTCAAAATATGGTGCACAAATGCTTTGTAATAAATATCATCCAGTGACACCTGAACTACAGGAAGTCAGAGGAAGAACTAACCAACTACTAGTAAGGATCATGAAAGGTCTCCCAGGAAGGATGGGATTAGAATTAAGATTTTAAGAATGGATTAAAAATTAGATGGCAAATAAATGGCAGAGTGGCTATAGGACTGGATTTGGAGTTAAGAAGCAGAAGACTCATTTTCCTGAGTTCCAATGTAGCCTCAGATGCTTACTAGTTGTGTGATCCTGGGGCAAGCCATTTAGCCCTGTTGGCCTCATTTTCCTCATCTGTAAAATGAAATACAAAAGGAAATGGCAAGCCACTTTAACACAGTTACAAGAAAGCCAGAAATAGGATAATGAAGAGTCAGACAAGACTTAAAATTGACTGAACATCAACACCAACATGGAAATTAGTTAGGCAGATAGGAGAAAGAGCATGATTCCAGGTGAAAAAACATAAAACTCCAAGATTCATTGCATTTTGGGGCCAATAAAAATTCAGCTCAGCTAGCTAAAACAGTGGTCTTTGTAGAAAAATAACTGGAGATAAAGTTGAAAATGGATGTATTAGGCCCACATTTGCTTAAAATTATGCCCATTCACATTATCTTCCCCCCTTTGGGTTAGTCTTTCTTATCTTCATTATTTCTTTTTTTCAGAAATTTCATTCTTTGGCTATTTAATTCTCAGTATGGTTTATTCACAAGTTATTTTCTAGTTGATGGTAGTGATTCTGTACTGAATTTCTCCTTGGATTCCTCATTGGTTTGGAGGAGAAACAAATAAGTTTATTTTAACTTATTTCTATCCAAATTCAGTCCCCTAGTCCTAGTATATACAACAGTCTGAGTCCTGCTTCCCTCCTAACCCTCATCATCTACTGCATCCTGACTATCAGTTGTCTTGACTTTTGTCCTGCCACTGGACTTTGATGACTCAGGAAGAGTGAGGCTGATGACTTTGCACAATTCTACATCATTTAAATCCAATTCACACTCAAGTCAAAACATCACCTATGATGTCACTGATCCTTTTCAAAAATGAAGGAAGAATAACAGGGCAGAACCCATCTCTAACTGAGAAATGATAACACCATAATTAAGTATTTACTAAACAACCACTGTCTGAATCACAATATTCAATACAAGAGATAAGAAGAGGGGTAGTCCATGATTTCTCTTCTCTTGGCAAAAAAGAAAAAAGTATTTTATTTTCCTTTAGAAAAGAATGAAGGGGGGCGGCTAGGTGGCATAGTGGATAAAGCACCAGCCCTGGAGTCAAGAATACCTGGGTTCAAATCCGGTCTCAGAAATTTAATAATTACCTAGCTGTGTGGCCCTGGGCAAGCCACTTAAACCCATTTGCCTTGCAAAAAACCTAAATAAAAAAAGAAAAGAATGAAGATGAGGATTCAAAACCATTCCACATAAGCAATGACTGAAGGAATGTTTATCCTGCTGAACATAAAGCTATGGGAAATGTGATCACTTTCTTCAAATATCTGAAAAGTCCTTATGTGGAAAAATAATTAGATTTACTTTGAATCCTTCCAGAGGGTGGAATTAGGATCAGTCTGTGGAAATTTCAGATTTCAACTCAATTAAAGGAATATTGAAAGAATTAGAACAGACTTGAAAGGAAGTAAGATCTAAGGTATTATCTAAATTATTCTAAAGTATTCAAATAAAGGTTGAATGACTATAGACAAGAAGGGCAAAGGGGAAGGAAGAGATTCCTAGCTTAAGCAAGAAGTTGGACTTACAAATAGTACCACACAGAAAGGCTTGGAATTTGGCATCAGAGGACTTAGTTTTAAATCCTTGTCCTAACTACTAAGGTGTATGATCTTGGACAAATCATTTTACATGCAATGATCAGGTTTTTTTGTCTATAAAATGAGGAGACTACACTAGGGAAACTGAGATCATTTGCAGATCTAAACCTATATGATGCTCTAACATCTTGAGTCACTTGCAATCTAAGACTACAGTTATACAGGCAGGAGATTGAAAAGAAATACAAAAAAAGTTATCTAAGACTGCCATGCTCCACATAGGATCTTAGAAATATACCCATGTAGGTGCCTATGAGTAGCAAGATAAATGAATGTGATCTCTAACTCCCAGAAGCAAAGAGTAACCCAAGGGTAGAAAATTTTAATATGTTAACAACTCTGAAACTAAGATAGCACAAATAAAACTTGGCGGCCAGCATGTAAAGAGAATGGGCAGGAAAAAAGACCAAAAATTTCTTTCTTTCTTATTTTTTTTAGAAGTATGCAAGTGTGCTTATAAGATTTGCCTAAATTATTCATCCAATGTGGACATCTTTTATCTTTCAGAAAAGAAATAATAAAATCAAAGAAATCCAGACAGAAAATACAGGAAAAACGAGAAATGTCACCCAAATGCTTGCATCTCTACAGAGGCCTAAACCCAGGGCTCTTCCTCATTCTGGCCTAGGGCAAACTGATCAGCATTCCATACCCATCCTTCTGAGATACAGAAAGCACCTATTTTAAAATCAGCATTGCTGGCCAGGGGGAGATAAAGTTACTCACCCTGAGTGTGTTATTTATTTACTCTTGTTATTTGTGACCTTTCACAATTTACAGCACTGATTCACTACCACCAGTAATGAATTATAAGGTCATTAATAACTCATAGATATAAGCCATCCTATGATGTCTTTCCTGATGGTGCAGGCTAATTCATTCATTGAATAGGAAATCCATATGTTTTGTGAGGAGTAGCATACTATAGAAAGCAGCTATAAGGGTACCATATTAAATATCAGCTGCTAAGTTTTGAGGTCATCAAAAGAAAAGCAAAAGCTACTCAATGAAATAGTTAAGAGACCAGCAAGCTAGGCAGAATTAAGGGACAGATGAAGGTAGTGCTTAGAAACATGGTAGTAATGGACATTAACATTCAATGTTCTACCCAAATCTAGTCCCATTTCTGCAATTGCATCTTGGACATTCTCACCTGGTATTCTGTTGTGCCCTCTGCACAAAGTCAATCTAGGGAAATAATTTAAAAGTCTATCAAACAAGGGGAAAATTACAATAAAATCACTGACAAATGATAAGGAAGAAGGAAAGAGAGAGGGAGGGAGGAAGTAAAAAAAGAAAATGGAGGGAAGAAGAAAGGGAGAAAGGAAGGAGGAGGGAGCAAAAAAGGAAGGAGGGAGGAAGGAAATGAGGGTGGAAGGAAGGAAGGGGAAAGAAAGGAGGGAGGAAGGAAAGGAGGGAGGAAAGAAGAAAGGAAGAAAGAAAGGGAGGGAGGGAGGGAGGAAGCAAGGGGAGGAAGAAAGGGAGGGAGAAAAGGGGGAAGGAAAGGAAGAGAATGGGAGGAAGGGAAAAGAAGAAGGAAGAAGGGGAGGGAGAAAGAGGGAAAGAGAGGAAAGAAGGGAAGGAAAGGGGGAGGAAGGGAGGGAGGAAAGAAAAAAAGAGAGGAAAGGAGAGAGAATGAGAAAAAGAGGAAGGAAGAAATGACTTACTAACCTGTTATTATACATAAAATGCTGGTAATACAAAGTGAAAAAGTAAGATAGTTCTTGCTCTCCTTGAATTTCAGAAAAACCTGAAAAGACTTACATGAACTGATGCTGAGTGAAATCAGCAGAAACAGGAGATCATCATACACCTTAACCACTACATTACATGAAGATCAGCTATGATAGACTTAGCTCTTCTCAGCAATACAATGATAAAAGACAATTATAAAATACTTGTGATAGAAAATATTGGAATTGGAAATCGAGGGGATGTCCATCAATTGGGGAATGGCTAAACAAATTGTGGTACATGTATGTTATGGAACACTATTGTTCTATTAGAAATAAGGAGGGATGAAAATTCAGAGAAGCCTGGAAAGACTTGCATGAATTGATGCTGAACGAGATCAGCAGAACCAAAAGAAAGAAAAACACCCTAACAGCAACATGGGGGAGATGATCAATCTTTTCTTTTAGGTTTTTGCAAGGCAAATGGGGTTAAGTGGCTTGCCCAAGGTCACACAGCTAGGTAATTATTAACTGTCTGAGGCCAGATTTGAACCCAGGTACTCCTGACTCCAAGGCCAGTGCTTTATCCACTACGCCACCTAGCCACCCCAAGATGATCAATCTTAATGGACTTGCTCATTCTATCACTACAGTAATCAGGGACAATTTTAGAATATTTGCACCAGAGAAAGAACTGTGGAGTTTAAACAAAAACCAAAGATCATTAACTTCAATTATTAAAAAAGTTGTCTTATGTACTATATAATTTTGCTATCCCTAATATTTTACTTCTTCCTCAAGGAGTTTTTCCTCTCAACACATTCAATTTTGATCAATGCATGGCATGGAAACAATGTACTGCCTTCTGTGGGGGGAGATGGGGGAGGGAAGGGAGGATGGGAGAAAAATTGTAAAATTCAAAACCTTACAAAAATGTATGTTATATTGTATATAATTCAATTATATTGTATATATAATTGAAAAACAAATAAAATATTTAAACAATTTTTAAAAAGAAAATATCAGGGGTGGCTAGGTGGCGCAATGGATAAAGTACCAGCCCCTGGAGTCAGGAGTACCTGAATTCAAATCCAACCTCAGACACTTAATAATTACCTAGCTGTGGGGCCTTGGGCAAGCCACTTAACCCCATTTGCCTTGCAAAAACCTAAAAAAAAAATATCAGTCACATCCAGATAAAAGAACTATAGAGCAGATCAAAACAACTATTTTCCTTTTTCTAAAACTTGTTGCATTTTTTTCTTTCTCACAGTTTTTTTTATCTTTAGTTCTGTTTCTTCTTTCACAATATGGAAATATGTTTAATATATTTGTACACGTATAACCTATATCAGATTACTCACTATCATGGGGAGGGGGAGGGAAGGGAGGAAGAAAATTGTGGAACATAAAATCTTACAAAAAATATCTTTACATAAAATTGGAAAAAATAAAAACAAAACTATCTTGGTAGACAGGCTGAAAAAAAGATGATCCCTTGCTTTCAAGGAATTCCTAATGCTCACAGAAGATTTCAGCTGCCAGTTAGATGGAAAAGCAAAGCAATGCATCTTCTTTAGAATCATTTCACACTGATAAAACCATATTCATTCCTAATGGTGACTGATCTGAAAGTGCCAAGTACTCTGATGGTTAAAGAAATTGTTGTTCAGTAGCTGAATCTGCTTAGGCAAGGGGTTACAGTATTTAAAAGGCAGGGCTAGGTCCTCCTCCCTGCTGACTGGAAGCGGGGCCAAGTGAGGTTAAGGTTCCTAGGTTAGCCCCACCAGAGACTGAAGGGAGATAGTTGTCAAGATCGTGATTTGGGTTCAACTCCTCTGGCATATGCTGCCTCCAGTCTTCAGTTAGTCTGACTTGCCTGCCCACATAGCGGCAGATGGTAAGCATTTCATCTAATGAAATAGATATAGAAAGTTTCATATATAAACACAACTAAATACAAGTCTCATGTAATGTATAACATATGGAAGATATAATAAAATTATCAACAGTAAACATATAGGCCACAAGCAGAAACACTAATATATATACAAAATGCTTGCTTAATATAGGATCATGTAATAAATGTCAAAGAGTATTCATCAACAGTATGCATACCAACATGCAATTCAACTTGGCCTTCATATCAATGCAATATTCTTTCTTGCTGACTAGGCTCTAATCCCTGTTATTCCCAGACTACTAAAGGACTGTAAGCACTATCAGCATCTATAAATTCTATGCCCAAAGGTAAAACCTCAGTTTCTCCACTTCAGTCCTGGTTCTGCTTGTAATTCTTTGTTAGGTAAGACTGTAAAATAATATTGGTCATTACAGCTACATGTAATGGGGCTGCATTCCTCCCTCTTTGATTAGATAGTATATACTAGGAATCAGGGAGTTTTCTTATCTCCTTTTCCACTCAGAAAAATGCTCTATACCAAGTGCTTAATAAATGTTGAATTGGATATCCATACACTACAGCTCTTATCTCTAATTCTGGCCAACTGCTTCATATCTAGACACAATATTCTTGGCATCTTTGGTCAAGAGTGCAGCAAAATCTACATACATTTCATCACTGCTATTGGAAAAACAATTCAGATCCCTTATCAACTTTCATATTAAAAAATCTAAGAGAATATTATTATTGATAAGGCAATTGAATGAACTATATGAAACCAGATTCTAATAATTCTTTTTGGTTTTGAACAAGATCAAAAACTATGTTTATCACTATACCTTGGTTTTCAAACTCATAAAACTAAGATAATTATAAATGAAGACCTGACAGTATCATTGCAATAATTATAAAATAAAAACAATGGAAAAATTCCAAATACAAATGCTAATGAAAATTATTACATTTCTCTAAAGTTTGAGTCTTTACTCTATCTTTCTGCTCCTTCAGTCACAATTCTGTCATATGTTTTAGTCCAACTTTATAACCAATTGGTCAACAAATACTTTCTAGACATTACACTAAGCCAAAAAAAGGCAAAAGCAGACCCTGCCCTCAAGGAGCTCACATTCTAAAGGAAGAAAAGGACTGTGAGCCCCTAATTTCTATCAGATCATGGACCATGAGCCTTCAATATCTAGTAGACTAAGGGTCTATAAGTCCCTAATTTCTATGAAAGCATGGGCCTGTGAGCCTCTGCTAATTTGTTGATTACAAATGTCTCTACATCATCTCAAAGAGAAAGATTGAAAGTCATATTTGAAGACTAAAATCAAGGAAACAAAGGGCTGGGATTGAAAAGCTTTACATGTATATGAGTTAAAATTTAACTTTTTCTTAGTAATATAAAAATTGAAATATATGTAAAATCAAAATAACTTGAGTACAGAGACCTTGAAAATCAACTAGCCCAACCCCCATCCAACATCTGAATCCCTTTCACCTCACTCTTCGAGAATAACAAAGGGTCATTCAATCTCCACTGGAACAAAACTAATGATAGGGAGCTCACTCCTGCATGAAGAAGCCTGTCCCGTGTTTGAATTAGCATTCAAAATTAATAATAGCTTTCTTGTTTATAATTAGTTGAATTTGCCCTCCCAGGAATGTCCCACCATTAGTCTTAGATCTACCTCACTCTGCCATACTATATAATCAAGGTCAAATCACATAACCTCTCTGAGGCTCAGTTTCCTCACCCCCAAACTTAGACTAATTATATCACCTACTTCCCAGAATTGTTGTGAAGATCCGAGGTAATGTGAAGAAAGTGCTTTGCAAACCTCAAAGGCACTGTCAGTATTAACTATTGTCATTATCTAGAAGAAACCACATTGCCGATGAAATTTGTTCTCTACTTCAATCAACAAGCTTTCAAATATTAAAAAATAATATTTTATATATACAACCTATATCAAAATATTTGCAACCATTGAGAGAGGAAAAGAAAAATGTGAAATTCAAAAGCTTGAATTTGTTGTTGACAACTCTTTGCTTGTAATTGAAAAAAATAAAAAAGATAAATTAAAAAAAAATAACAGTCATGTTTTCCTCAAGCCTTCTCCTCTCCTGGCTTAGCCTCTCCCCAGTTTTGATATCCCTCACTAGACTGTTTGTCCTTCCTTGAATGATCTCCAACTTGTCACTCATTGGGCCCCTTACACTGTGAAGTACAGAATTGAACAAAATTGATTACTATTATTGGAATTTGGCTATAGTATGTTAATAAATTGAACTAATACTTTTGAGGTAGATAGGAGAGAGAAAATAAATAGGAAGTAAAGCAATGTGGGAGGGAGTAGTTAAACAGACATGGAGCAGGCAGTGATAGACTTAAACAAACTCAGTCCTCAGTTAGAAAGTTCTAAGATAAACAGCAATTCACAAGTTAATTGTCTACCATAATCTTATTTGCTTGGGCTTATCTTTCCAAAGACATTTCTGGCCCTTGCTCTAAAGGAACACTAAAGTGACTGACTAGCAAGTGGGACACGTCACGTTGTCACTTCTACAAACCACCTGCTGAACCTTATACTGTAATATCCATTGAGCTGGAAGCCTTGGACAGGCTCCATGCTTCCTCATTGCTCTGCTATTTACAGATGGGTGTGGGACAGAAGAAACAAATGACCAGAGTTTATTCACTCAGTTTCCCATTTCAATCTTGAGGAGGAGAGGAGTTTTTCTTGCTATGTCCCTGCTCTCTCCACAGGTCTGCAACATGAATAACAGAGAGAATGTCAGTGAACTTTGGCTCATAAAGTAACACATCAGGAAATGCCTAATGCATTAAAAGACTTTTAGACTTCCCTGAAAATGTTTCTTTACAGACGCCTTAGATTTTCCCATCCTGATCTCAAGACAGTGGACACACTGTTCAAAATGGACAGTCCGGCTTTCATCTAATTTCTCACAGGGACAAGAGTGCCTCTGGTAAGTTTTAAAAAAATAAACCGTTTGCTTATTTTATCGCAGCTTCCCCTCCCTTCTCCCCCACCTCCTTATTTCTAATTCTCTTTTTGTTGTTATTTTGCTTTATACAATACTTCTAGTGTCCAAGAAGTTATAATGCTTTTATTTTTCTTTGGGGGGTGAGGGGGGGCATTGCAGAGAAGAAGGAAGATCCAGTTCTAGGACCAAGCTGGGTATGGTAAGGAAACAGAAATTTCCACTCTGATTAAAAAAAAACCTCTCACACTTTGCTTTCCCTTTCAAAGTCTAAATGTAATTTGTAAACTTTCCACTTGTTTAGCCAATAAAAAGGAAAAAGAAAAAAAAAAGGCAGCAGGAATTTTTAAAAGTTAGGAACCATTTACTTGAGGATTGCGAAATCTAGAAAGGATCTTATTAATTATCTAATGCAAAACCTTAATAGCACTCTAAGATGGTTGTGAATATGTATATGAGATGGAGTAGAGGAGTCACAGAGGAACTAATGATAGCTCTGTTATTTAACTTTTAAAATGTATCTTATTCTCTTATTTTGGTGGCAGCTAGACACAAATGAGGAGAAAGTATTTTAAATGACATGATGAGAAGTCCTGGGATATTTTTTCTTCCTCTAAATCTAAAAATCAAAAGCAGTTTTCTAAAAAGAAAAAAATTACAAAAATACTTAGACCAAATGATGGAAATATTTATTAACAATAATTAGCTTACATTTATAGAATGCTTTAAGATTTATCAAGTGCTTACATACGTCATATCCTTTGAATCTATGAATAAGTGTCTAAGCTAAATAGTTCAAGAGTTATAATCTCAGAATTCAGGGATGGGAAACCTTTTTTCTGCCATAGGTCATTTGGATATTTATAACATCATTCATGGACAAAATTTGGTCAAACATTTTATTAATTCACCTCTAAAAAGTTACCATATTTATTGAATTTTGAGTCCCCACCTGTGGTTGCCTTGGCAATGTCAGACTAATACACCTATAGAGCAGAGGTTCCCCATCCCTATCATAATTGATACTTTGATAGGTGAAACACCTTGCCTAAATCAAACTATTTATAAGTAACAGGTAGAGGATGCATAATCATAAACTCAGAGAATTTCAAAGCTGAAAGTGTTTTCAAATGTCATCTAGACCAAACTGTCCCTGACAAAAGAATTTACTCTAAATATGACCCAGCAAGTGGTCATCCATCCTTTGTTTTAACACTTCAATCCACTGTTTCCTAAAGCTACTCATACCACTTTGAGGCATTATTAGAAATCTTTTCTTTAAATTTAGCTTAAATTTGTCACCTTACAGCTTCTACCCATGGTTCCCCATTCTATCTCTTGAGCTATGCAGGAAAGACATGATCTAATCACCCTTCTAACTAGTAACCTTTCAGATATTTGAAAACAGCCATCATACCCCCAAAAGTCTTTATTTCCCTAAGCTATATATCCCTTGTTCCTTCAAAAGATCTTCCCAGGACATGATCCCACCAATGTCTGGTTGCTCTTCTACAAAGTATCTCCTGCTTACCAATGGTCTTTCTTATATGCGTTTCCCCCTCTCCCAGATCACTGCCTTACCCTAATAGAGTGGTTTATGTAGCTCAATGAAACCTGTGGAGGGTTAAACTAGACTGATCAGCAGAGATTTCTGACAAAAGGTGATGCATCAGAGAAGGAAATAGCAAGACCCTTCAGTATCTTTATCAAGAAAACTCCATGGATGGAATTATGGTCCACGGGGTCATGAAGAGCCAGAAACAACTGCACAAACTGAAGAACAATAAAACATATGTACAGAACTGACACATTAATTCAAATATCTGGTCTGAGCAGAACAGAGTATACAAGGGCTTTCATCTTGTTATTTCTGGACACTTAAATTATCCTGGCAGCAAAACCACCCCCCATTGACCCAAAAATCTTATCTCAAACAGAGATCTAATTCTAGGGACCTTTCTACACTAGGAACTGCCTTGCAATAAACAAGATAGTTTATACATTCAACTTCATATGTCTTCAAAGGATCCTTGGTATGAGGGTTGGAAAGGATCATAGGGGTTATCTAGTCTAACCAGTACCTTACCAAAAATCCCCTCAATAACATTCTTCAAGCTCAACAATGTGAGAAAAAAAAATCTAAAAACTACCAGATCTTATCTTTAGATACAAAGAAATCTTTCAATAAAATCCAGCACTCAATTATGCAATTACCTATAAGTAAAAAAGGAAATAATAATAGCCTAAATCCCAGATTGTTGTGAGGATAAAAAGTGCTTTGCAAACCTTATAAAGTACTATATAAATTCTAGCTGTTATTAGGTTTAAACTACATTTAAAGTATACAAGAATAGCTCTTTCCATAACATAAAAAGATTATATTTGAAACCAAGCTAGGATATACACAATGCAAAAAGCCTAGAAGCATCACATTCAAAATATCTATTAAACACAAATATCCACTCCCATAATAATTCCTTCAAACAGTTTTGAAAATCTTAGCAATAACAGTAAGTCAAGAATAAGAAATTAAAGGAATATTCACTAGAAATGAATCTTACTTGAAATGCCAGAGGCTGTTCATTGGAGACTCAGAATAGATTGTAGAATCATAAAAACAGAGTTGGAAAGGAATTTTAAAAGCCTCAGGCTAGTCAGAACCCCTCATTTCACAGGTGGGAAGCTGAAGCTTAAAGAGTTTAACTTTATTCAAAATTTGATCTCCAATCCTGTGACTTCAAACTCATTGCTCTCTTTACTACACCCAGATTGGGTCCCATGAATGAAGAATTCTCTGCTGTGTCACATAATACATCCAAATTACTCAAAATCTGCTTAGTAGATCAAAACAGAGAAAGAATCTCTGATTTCTTTAGCTGGAAACTACCTACACAAAAACAAAGTTTGACCCCTCTGTGTTTAATAGAAAGGACTAGGGAGTTGTTTAAACCCATTCAGTTCAAATGACTTACCTAGACTCACACCGATAGTAGATATCAATGGTAGGATTTAAATCCAGATTTTCTTGAATCCAAACCCAGAACCATTAACTTCTAGTTAATGGTGCTTCTACTAAGTAAATAAAGTTGTTTAAAGTGTCATTTTTAATGAATCTAAATTAATTCATATTTCATTGTTTAACAGAAACCCAAAGCGTAGTCATGTCATCTTTTTTTGGACTTTAACAGTAAAACCCTATTATAGGAACAAATCCATCTCTCTCCTTTCTAAATATGTCATTTGAGGTTCCTCTTTTAATTCATATATTCTCCCAATTACAATGTGCTGATCCAATGAAGAACCCAATCTTCTGGTAGAAATGGAGATAATTATTTTCACTGTCACTTTCACTACAGTGATGACCACTGATGAGAATTTTCTGTCATAACACACATCAGCAACCCCATCAACAACACAACAAAACTATTTAGCCAGTTACAGGATTGCAAAAAAATAATATTTTTACCTCCCCAAATGCTTTAAGCTCTTTAGAGAAATCACAGCACCAATAATGCTCTCTCAAAACACACACCCCTTTTCTAGGTCAAATTTGTAACCAGTTATATATATTCCATTCTAAAGGGGAAGGTTTTGAGATCTCTTTCTACATGTTATAGAAGCAAAAAACTTTCAGAAATAGTATTTTTATCTCCTTAATGAATAGAAAATATAGGGCATAATAGTAATAATAATAATAATAATAATAATGACAATGATAATAATAGTTACACCTTGACAAAATGGTATAAAATATAACCCTAAATGGTTTATGGTTTCTTAATCCTATTGGTACGTTGTTTCCTGCTAACATACCCAAACATACCTCCTCTGTTTGGGAGGGGAAGAAATCTAATAGCTAGTGATCAACTCTCTGGTAATGAGCCTCTCTAAACTTCAAAACTAACTGATCTTCAGAAGAGGATCTTCTGAGGATAGTACAATATATTAATAGGTTATTTTATGCAAAACCTTCTTAGATTGGTGAAGTCCAGAGAGCTGAAAATTTTTAAAGAATCTTACAGCAGGAGGTCTTAGCATTTTTGCCTGAACTCATAGTTGAAGGAGATGCTAACATTTCAGATAGAAATTAGTGAAACTAAAGATATTTTTCTTATCAAAATTCATAGAATTCCTGAAATCTATCTACAAGAACTCTTAGAGGTCTGAGAACCCCCCACTTAAGGACCCCTAATCTAGAGTCACCTCCACTTCACATTTAATATTCTTTTTTTTTTGGCTAGACAATACAGTTAAATGATTTGCCCAAGGTCACACAGCTAGGTAATTATTGAGTGTCTGAGGTCAGATTTGAACTCAGGTACTCCTGACTCCAGAACCGGTGCTCTATCCACTATGCCACCTAGCCACTCCTTAAATATTCTTTTGAAAAATAAAGATGCACTTACTTTAAAGAAGTCAATAATTTCCATTTTAAAAGAGTTGTGTGTAATGGGATATTTAATCAGAATACTATTCTGTGCATAATCATTTTTCTGTTGTATGGAAACAATCAAAAATTCTTATAAATTATCCCTTTTCAAGACTATCCTAGTGACTATAACAACACAGTTACAATATCTTTGGAGGGGTGGCTAGGTGGTACAGTGGATAGAGTACCAGCCCTGAAGTCAGGAGTACCTGAGTTCAAATGTGGCCTCAGACACTCAATAATTACCTAGCTGTGTGGCCTTGGGCAAGCCATTTAACCCCATTGACTTGCAAAAAACCCTGAAAAAAAATATCTTTGGAACCACAATTAGCTAACACAATGAAAAAAAAAAAACAAAACTAAAATGCTCTTGATGATCTATTCCCCACATCCCGTCAAAAAATAATATAAGCAATCATTAAACTGAATCATTAGTGCATTTCATCTCCTTCCTTATTGTCTCATGACCTGATGATCCAATTCTAGTTAGGCGAAGGATGGGATAACGGATATTATTTTAAGAATGGCTTTGAGCAAATAAATCATTTTGACTATTATAAATACATAATATTTTAAATGACATGTGAAGAGAAACACTATCTTTATCCAGAGAAGCACTGATAAAGAGAAGTATATATAGAATAATATGTATTTGTGTTTTATATTTATGTGTGTACACACACACACACACACACACAAACATACATACACACATCTATTTGTGTCCAATGGTAACCATAGTGGAATGGGGGAGAAAAGAAAGAAAAGATTTGGAGGGAATAACAAGTTGTACATGGTAGATTTACAGGTTCAGGCACAATAATCTTTTTTTGTTGTTGTTCTGTGTAATGGAAAGACTTGTTTTGCTCCCTGAAATAAAAATAAAATAATTTTACTTTTTTAGAAAAGGATTGAGTATTCAAACTAACTGAATAGCCATAAGAAACAAGATCAGCATTTAGTGGTCCTTCTACTAATGAGTTTTTGGAAGCTCAATAGACCCAAAGTCTATTTGCTGATATCCCTCTTCCACATATATTAAGTTACACTTAGTAGGATTTCACTAATGATCAATTAGATGACTCTCAGTCATATTTGCCAACTGTAAAGGAATAATCTATTGTGTTTCTTGAAAGGAAGATTTTTATATTCCTGGTGTTGACACAGTTTCTTCCATATTGTGGGCATTAAGTAAATGTTGAATTGTTAAAATAATAATTGGGAAATGTCTGTAAATATTGATAATATAAAATGGAACCATATATGACCCCACTTAGAAGTCCTGGGGAGTCCTGGGAAGTCATAAGGCTTAAATCTAAGAGGATCCTTAGAGATAATCTAATCTAACTTCTAATTTGACAAGTGACAAAATTAAACCTTGGTGAAATTAAATGACTTGCCCAGTCATACTGTGAGCAGAGTTGAGATATAAACCCAAGTCCTTCTCTTCTAAATCCTGTGTTCTTTCCACTCTACCATAGATACACAGTCCTAAGAGTTCGATCAATCCATTAAAAATGTCCATGATTCCTCAAAGCCTAAGTGAATCAACCCTAACTCTTCATGAAAAACTGCATTTATATAAAATACCTAGCTCAACTAAGTCTCTAAAATTATTGAAAATTTCATACTTGCTGAAAACTGATGGTTTAGCAATCTGAGGATGAATTTCTGTGGTTTTTGGCCTGTAAGGAATAAGTAGAAGAATCACGGGAGAGCTGAGAGAAAAAGAGAGACAGAGACAGACAAAGATAGAGAATGTATGGGGGGTTGGGTACAAGAAAGGAGGATGAATAGAAATCAAGATTACGAAGCTAAATATCCACAGTATATTAGATGATCTATTGGGCAAAATGGAAAGTGCTAATCTGGAGAGGATAGGGATTCAAATTCCAATCCAGTCTTTACTACCTGAGTGATAAGGAGCAAGTCATTGAACCTCTTGGGGTCTCAGCTCCTCATCTGGAAAAGAAGATTAGCCTAGATAGCCTCTAAGATCCTTTCTATTCCAAACCTATATTTCTATTAACTTTTAAGAAAAAACCTGGTAAGTTGACTTTTTTAAATGATCAATTTTGAAAATAATTCTTTGGACAGCAATGATTCTCAAAGGCCTTACTAACTTGCCTTAAATAGATTGTAAAGTATACCAAACAGATAAAGAGAAGATAAGACATAAAGTAGTCCAAATAAGACTTTAAATGAGCAAACAGTTCCAGATACCAGTAGGGAAAAAGACAAACACTTTTTGATCAAGCTGCTCACTAAAACTTAGAATTTTTTTTAAAACTGTTTACTCTGATAGAAACAGGCTGAATTTTTAAAAGTTTGAAAACCCAAGAGAATTATTCCTTTTCCTCTTGAATCTAACCTCAAAGGCTTAGTCACTGAATCTTCCATTTGAGTATAATATTTGTATGACTTTATTTCATTAATATTTTATAATACAATTTCCAGGGGCAACTAGGTGATAGAGTGGATAGAGCACCAGTTTCTGGAATCTGGAGGACCTGAATTCAAAACCAGCCTCTGTGTGACCCTGGGCAAGCCACTTAACTCTGTCTCCTTTCATCATCTGTAAAATGAGCTGGGAAAGAAAATAGCAAACTTCTCTAGTATCTTTGCCCCCCCAAAAAAAAATTGGATCATAAAGTCAAACACAAATGAAATAACTAAACAATAACACATCATTGAAATCTTTCAGTATAGATATTTTTCTCTTTTTCAAAAGATTTATTAATTGATTGTCTTTGAGGTATTAAACTTCCCTTCTATTACATGAATAAGCCCTAATTAGTTATAATTAATGATTATTTTAATCTATTGTACTTACATATACTTTATTAGTATTTCCAAATCATTTTTCTCAGGTTGATCTTAGACTTAAGATTGAATACTATGTTTGCCTCACAGAAAGACCTAATCAGCTCACACAGATTCAATTACCTCCAGCATGGTTCCCAGATCCATATAGCTAGTCTAGTGTCTTTGGGATCTTCTGTCCTCTACTACCAAATAATTTTTAGTCATTCAGTCTAAATGTCCTGTAGAATCTTTCCAATGTTTTCATTATGTGTATGTGTGTATGTGTTGTATGGGTGGGTGGGTGTATGTAGCAGTCCTTTAAAAGTTGGTTAGAATTCTCTTGTGATTCAAAGAAAAAAAATAAAATAATTAAAAAAGAGTTCACTTCTGAGCCTAGTATATTTTTGCAGGGGAGTTCTTAAATGACTTGCTTGAGTTCTTTGAACATTCTTCTATTGCAATTAGTCATTTCAGTTTTTCTTGGTCTGGGAATCCTACATTTATCACTACACTATTGTTAACACAAGGTTGTATAAAATAAACTGATTGTCTTTTGAAACTTCAGTCTTCCCTTTCTATTTTCATGATCTGGTTTTATTCTCTCCTTTTTTACAAATTAGTCTTGCTCATTTTTTATAAATTAGTTTTTTCATAAAACAGCTTGTATCTACCATTTGTCATTTTCATTTGATTCTCTGTATCCTCATCATCTCTAATTGATAATATTGTAATACCCCTCTAATTGGTCTTTTACTTTCTACTCTCCCCCTTCTCCAAACCATCCTCCACAGTGCTGTCAAATTGGTATTCCAAAACCCGTAGCTCTGATCATGTCACTCTCTTATTCAAAAATCATCAGTGACTCCCTACTGCCTCTAAGATAAAATATAAGTTCCTTATTCATGCAATAAAAGCTCTCCTCAGCAGGAACTCCTACCTAAATTTCAGTCTTATTTCATACTACTCTTCTTTACAAATGCTTCATTCTAGTCAAATAGGTCTGCTATTAATTCTCCATATGCAAAATTTCAGCTGTAACATCTGAACCTTTGCCCATGATACCCTTATAGATAGAATGTCCTTTGTACTTTCTTACTTCTGGATCAAAACATCTTTAAACTTCCTTCAAGTCTGAGACAAATCCACTACTTCCAATATGAAGCCTTTCCAGAACCCATGCCAAACCACCCTCAAGTTACAGAGTGCCTGGCACTTAATAGGCACTTCATTAATTGCTTGGTGACTGAGAGATTCTGCTGTGATCTTGATTTTTCTCTTGTTTTCTATTTCTTTGCTCCTTTTTAATATTATCTAGAAACAAATTTATTTTGTTAATTTTTTTCCTTTATTCTGTTGGTGTAGGCATTAGGGGATAAGAATGTACCTCTGAGTATTACTTTCATTGTATTTTGAATATAATCTGTTGTTATTTTTATAATTTTCTGTGTCATCTAATCATTAATAAATAAGAACTTTTGCTCACCACACCTTTTATTCATTGTGTCATTATTTTTCCTAGTTTTATTGCACTATGGTCCATAAACATAGTAAATGAATCTCTGCTTTTCTTTCCCAATGTATAATCAATTTCTGTATAGATGTCGTAAATACTAGTTGGGGGAGGGAGAGAATTCTTTAATTGTACCACTGAGTTCTTTCTAAAAATCTATCATGTCTAGTTTAATGCTCTGTTCATTGCTGTAATTTCTGTTTTCTTTTTATTAGATTTCCATATACTGAGTATACAAGTATACACCAAGCTTTCTGCTTTCTTTCTCTAAAATCCCTCAGTGACCTAATCAGCTCACACAGATTCAATTACCTCCAGCATGGTTCCCAGATCCATATAGCTAGTCTAGTGTCTTTGGGATCTTCTGTCCTCTACTACCAAATAATTTTTAGTCATTCAGTCTAAATGTCCTGTAGAATCTTGAGCTCAATATGTCAAGACAGAACTTATTACTTTCCATCTAAATTTCTCTATTTTTGTCAAGGACACAACAACCTTCCAGGCATCAACTTTGCAACCTCATATTATCCTTTGCTCTCCTATTCATTATACTTCCACCTCCAGGATTAAATATAAGATCTCATGTTTGTCATTCAAAGACCTTTATAACTTTCCCCTGCCCACACTTTTTTGTTTTTTCTTAAACCTTACACCTCTACACAACCTTGGCAAACCACTGACACTGGTCCCTAGCTATTCTTCAACCAGTGAACTCCATCTCCCAACTTTGGGCATCTTTACTGGCTATTCCCCATGCCATTAATGTTCTCCTTCCTCATCTCAGATACCAAACTGTCTTTGTTTCCTTCAAGTTCCAGTTAAAACCCTGCCTTCTAAAGGAAGACTCTCCCAATTCTTCTTAAATCTAAACCTCCATTTTACTGAATATTTCCATTCTCTCCTTCATATAGCTTGTTGTTTTTGGTTTTTTACATAATTGTTTACTCCTTGCCTCTCATTAAATTCTGAACTCTTTGAAAACAGGAGCTGACTTTTTTTAGATTTTTTTTTTGCAAGGCAAATGGGGTTAAGTGGCTTGCCCAAGGTCACACAGCTAGGGAATTATTAAGTGTCTGAGACTGGATTTGAACCCAGGTACTCCTGACTCCAGGGCCGGTGCTTTATCCACTGCCACCTAGCTGCCCCAGGAGCTGACTCTTTTTTATCTTTCTTTATAACACCAAGACTTATCTTAGTGCCTAGCTAAATGCTTCAGAACTACTGACTCACTCAAGCTATGTGTACAAACAGTGACCAAATTTCATTTCTACACCTCTTGCATATTTGTTTCTTTCTATTTACAGAGTCACTGTCCTCAGTCAGTCCCTTATCACTTAGACTGTATCAGTGACCTCTTATATGATCTCCCTACCTCAAGTCTTTTCTTAATTCCATTCCATCTTCCACACAGCTGCCAAAGGGTTGTTACTAAAGTACAGGTTGTATACTCTATTCAATATATTCCAGTAGTTCATTTTTAATCCAAAAATAAAACAAAAACACCTTTTTTTTTGTAATTTATAAAGCACTTCACTACCTGTTCCCATCCATCCTTTCAGCCTTCACATAGAGTCAAGCTATTCTAGTCTAAATGCTACCCTTCATATGTTCCAGTTTCTTCATCTATGCCTTCACTCTGGCTGTCCCTAATGTGCAGTCTGCTCCTGAGTGCCTCTACCTTATAGGGTTCCAAACTTCCTTCAAATCTTAGATAAAAACATTCCTTTTAACACAAACCTTTCCTGCCTCCTCCCTAGCTGCTAGCACTTCCTTGTCCCAAATTGTCATCTATTCATTTTGTAGTACATCTATAAAAATGCACGTGTAACCTCTCCCAAAGAATATAAATTCCTTCAAAAAAGGAACTGTTTCATTTTTGCACCTATATCTCTTAAACATAACAAAGTATTTGGCACATGGTAAGTCCTTAATAAATGCTAGTTAATTGAATGATATTCATATTTACACAGGTAACAAAGTGATATAATATAGAGAGCAATGAACTTGGAGTCAGAAAGAGCTGAGTCCAAATTTTGCTTTTAGACATGTACTAGGTGAATGACCTGGGACAATTTACTTAACCTTTATCCCCTTTATTTTTCTCTCATTTAAAAATGGGATATAATACTTAACTTCCTGGATAGCTATGGGGATAAAGTAAGACATTGTAAAGCACTTTGCTTTACATAAATGTTATTATTATTATACTAGGGTGCCAGACTCCTTTTCTCTTGCAAATTTTACTTTATTAATCTTCCTGCATATACAAATGATTACTCTCATTCTGCATAAAGCATTTCATTATAATATAATGTCTTATCTCTTTTAATATTTTCTAGTTTGAATTCAACTTCAACTGATGTTAATCATTTCTGCTTTTTATGACTTGGTAATAACACTGTAAATTTGAGACCAGTTTCCATTTTGAAATATATTTAGATTTTTACAAATCAAATGGTTTTTTTCCTTTCATCAATATTTTGGTATATTGTGGAAGTTTTTTTTCCCTTCTTCTAACTTCGTCACATTGTATTGGGAAGTTTAGGCCACTGACATTTAAGTTCATCTTCTTTTAAATCAATTGCACAAACACCTGTTACAGAAAGACTGTGCTTGGTAGTAGGGGTTTGAAGAGCACAAGGACAAAATTGTTTCTATCCTTGGGAAACATATTCTACCGCAAAACAGTATTAACACAGATAAGTAAATACTAGAGAACTGCAAGGGAAAGAAATTACCAAATAAATGAGAAAAATGAGGAAATGTTTCATGTGGGAAGCAGAACATGAATCCAATTTTGAAGAAAGCTTAGAGATTCCATAAGGCAAAAATGAAGAAGAAGAAAGAAACCAGAGAGGGAATGTTGAGTTTGGAGAATCATACCACTTTCTCTGTCCTTATATTAATAGGAAATACATGTTTTATTAGCCTTCTATTTTCAATGGTTAAACTTAAATCAATATAATCCTTATAAACAAAGATCCTTTCTCTTATATTATAATTAGACAGATTACTTCCTTCTCAATTTCCCCTTTATCAAAGAAAAACCCTTTATTTGGGGATTACTCCTGTTCCTACCACTCAACTACTTTTACCTCGATTGCATTTCCTTTCCTCCCCACCTTTTTCTGTAAAACATCTTTCTGAAACTTTTGAAACTTAGCCAAAATAATGCTCTGAATATTCTCATATTTTGTTACTAGCTTTTATCTTGGTTGTTTTAAATACCTATCTTTTCTGGTTGGGAGATTTGTTTTCTAAAAACTTCCCTGAAGTAGATATTTCTTTATCTAAAACTAACAATGTAATTGCTTCTTAAATATTCATCTCAGTTTACCTAGAAGATAGTGAGATGTTCTATGTAGGTAATTCTCTGTTCATGGATCATGCTTCTTATTCTAATTAACATTTGGGTTCCAATTTCTGTAATCCTCCCTTTTTATTCTTTGAAAAATCCCCTGTGATTTTAATATTTTGTGTCTTCATTCTATCTACAGTTTTTTAATATTTTCATCTAACAGTTTATAATATTTTCACTAATGTATGTTAATGCATGGATTCATTTTTATTAGAATTCTATGGATATTTCTATATGGAGTTTGTCCTTAAGTTTTATTTGCGTATTTAACATATATGTATTGTGTCAGTGAGAGAAGGAATTCTGAGTACTTTTCTTGGACAATTTCCTGAAATGTCATATCAGAATGCTTTTGTTTTCCCAAATTTTCAGTACTGTCCAAATTCCTGAGACTGCTTTAGTTCTGTCATTTTGTTTTAAAGATTTTTCCAATAACTTGGATAATTTGGTAATTTCTTTTTGAGTTTTTTTATTTCCAGTTATTCTGTGTACTATTCCATTTTCCTCTTTTATGAGTCTGCTGTTAATTGCTTCTATTAATTTTTTTTTATTTTTGCAAGTCAAATGGGGTTAAGTAGCTTGCCCAAGGCCACACAGTTAGGTAATTATTAAGTGTCTGAGACCGGATTTGAACTCAGGTACTCCTGACTCCAGGGCCAGTACTCTATCCACTGTGCCACCTAGCTGCCCCACCTCTATTAATTTTTGAGGTCATACTCTCCAAGTCAATCAATAGCTTCATTATTTCCTCATATTCTTTCTTGTATTTTTAAACTTGCTTAATCATTCTATGTCATTTTAAAAAATTTCTTCAAGTTCTTTTATTTGTTCTTGTGATTTCCATAATATTTTTACATGTTCTTAATAATTGCCTAGCTGTGTGACCTTGGGCAAGTCACTTAACCCCACTGTCTTAAATAAATAAAAAAAAAATTTTCACTTTTCTGTTTCTTAGGATGATATATTTACTCATTTGAAGTTGTCTCTCAGGATAGCATAGACAGTTTCTTCTTCTATCTCCATAATTTCTGCTACTTCAGTCAAGCCAATTTCTCTACATTTTCTAATGCATTGTTCATTGTTTTGTTCATCTTAAAATGTTAGTTGAGTTTTCTTGTATGGGTTTTTTAAGTCATTTCTCCTCCTTTTAGTAAGTTTAGTGTTTCTATTTATAATTGTTGTTGCTTTGGGGTATGTGAGGAGCCTGATTTCCTTCAGTCTTCTCACTAAGTACTTTCCAATAAGTGTGGTCAAGATATTTTTATCATCATCATCATCACCACCACCATCATCAATCCTTGCCATATTCTCCCAAATGACATAAAATAACTTGGGACTTCTCTTACAATAGCAATAAGAATATATTGAAATTGTTACCTTACTAAATTTTTTTAAAAATGAAAATTCTAGGAATCCACTTTAATATCAGGAAATATCTTAAGTGTAAGATTAAATTAAATTAAATTATTAAGCATCAACTGTTCAGAGAATGGCATGCCTTATACATGCCTCAAGTATCATGTATGTGAATACATTATACACATAATACACACACTCATGAAGTGCTATAAGCACATGATCAGTAAACCTGGTTTATTTTCTCTTCATTTTGTTCTAACCTGTTGCATACTAATAACACTAGGTGTCTCTGTTTAGTATTCATCTTTAAATAAAAAAACTTAGCAAGCACATACTCAGAATATTGGTGGTAAAACTTTGAAACCTGCTTTGATAATCATCCAGTCTCAATACCTTGTTTGTCAAAGGGACTCTTTGGTTCTACATTTGCCACTGGAGCACCAGTTCTGGCAGGTCATACTTAATTGAACAGGCTCCAGTTTGAGTCTGGAAACTTACTTCATCTTGAACTTGATTCTGTCTTCAATCACTTAAAGAGCAGCTGAGTAGAAAAAGGGGTAAATATCTTCTACATGCAGAAGATAGCACTAAGAGCAATATGGAGAATTCAGAGGAAGACAAAGTTTTACTCAAAATAAGGACGAACGTTTTAACAATTAGTTGCTGAGTTGCTTTTTAGTTGTGCCTGACCATCCTTTGTGACACTATTTGGTGTTTTCTTGGCAATGATTCAACTGGACTAGTGTGCCATTTCCTGGCAAAGGTGATAAAGTGAAATGCCCAGGGTCACACAACTAGTCAGGAAGAAGAATCTGATAGCAGATCCAGTTCTCTTATTCACTGTACCACAATTAGTTACCAAAAATAGAATGATCTGCCTTAAGAGGTGTCAATCAGTCAACAAGTGTTTATAAGTTATTACTACTAACGGTAGGATTACAAAAGAAGGCTTCATTGAGGTCTTCAGGAGAAAAAAAGAAAATCAGTTCAGTGATGCAGTGGATAGAGAACCAGACCTGGAGTCTTATTTTTTTTCACAAAGAATTTCTATCATTCTCGCTGATCATGGCCCAACCTCTATCAAGACTTTCCCTTAAACATAATGAAATACAGTTAAGCAAGGCAAATCAACATATTAGCCATGTCTGAGAGTACATGCCTCTTTTGTGAGGTGATATATTTCATCACTAGGTCTCTAGAATCAAGATTGAGCTTTATAATGATCTCAATTCTGATACCTGGTGAGAGTTGTAGATATCATCTCCATCCTTGCATACAAATTTTCCCAAATTTCTCTGAATTCATAATTCTTGCTTTTTACAGATCAAAAAATTTCTATTCACATGCAATAATTTCTCCAACCTTTCCCCCAAAACCCTCTATCCTCTATTTACTTTCTATTCTCTACCATCCTCAAAGTCTGTCCAAGCTCATGTTCATTACTTCCATGACTCTATCTATCCATCTCAACCTCTGCTCTCCCCTTCTCCTTTTGCCTTCAATTTTTATTGAAGGTCTTTTCCAATGAATTGCATCTTCTCATTATTTCACCAAAATATTCAAATTTCATCTTCCATATGTGTCCTTCCAATGAGTACCGTAAATTAATTTCTTTAAGTCTCAACTGATTTGAATTCCATAAGGGATTGCCAAAAGTCCTCTAGCACCACAATTTGAAAATGTCAATTCCATAACACTCAGCTTGCAACCATATATTATTTCTAGAAAAACCACAGCTTTGATTATATGGAACTTAGTTGGAAAGGTGATGTTCCTTTTTTGTAATATGCTATCCAAATTTTCATAGCTTCTTTTCCAAGAAACAAATGTCTTTTAATTTCATGGTTGCAGCTATCTGTGTGATCTTTGAGCCCAAGAATAGAAACTCTGACACTATTTCCAGTTCTTCTGCCTATTTTTGCCAGAAAGTGATGGAAATTTTTGACCTTCATCAAAAGGCTTGTTAATTCTTCACTTTCTGCCATTAGTGTAATACCATCTGTATATTGAGATTGGAGTTAATTCTCCTGCATTCTCAAAGACAGCTTTTGATTTGACCAATCTGGCACTTCACATAATATACTCTGCATAAAGGTTTAATAAATAAGGTAACAATAAATAGACTTGTTATATTCCTCTTTCAATCTTAAACCAAACAGTTGTTTCATATTCAGTTCTAACTTGCCTTTTGATCCACCTTCAGGTTCCTCAGGAGGTAGTATTCCCATCTCTTTGAGGACTTGCCACATTTTGTTGTGATCCACACATTCAAAGGTTTTAATGTAGTCAGCAAAGCAGAAGTTGGTGTTTTCTGGAATTCCTTTGCTTTCTCCATAATCCAGTAAGTGTTGGCAATTTGATCTCCAGTTCCTTTGCCTCTTCAGTCTGCTTTTCTAGTAATTCTCATTTCACATATTGCTGAACACTAGCTTCTAGAATCTTAAGCATAACCTTGCTAGTATGTGAAATGAGCATAATTGATCAGTAATCTGAACATTCTTTGCCATTACCCTTCTGAAGGACTGGAATATAAATTGATCTTTTCCTATCCAATAGCCAAAACTGAAGTTTTTTAAATGGACCTGGAGTCAGGAAGACCTGAGTTCAAATGTGATCTCAGATAGTTGGGGGCTGTGTTACCCTGGGCAAGATACTTAAACTTTGTCTGTTTTCCCATCTATAAATTAAGGATAATAACAGCACCTGTCTCCCAGGTTTGGTGAGGATCAAATGAAATAATAATTGCAAAGTGGCTGGAGTATCTGACACATCGTAGGCATCTTATAAATATTACTATTATTATTATTACATAATTGTTATCTCTTAAATATCTATTTTTTCTAATCCTCAGACCTAGTCACAACTCCAGCAACAGTGTACATTGCTTCCCACAGCCTCTACAATATTGATTATTTCTGTCCTTCATCAACTTTGAGATGAAATCTCAATCTTATTCTTGTTTGCATTCATGATGTGAATTTTTCTTATGGTTATTGATCATTTATATTTTATTTTCTCAAACTGTTTATATCACTTGATGACTTATTTACTGAGATATAACTCTTGTTACTATATATTTATATCAATTCACTATATATCTCAGATATCAATCAGCAGTCTATAAAGTATTTGAAATGTATTAGTCACTGTGTTCAGTACTGGGGATATAAAAATAAAAACAAAAAAATTGCTCCAACCCTGAAAGAGCTTTGATTCTAATGGACAAAAGGAAATATGCTTGCATAGATATATGACCCAGACAAAACATCTCTAAGCTAAGCTTGGGGGAAGAAGTAGCAGGTTGAAAAGAAGAGGGGGACCAAAAAACATCTTCCACAGAAGGTAGCATGAGTTTGAGGCTTGAAGAAAGCAAGGGAATTCTAAAAGGCAGAGGTTAAAAATGTAAGTGGAATAGCCAATGCAAATTTAAGGAATTTTGAAATGACGTATCATATGTAAGCATAACAAAAGGATATTGTGACTGAACCACAGAATATATAGAAAGCCAGAAAAAGGTCATTATATGAAGAGCTTTAGATACAAGATAAAGAAGTTTACAATATTTAATCCAAGGAATACTAGGAAGCTACTGAAATTCATTGAGGGGAGAAAGATGTCCTTAGACCTTATCTGACCTTTAAAAAAATTCTTTTGGTAGCTGAATTATAGTGGGGAATGACTTGAAACAGAGGTACCAATTAAATTGGCATCCACAATAGTCCAAGCAAGAGGCAGGGAGAAGGCCTGAGTTAGAGTAGACAAAAGAAGAAATGTTGTGGGAATTTAAAGAATCAATAATTGACTAAATATATAAGGGGTATTATATTAAAAATTAAGGATGATAAGATTGTGAACCTGGGAGGCTGGAAAAATAGTAGGACCCCTCACAGTAATGGAGAAGTTCAAAATAAATCAGATCTTAATCAGAAATATTTGAAGTAAAGACTTTCTCCTAATCAAGAAACCATTCCAACATGAGCCTGTTTACAACTGGTAGTTGGATGGAATAGAAAATATAAAATAATATCCTAAAACAACAAAAGTCAGAATTTTGGATTTATCTCTAGAGCATTCGTTTTCATCACAGTTCCTTCTTTGTAATGATTTTGATTTACTCTTCTCTCCTTGATGAATTTAAACAATATCCAAGTATCATTTAAATTTTTTTATATCAGGCATATCCAATAAGTCACTAAGTATATATCACTTGTTCAAATGTTTCCCTGTTTCATCCTTTTCTATCTATTTCAACTGTCAGTATATAAAACTAGTACCTTATTACTTCACTTTTGAATTATGTTATAATTCACTCTCTTCCTCTAATATCTATTTTCCACTTCTGTGACCACTCTTCTGCCCACAGAAGCCCAGGCATCCTAAAACATGGTTTACACCAGGCTTACTAAAAAATTGTACCAAAAAACATCTATTGCTTTTTGGATCCAGTCCAAACTCTTCTTGGAAGTCAAAGTTCTCTATTAACTAGTCTCAGCTTACTTATTCAACTTTATTTGTCCTTATTCCTCAACAGGAAACTTCTTTTCTAGTCAGGACTTAGGCAAGTCATCTCTCTGAGCCTGCCTCAAGGAATGGTTATAAGGCAAATGCTTTGAAACTTAAAAGCAAATGTTAATATTAGGCTGAGAGATCTAGCTGTAGCTAACATATTCTGATTTCAGAATTTATTTTAAGCCCAGCAATGTGCAAGATGATGTAAGAATTATAAAAGATATTTAAGTAATAGTCTGTGTCCTCCTGTACCTTATAGTAACATTGGAGAATTAATATATTTAAACAAAAAAACAATTCAAACTCATTTTGGTATGTTTAAAGTATTTAAATATATTTGAATTAATTAAATATTTAAAAATGCTAAAATTATACTTAATAATTTATATATGGATGACAAATAAGAAAATAATGTATTTATTAAAATAATACCAGAAGGCAACCATATTAAAAGAGATCCAAACTCTTTTTGTTCAGGTTTGGTTCCAAGATGAAAAAGCACACCTCCATCCTCTCAGTAAAGAGGTGGGAATCTATGGCTGTTGAATTAGTTATGCAATTTCAAATGTGATCATTATATTAGTTTATTTGGCTAAACTAGTTTTTCTTGTCACAGAGGAAGATTTGGTAGAGGGGAATAGAGTGGGATATATGACTATGGTGTAAAAAACAAAGTGTTAATAAAACATTTAATGAGTGGTACAATATAGAAATAAATTGGGAAGATCTGTGACCTCTGTCATGGTCAAGGGAGGCAAGTAAGACTTGAAGGAGACCTTGAAAGACAGTGAGGCTGTAAAATAACAGTGACCCATGAAAACTAAGCGACAATAGATTAGGAAAGTCTTAAATTTCTCTAAGTCCATAGTCAATTTTTATGGCTTTTTGTCTGATTTTCCTTTCAGCCACTACTGGTTTTCTTGGGTTGCCTTAAAACTCTAATAGCAAAGCTCTGCAGGGACACTCCCCACTGGATCAGCAGAGACTTTTCTAATTAAAATGAGTCCCAAGCTGCTGTGAAACTTCACCACTCTTAAAGAAATCTAAGGCATAGCTATAAAGAAGTACATTGAAACTATGGTCAAATACTTCCAACAAAATATGGTCTATTAAAAAATAATATATATGGATTCATATACATGTTGTACATACATATGCATACATGGATGTATGTATGAATACAATCATATCTACAAGACCTCTGAGCAACAGCCAATGCCAAGTTGACTTACTCTCAAGAAACAAAAGACCTTTGTATCAAATCCCTTTCCCATCTCAGGGTGCTCATGCATTTGAACAAGGTACTAAATCCCACTTATTTATATACCCAGGTGATTTAAATATCGGCTAAGTTCCAATATTGCTGCCAGAGTGATTTTAAATACCAATCCACCCAGGCCATTAGTGCCAGAAAGATTTAACTGATACTGCCTCTGATCACAGACTCATAACCTGGGTTTCAGAAACACGACACTAGTGGGGAAAATCAGTATCTGTCCAGGCTTTGAGAAAAAAAAAAATAGGTCTTATCCAGTCTTATGGCTGCTGAGAAACCCACCAGAATAGTGTTCACATTTTCCTCACACTATTTCCTCTAAATTAGCAAGAAAACGCATTCCCTTCTGTCTTCAGACTCAGATTCCTTTGATTTCATTTTCACTGGAGGAGCTTTGTGCATGTTGTATTCTGAGGTTGTATGGAATGATGAATGAGTATAGGGGGCAGGGAGGGGAGGAAGCATCCAGATGCCAGGGTCATCATCAGATATTAACAAGCTAAAGCCATCACAGGGTCATCAGGCCTTTAACACAAAAGTTAGGAAATCATGTGCTTTCTACTTCTGTGGAAACTGAGCTGAATTTTAATTCAGCCTCTGATTAGCATTTCCCAACATCACTTACCAACAGAGAATGGGAAGAAAAATAGATTCAGTATTGCAATTTAACAAATATTTATTTATCCTTTAGAATATGAGCCATCAAGGGTAAAGGATGGTCTTCTGCCTTTCTATCCCTAGTGTTTACCACAGGTAAATAATAAATGCTGATTAATTAATTAAGTAGCTACAAGTGTTGTAGAAAGTGCTAAGGGTACAAAAACTAAACTTGTGCATAGTCAAGGAAATGAAAAATGGAATGTTAAGTATAGGAAACACCAAATCAGCTAATTTGTCTTGAACTGAGCACTTTAGAGGTAGTAATGTGAAATTAACTTAGAAAAATAGACAGGAGAATTTATATTATGTAGTAAACATCAAAGAATGGGTTCAACAGATGTTCCCTGGAAATCCTAGCTAAATGACCTTATGTTTTCCATTTATACTAGACTTTCTAAATATTTGATGATGATTCTTTAGAGAAGCTAGAGTGTTGGGCCTAGTCATGGAAGTTTTCGGGGTTATATTGCTAACATAATATTTATCCTTGGTTCAAATTTGGCTTTTCTATTCAGGGGTCTGTGGAACTTGCCTAGCCCATGCTTCAACTGTAAATTTAGCATCCTGCTAGGAGGATATGTAATGTACTTTCTAGTATATGAGCCAAAAGAACTCTCTGTTACTTCATCCCCAACTCTATAAAAGGAATATTTATTAACCAGTCATTCTGTATGATTTATAGATATCTAAAATTCCACTTTTTTTTCTTCCTAAGGTATCAACTGTTAGTCAGATGAATTCAATAAACATTCATTTCGTGCCTACTAAGCACCAACCATTACACAAAGTGCTGGGGTTACAAAAAATACACCTGTTTTCAAGGACTTTAGATTCTTTCATGAGGATACAATATATACATAAATAATCTATACAACAACAAGTATTAAGTGCCTACTATATGCCAAAAACAAAAATGAAATAGTCTGTGCTCCCAGAAAGTTTACACTTTATAGGGAGATCCATATGACTATAGGTACTTGCTTTGGTATATTCAGATTAAATACTAATTAAACATAGGCTAGTTAAATACAAGATAAATCAGTAAGGAGACCAATAGTAATTGGGAGGATTGGGAGAGGGAGGAAAGTCAGGGTCTCATATAAAATGTTTCAGGATTCATCTTATGCTGACTCAGGAAGGAAGTAAAAGAAACACAAGGTACCTATAATTATTACAAAGTCATTTCAAAAAGGAAAAAGTGTTAATGACTATGGAAAACAAGAAAGACAACTTTTACATAATAAGGTCATAGTTAAAAAGCTAGAAGGAAATATAAAATTCAATTTATTCCATTGTTTTCAGATGAAGGAAACTGAGGCAGAGAGAGGAAGTGATCTCAATCTGTACTATGAAGGAGGTTAGAGAGTCTAAGAGGAAAGGGAAAAGTATATCCAGATACAGGGGAGCACTTTTGAAAAGGATTAAAAAAAACACTTGAAAAAGTCTTTAAATTGACTTTCAATATATAAATATATATATATATATAAAATATATAGTCTCAATTATATAATTTTAGTATTGAAATGTACAATGTTCTAGCTTATGCAGATAATTTAGCCACAGTAGCAGGCACCATATATATCCAGATACAGAATAACACTTTTGAAAAGGCTAAAAAACCACTTGAAAAACCATCTTTAGGGGCGGCTAGGTGGTGCAGTGAATAGAGCACTGGCCCTGGAGTCAGGAGTACCTGAGTTCAAATCTGGCCTCAGACACTTAATAATTACCTAGCTGTGTGATTTTAGGCAAGC
Organism: Macrotis lagotis; assembly: GCF_037893015.1. Taxonomy (NCBI): domain Eukaryota; kingdom Metazoa; phylum Chordata; class Mammalia; order Peramelemorphia; family Peramelidae; genus Macrotis; species Macrotis lagotis. The sequence continues at coordinate 98,444,508 of NC_133660.1, read as the reverse complement.
CTTGGGAAAAAACCTACAAAAAAAAATCTTTAAATTGACTATAAATATAGTCCTAATTATATTTAGCAATGAAATATAATGTCCTTAGCTTATGCAGATGATTTAGCCACAGTGGCAGGCACCTGAGTGTATCTAAGTAAATTGTTAGAGAATATGAATGATGTGGTCACAAGGACCTATGCCCTGAACCTTGTGTTACAGACCTTTTTTGCAGACCTCTTAAATTTTGTTGATTGAAAAAACAATCTCACCCAACCTTTTATTAACTTTGCTCCTCCAAAATTTACCTTCTGAGGGGAACAAGTGTCCTTAGTAATTGATGAATGAAAAATGGGGTACTCTATTCAATTCCAGATGCAAAATGAGGAGATTTCAGTGATGTCTGAGGAAAAAAATTGTTCTTAACTGGGATTTCATGAAGTAGCACATTGTGAATTCTGCAATAACTAATGTAATCATATTTATTGACTCCATGGAAGAAAATAGATGCATTTTACTATGCTCTGCATCTCATTCCATTTTTTAAAAAGTGTATTCATCAAGAGTATCCTCAAGGGGCAGCTAGGTGGTGCAGTGGATAAAGCACCAGCCCTGGAGTCAGGAGTACCTGAGTTCAAATGTGCCCCAGGACCAGTCACTGTTTGGGCAACTCCTGTGCCCATATAGAGTTCTGGGTTAAAGTTCCAGGATAGAGAGGACCATATGAGATCAAGCACAAGAGAGTAAGGGCCCTGGTTTCAATTCTAGGGCAGAAATGTGCAATAGCAACTGCAAGGGAACAAGCAATTTGATCACAGTTCAAGCTTGGAGAGGATAACTAGCACTTGTGTGTTCAAGTGAGCAGGAGCTCTTCCTGGATACAGATCAGAGCACAGACAAGCATAGCAATGATCATACCTCTCCTACAATCATTGCATTGGGCATTCTATTTTAAAAAAACTAGAAGATGAACATATTAAAATGCACAATAAATCTCAAAATAGAAACCCTGAAAATCAAAGGCGAGATTAATAAAATCAAAATTTTAAAAACCATGAGAAAAATAAAATAAAAAAATCAATGGTCAATTTGATCTTTAAAAAGAAGAATTTGATTTTTAAAAATCATCAGGATCAAAAATGAAAAGGGTGAATGCATCACCAATGAAGATGAATTTAAAGCAATTATTATGAGGTGGTTTTTTTTTGCCTTAACTTCATGCCAGTTGTTAACTGGACTAGAACTGGCTTCTATCCTGGAAGTGGCTAGAGAACAAGGCAAAGTAGAAATAGGAGGACCAAGAATTAAAAATAAGTTTAATTTATTTCAATGAGGAAAAAGTTTGCAAGTAGAACTTCCCCTGAGAAGGAGGGCTTAACTTGCTGGGGCAAAAGTAGTACTTTTATAAATCATATAACCTCAAAAAAGACTGAACCACAACTCAATCTTTCTTAGATCTTGTGCAAACAGTTCTTAAGGTTGGTATTTCTTGGGACACTACAAGTGTTCTGTGGGAATGGTCTCTAAGTTATTGGAATCATTGGGTTAAGGGTTGTTGAGCCTTGTGATCATTCAGTAGTGTACAGAACCAGAGTTAGCATGGGTGGAACAAGAGTGCAGTATCTGGTTCAGTTCACTTGGCAGTTACAAAAAACAAAGATTGTGGGCATTCTACAGTTCATCAGTTGCTTCAAACTCTCAGGTCTTGAGTGTTCCTCCTATTTGGGGAGCTCCAACAAATCTAAATAGTTATTGACTAAAATGAAAATCATAAATCCCTTTGACCTGGTGATGGTCAAAGTTACACATTTTGCCAGATAATGAAATCACCCAAAATGAAAAGAATTACTGTTATGATAAGCTGAGGGCCCAGCCTATTTACTGGGCCTTACCTCTGGGAAATAGGATGTCTCCAAATATCTTGACACAGTCAAACTGAAAATCTGAGAGAAATGGATGAATCAAGTTTACATTACAAAAATATAAAGGAACAAGAATACTTAGATAAACTTATCATAGAAAAAAGAAATTGAACAAGCCATAAATTACCTGAGAAAAAATTTTCAGGATTAAATGTTCTTGAAGAACATCAGGAAGGAGATGTCTTGACTTGCAAATGAATTGGATTTAAGTGAAGGAGGACTATGCAAAAATCACCAGATTCACTCTCTTCTAAGCCATTGGGATCCAGTGGCAAGATATAGATCCAAACAAGAGAGATGACCCTGAATGCAGTGGGAAGTTGTGGTCTTTTGGAGCTAAGGTATTTCCCAGGTCTCAGTTTCTTTCTAAGGCAATGAGCATTCAATGATTAAGGCTAGGTGAAAAAACGAGGCAAAGTGGAGCAGCTAGTTAGGTGTAAAGGATAGAGCACTAGCCCTAAAGTCAGAAGATATTGATTTCAAATCCAGCCTCAGACACAAAAACAAAAAATAGGACAAATGGCCTCTTTTACCTAGTCAAAAAGTAAAATAAAATCAATCTGGGAAGGAAAGGACCTCAAGGTTTCTAACCAAAACAGAAACAATTGCTATTTACACTCACTCTGAGCCATTAGAGTCCAGACAATAATCAAGTGAGGCTTGGACTCAGACCCATGTTGGTACACAAAAATTTAAAATAAAATACTAGCAAGTAAATTATAGCAATATATCACAAAGAGTATATACTATTGACCAATGGGGGTTTATATAAGGAATGCAAGACTAGTTTAATATTAGGAAAACTATAAGCATAACTGACCATCTCAATAGATACAACAAAAGTTTTTGACAAAATACAACACCCATTCCTATTTTAAAATAATAGAAATCATAGTAATAAATGGACACTTTCTTAAAATGATAAATACTATCTAAAACCAAGAGTAAATGTAGAAAATGTCATACTATATACACCAAAATAAGATCAAAATTGGTAAATGATTTAGACATTAAAGGGTGATTATAAGTGAACTAGGAGAGAACAGACCTGACATATCTATAATTTTGATTACATGAAATTAAAAGGATTTGCACAAATAAAATCAATGCAACCAAAATTAGAAGGAAAGCAAGAAACTGGAGGAAAATATTTTACAGCAAGTTTCTCTGAAAAAGATTCATTCCCCAAATATATAAGAATTGAGTCCAATTTATAAAAAATAAAAGCTATTATTCAAGTAATAAATGTCAAAGATATCAACAAGCAGTTTTCAGAAGAAAAAATCAAAACTATCCATGATCATGAAAAATTCTCCAAATCACTATTGATTAGAGAAATGAAAATTAAAATAACTCTGAGATACCTCCAGCTCAATATATCAAATTGGTTAACACGATAGAAAAGGCAAATGAAAAATGTTGGAAAGACTATGGAAAATAAGAACACTAATGCTGTTTGTGAGATTGTTAAATTGGTCAACAATTCTGAATAACAATTTGAAACTATGCTATAAAAGTCTGTGAAGCCTTTGACTCAGTTCAATACAAATATTAGGTCTGTATCATAAAGAAATAAACAAAAAGATTCAAAATTATTTATAGCTACTCTTTTTGTGGTAGCAAAGAATTGGAAACTAAGGGAATGTCCTTCAATTGGAATGGCTGAGTGAGTTGTATATGATTTTAACAGTATATTATTGTGCTATAATAAATAATGGAGGTGAGGTGGAAGTTTCAGGGAAAGTAAATAGAAGATCATTGTACACAATAACAGCAGTATTGTAAAGATGATCAACTGTGCAAAAGCTACTTTGGTCAATAAAATAATCCAAGATAATTGTGAAGGACTCATCTTGAAAAATGCTACTCAGGGTGGCTAGGTGGCATAGTGGATAAAGCACCGGCCTTGGAGTCAGGAGTACCTGGGTTCAAATCCGGTCTCAGACACTTAATAATTACCTAGCTGTGTGGCCTTGGGCAAGCCACTTAACCCCATTTGCCTTGTAAAAAGAAAAAAAGAAAAATACTACTCACCTTCAGAGAGAGAGAACTCAGATAAGCTGAGTGCAGAAAACTGAGTACAAATTCATGGAAAACTTTTTTCATTTTCTTTCATTTTTCTTGATTTTTATTTTTGTAACATGATTAAAAGACAATTGTTTTCATGACTTCAGATGTATATTGATGTCACAGTGATTATCTTCTCAGTGGATGGGGAAAGTTCTAGAAGAAGGAGGATTTAGAACTCAGAACTTTTAAAAATAATATTAAAAACAAATAACATTTAGGGGAAAAGACAAATAGATTCTCTGTCTTTCAAACAACCAGAGTTAGCAAAATTTTAACATATCAGATAGTTCTTCAGCATCTAACTCAGGAATGTTATACAGTGATACTAAGAAATACTCGGGGAAGATGGAATCCAGTGAATGACATGATATTGTCAAAATTAGAAGTGAGTTATATATATATATATATATATATATATATATATATATATATATATATGCTGAAACAATGAAGAAAATGTTGGTGAGAGGACTCTTTCCAATTGAGCAAGAATATAGAAAATATACAATAAAAGTAAGGTAGTTGTTCCATCATTTCAGTTGGGTCCAACTCTTCAAGACCCCATTTGAGATTTTCTTGGCAAAGATATTTGAATGGTTTCCCATTTCCTTCTCCAGTTCATTTTACAGATGAGGAAACCAAGGTAAACAGGGTTGTGACTTTCCTAGGGTCATCCAGCTAGCAGTTGGCTGACTTTGGCTTTAAATTCAGGAAGATGAGTCTTCCTGACTCTAGACATGGTGCTCTAGCCACTGTATCACCTAAGTATCCATGAACTTTTAGAGAGGAGGATGCAAAGAAAAGTGATGACAATATTTATTTATAATAGAATATTAATATGCAATGATTCATTTTCTCTTATTTATCAATTGATTATACTAAATATGTGTAACCCAAGTCCCAAAGTCCAATGATGAAAGATTTTCTCATTAGTGGTAGAGATCAATACCCCTGAACTGCATGAAGGTTAGGATAGAGTTTGAGAATGGGAAAATCTTTTCAGGGCTCTTCAATCTTTTGCGGTTCTACATTCACTTTGGCTGCTTCTGGCTTCTAGATTTAAGAGAGATGGATGGTGCCTATCCCATTTCAGGTTACTGAAGGAGAATATGACTGAAAATAAACTGGCATGATTGTTTTCTCTAATGTCCATATCCTCAGCTTACTACACTAGAGACTTCAAGGAATTTCCTTTTGAGTGAGATATGAGACTCTCTCTCTTGGTTCAACTGAGTTACTGAGTTTCTAATTGGAGAGTTCTTTTATTCTATATTATTGTGTGGGTATCTATATCTAGTTACATATATTTAAATATATATATATATATGTATACTTTTTTTTACTCTTTTCTGGCAACTGCAAGAATATTGGAAGGGGGAGGCATATAGCTTGTAGGATTTAAATATTTAGAAATATAGTTCTCAAGTTACTCCTATTTATCTTCCTAGGACTTCCTTTTTGCTATCAACTTGGATAAATGGATTTCTTTTCTAATTGCTATGTGTGCTCATTGTGAAATTGGCATTTGCTGGGGAAAAAAAATCTTGGATTTTTACCTTGGGATCCTCCTTTCCCAACTAACTCAACTAAAAGTAATCAGAAGTTCATACTGGATCTGAAAACCACAACCTCTACACTAATAATATTCAAGGGAGTAGCTCAATATAATTCTAGCCTGAAACTCACTCTCCAGTAGAATGGCCAAGTTTCTAGCCATAAACTCCTGCTTCTTTTTCTTAGCAGAAAATAAAGTCTCCCTTGGAGAAAGGTGGGGAAGAAGAGGTTAATAACAATACCTATTTTGGCTTTCTTCAAGTCACACAACACCCTAAGTTACACATGGAGAACAGTCTATTTTACATGTATTTCAATTATATGTATATTCATTCACATGTTTTATTATCACCAGGCATCTAACCATTAACTTTGTGAAACTATTATATGGCAAAAATACCTATAAGTTTTTGCTTTTGAAGTGTTAACTGAATAAAAATAAAATATCTATCTAGAATAGGTATAAATTCAAGAATACTGAATTTCCAGAAGTGGGGATACCCTCTGTTTCTTTTTAAGCCAACAGATTGTTTGCCAATATGTTTCCTAAAATCTATATCTACATAAAGATAGATAGATAGATAGATATGTCATTTAACAAGTTCAACCAGGATCTTATATCATCCTATAGACAAAAACAAACAAATGTTTGCGAACTAACTCTAGATGACCATCTTCCAAGCCTATGTTTATTTTTCCAGTGCTTAGCACAGCACTGACACATAATAAGCACTCAATAACTGATTTTTTAGTTGATTACTTGCTTTCCATTGTAGGCAAAGCAGCTCTTGAGGTTCATGGAGTTGCCATTCACCAACCTGGAAATAGCCTTCATCTTGCTGGCTTTTGTTATCTTCTCCCTATTCACTTTGGCTTCCATCTACAGTGATCCGGAGGAAAGAAATAGAGGTAAATGGACTAATTATGAAGTTAAGACAAAATTACATGATACCTCTCATAATCCATCTTTATTCTCCCTCTCAACCAATTCCCTTTGCTGAGGAGTTCATCTGTGATAGTTCATATGTTTTGACTCCGCTAAGTACAATGTTAAATCCTGAGGATTTAAAGGAAAATTAAAAAAAAAACAATCCTTGCCTTCAAGAGGCTCATGATCCATTTTTGTGAGGCAATAGGGTTAACTGACTTGCCCAAAGTCATACAGCTAGAAAGTATTAAGTGTCTGAGGTCAAATTTGAACTCAGGTCCTCCTGACTTCAGCGTTGATGCTCTATCCATTGCACCATTTAGTTACCCCCAAGAAACTCATATTCTAATGAGGAAGATAGCAAGCCAAGAAAAAATTGTAACAAAATATCTGCAGAATCAATGAATAATGACTCAGAGATAATGATAATTACTAGAAGTTCATGGCAGTGAGGACTGGGAAGGGTGGAGAGGAAAAAGGTAACAGGGAAAGTTCTTCTGCACAAAGCAGAACTTTAGCTGAGTCTTAAAGGAAGTCAAGCAATGTCACTAGACTAAAGAATACAAGGAGGGAAGTAAAACATGAGACCAAAAAAATAGGGGAAAGGGGCCAGGTTGAAAAGGGCTATTAAAAGTCAAAGAGAAAATGTCATATTGATGCTGAAGATATTAGGGAGTCCCTGGAATTTATTGATTGGAGGTTGGGGGAGAGATAATATGCTTAAATTTGTACTTCAAAAAAATCCACTTTGGCACCTGCATAGTTTGCTTTCTTGCCAATCTTTCCTAACATACAAGGAGGTGACAGAAATCATCTCTATAAAGTTACATTATAACAAGATGTCACAGTTCTTAGGTCCTTCACTAAATTCAAATCTTAATGGTTTTGCTTTCACTTTATTCTTAATTCAGCATAATTTCTTCTCTTGATGTCCTCCCAGGATAGAGAATTTGAAGAAAAAAACTCACTATTTTTATACAATTTAAAAAAGAAAACATTTTGACAAGTTAATGCAAATAAATTTTAAAAATTCAAGTTTACAAAATATATTCACAATAAAGATGGAAGGTTGGACTAAATCAGTTTTGGTTTGGGTAAAAACCAGACCCCTTGAAAAATACTTAGAGTTTGGAGATCAGAATGTAATAAATGTTGACAATTAGCATATTTAAACCTCAAGAGATATGGGTTAAGATTGCAATACAAAGAAAGTTGTGGTCCAGAGGAAGCTGTATGCTGAACTTAAGAAGGGAGAAAGGATATTAGTAATAATACTGGATATATCTGGATATTAGTAATAATAATTGCTGGTATGAATATAGCACTTAAGTTTTTAAAGAATTTAATATATATATATATATATTATCTCTCATCTTCACAACACTCCTATGAGACAGTTATTATAGACTAAGAAAACATTTTTAAATAGCATTACCATTCTGCAGATAGAAAAAAACTGAGGCACACAGTAGGCGAGCAATAAATTAGTGAAATGGGAACAATTTATTTCTTTTTCTCCCCCATTGGTTGTGAATCAGAGCAGGGAATCAGGGAATTAGGTAGAGAATTAAATGCCAAAATGATTCAGATCACTGAAGCTATAATTTTGAAATATACAGAAACCCAGAAAGAATTATTCCTTGCTCTGAATGCCATTCTCCCAATACATATCATGCCAGAGGCCAAGGAAGAAGAAAAGAGATCAGTCAATTTAAAAATACTTTAAGGATTATATAGTGTTATCTCTCTCTCTCTCTCTCTCTCTCTCTCTCTCTCTCTCTCTCTCTCTCTTTCTCTCTCTCTGTTTGTGTGTGAGGGGGGAGGTGTCCATCTCTTTCTCTCCCTCTCTATCTCTGTCTCGCGCTCTCTTTCTCTGTGTGTCTCTCTGTCTCTCTGTGTCTCTGTGTGTCTCTGTCTCTCTCCCTCCCTGTCTTTGTATGTGTGTCTCTGTCTCTTTGTGTCTCTGTCTCTATATCACTCTGTCTCTCTGTCTCTCTATCTCTCTGTCTCTGTCTCCCTATCTCTGTCTCATGCTCTCTTTCTCTGTGTCTCTCTCTGTGTCTCTGTGTGTGTCTCTCTCTATCTCTATATGTGTGTCTCTGTCTCTTTGTGTCTCTGTCTCTATATCACTCTCTTTCTCTCTCTCTCTCTCTCTCTCTCTCTCTCTCTCTCTCTCTCTCTCTCTCCTCTCTCTTTCACCAGTTTCCTGATTCTGTCTCTGCATCTGCAGGAAACAATGATAGTAGCATTGTCTGCCATGTCAATCTACCAAACTCATACCAGCTCATAAAGAGATCTTTTGAAACTGGGTTTATAATAACTAAAATTTAAAAATACAGGACAGAACTATCACTATAACATTCATTTGGAACACTTTCATGAGCTTTAGATAAGTAACATACCTTAGAGATCATCTAGTTCAATCCCTTCATTTTATAGATGAGAAAACTGAGGCCCAGATACATGAAGTTGTCCAAGTTCTCCTAACTAGTAAATAACTGATATAAACCAAGAAGTTTTGGGATAGCTAGTCCAGGGCTCATTCCCTCACATCTTATTGCTTCCATTATTTTTTAAATCAGAAAGTTAAAAGTTTATAATATCGCTAGAATCATAGCCTAATAGGACTATAACTCATTTCCAAAGAATATTTTCCCAAGTCTTGATCTTATATTTGGGATAAAGCCAAAGCAAATGGTTAATTTCTTATGAGAACAAAGAGGACACTAAGAGAAAGACCCAAGAAGCTGGTAACCTATTCAGAAAGTAACCGGCAATGAATATTTTTGCTCATTTTCACATAAGGAAAAACTGAGAAAGATGCCTTTTCAAAGAGAATTCATATAGATGAAGTCTTCCACTGGAGGGAGTCCTCAGACTATCAGGACACAGGATGCTATCATCAAAGAAGGTATCACATGATCAGCACAAACCTTCAGAACTGTTCCTTTGATTTGTTCCATACTATAAACCATATTATAAAAAGACCAATTAAGAACTGAAATCTATTTCTTATAAAGATATTGAAGGGGCAACTACAGTCCCAACCTTGACTTCTGTAAAAATAAAAAGGACATGTGGTCACAGAAGCCTTAATGTGAATTTCTAAAAATGTCCACATACACAATGCTTATTAACACAATAAAACCTATCCACCCCACCTTTTTTGTACAGCATCAGAATAACAGAAATAAATTGCAGTTTACTTTAGAAATAAATTGCAGCTTTTCAGCAATTACCTAAAATTAATCACCGGAACAATATTGTTTCCCTAAGGGACATATGTTTACCTTCATCATTGTTATTTGTCTTCCTGGTGGACTCGAACCATATAGCCTTTTAATCTATTTAACATACACTCCAACTCAGCACCATACACAGATGGGGGGTTTGACTGATGAATTTAGCTGGCATCTTTTCAAACAAGGTCCTACAATGTTAGTAAGGGAAGAAAGAGATATGTAGTTCTTTTTTTTAATTCATATATTTACATATGGAGTAGGCAAGCCAGTCTAGCTTCTGAAGCAGTGGGACACCCTGACAGAAAGTTACGTGGCAACCCAAATTTCCACCATCCCCTTCTCAATTCCTTTTAGACCCTCATGGGGACAGCCCAGGACCATGAACTCAAGAGCCTTCAAAATAATAGTGTCCCCTAACTCACCCAACCCAGTCCAGTCCTTAAAGTCAACAGTGAGTGAAGAAATCATTGCAGAGAAGGGGTCCACTTTTGTTATCATCACGGAAAACTGTCACCAACAGGCATATAGGAATAAGAGACCAAGGGATGGCAACACAGCCCCTATAACACTGCTTCTGCTTCCAACTCCAACATATGAGGAAGCGACTCATTTAGAGGAAAGATCAGATATCTCCACCACTTGTTAAGCAGATGTCACTTACAAGTCAGACCTAAGTCAGTCTAGAAGTAGCAGCAAAGTACCCAGAAGGAGAAACAAGAGACAGCATATGCCAGCCAGGCAAGTCGATCCACCTACATCACTACCACTACTATCTTCCCTCAGTCTCTAATAGAAATAGTCTAGGACCGGGGCAGCTAGGTGGCAAAGTAGATAGAAAACTCGCCCTGGAGTAAGGAGTACCTGAGTTCAAATCCGACTTCAGACATTTAATAATTACCTAACTGTGTGACCTTGGGCAAGCCATTTAACCCCATTTACCTTGAAAAAAAACTAAAAAAACTAAAATAAAAGAAAAGAAAGAAATAGTCCAGGCCCCCTGAACCTGAGAACCTGAAAAGATGATGCATTCAGTTTGGGGTAAGCAATAATTATCCTGTGAAGCCATTCTGCTAGGATAAGGTTTGGCAACTACTCCTGGGGGGGAAGTTTCTTGAAAGATCAAGAAAACCCAGCTCTTGCCACCACTTTCCTTGGCAATGTCAAGTGGTTCAATATCAAAAACTGTTATAATTTAATTAGTAGAGATTACTTCTTTGATGCTACCTCTAGGAAATCACAATATCTTTCCCTTTGACTTGCAGCTGAAACTTTCCATAGATGTTGTTTCTATTAGAATGTGAGTTCCTTGAGAAGTCTTAATTTACTGTTTTTTATATCCAGTGCTCAGCTTAACACTTTGTATATAGTAAGTACCTGATAAATGCTTTATTTAAAAATAATCGAGGTGACAGCCTCAGATGAAGACAGTCCTTGAGAGATTTCTGGAGGCAGAATCATGATGTTGGCATAGGGAAGCACTCAGTTAATATCTCTTAATATTTCCCTCTAAACAACTTTAAAACAGTGCCTCAAATCAAATTCTGGAATGGTAGAACCAATACAAGATCAGAAAGAGACATTCTTCTGACCCAAGAACAACTTAATAGATTGGAAGAAAAGATCTGTGACTCTGAGGTGCTAGATGCAGCACCTCAGATGCAGCAGCAATAATAAGAGTTGGTGGTAGTGACAACTCTAAAGCCAAAGAAAGTAAGGGAATCAGGTAATAAGATCACAGAGGACTCCCTTGCTACCAGTGAGTGCAGGACCAGATTCTGTTGGCAGTTCCAAAGCTTCTGGCCTCATAGTGCAAAGGTAGAGAGGGACACTTTTGGTCATGAGGAAGTAGGGACCCTGAGGAGCAATATCACTTTCTTCCAAAGGAGCAAGGACTCTGAGAAGTCTTTTCAATTACAGTCACAAGGAATCAAGATCCCAAGGTTCCAGTCCCCAAAGAACAGGGATCCTGAAGATTATTCTCAATTATGATACCAAAGAAACAGGGGATTCTTCTTGGGTAAGGGCCAGAGCACAGACCAGGAGAGCAATGACCATAACTCTCCTCAGATCACATCACTTTAAAAGCATCAAAAACCTTCAAACCCCCCAGAAGTTGCTCTGAAAACAGGAGTGCAGAAAAGTCTAAAGCTTGGAATTGTAGCCCACCTCAGGAAACTTTGATATACAGTTCAAAGACTATATATAGAGACTGGGAAAATGAGCAACATCAACAACAAAAGAATCTAACCATTAAAAAAATCAACTATTGTGACAGTTAAGATTAAGATCAAAATAAATGCATTATTCTTTCATTCATGTGTATATAACCTTAAGAAAGTAACACATTAAAAAATCCATGGCATCTAAACAATGGAACAGGGAAGGAAATAAGCCATCCTTTTCCCAGTCTACTGTATGATATAACATAATGAAGAATCTCTGTCACTGATATGTATATAAGCTTGGAGGCAAAGTAAATATTGTGAAATGGAAGCCAAAAAGGCTTTGCCATCTTTTTTGGTTCTTCCTCTTTTCCCTAGATCTGTAATTTATTCCATATAGAAATCTTTTAGTGGAAAACTAGTTCAACTAGTCTAGAGCAACATGTCTACACATGTTTTGATCTTAAAGAGTTGCCTGAAAGGGCAATGGGAAAAAAAGTGACTTGCCCAGAGTCAAACTGTTAATGTATGTCAGAGATAGTAACTGAACTCAAATCTTCTTTACTCTACTTACACCACACTCATCATTTCAGACTATGTTCACTTATTCAGTCAATAAATAAACATTTATTAAGCAACTACCATGTGCTTAAGTACAAAGATAAAGAGATTTAATCCCTGCTTTTAAGGAGTTTATATTCTACTGAGGGAGACAATATATTAGTTGTTTCACTCTGCTCAACTTCAAAAACTATGGATGTTGCTTATGTGTCTTTAAGAGCCAAATGGAATATTGTAGCAATTGCAATTTTGGTTGGCAGTTTGGAAGATTTTAACTCCCAATTTCTTGAAGTCAGAAAAGACTGATTGTTTGAGAGAAGTTAAACATTATGGCAAGGAAAAACAGAGAGAAAAAAGATAAAAGTCTTTTTTTCTTGACAATACTGTTTTAACCTATACCTTGGCAAGAAGGTGAAAAGAATTCTTAAAAAGAGACTTTCCTTGAAAATTTGAATGAAATCAAAGATATATTGATACAGTGATACAAAAACAATGATACAAGAGATAAGACATCATCTGCAATTTCAATGATCATAAGTAGTGGCTCTAAATGATCTTTCTCATAACTAAAATATCATAAATAATTAGTTATTTCTTATTGATTTCATTGTTAATAAATTACATATTCAGTAATTTTAATAGTTAATCTTACTATAGTACTATTATATTTAATATACAGAGAAATATAAGTGCCATTAGGAAAGGATCTCTGAGCTCAGTTAATGAATTGAGAGCTATATTGAAATTTTATTATTTAAAGATAAAATAACAAAACATATTCCTGGAATAACCTAGTGGTAGATAAATAATAAGCCTTAGAGTCAGCGAGATCAGGAATCAAATTCTATTTCTGTAAAATACTCATTGTGTGACCTTCAAGAAATCATTGAATGTCAGTAACCCTGACTTTTAGACTGCAGAACTGATTTAAGGAAATTTCCTTATCAAGAGTCCCCTGTACCTCACAAGAGTTGGTGTGAAGATCAAATGAGATATTTCAAATATTGCAAATTATAAAATCACAAATTCCTAATCTTTTTTAAAAAAAACCTCTGCATTTTTTATTTTTACTAAAGTTAGGATACATTAATCTCCTCATTTTATTAATAGAAATAGTAAGAAACTTCATTCCTCTCTCATTTCCTAATTTCTCCTCACAGGTATCCTAAAAAAAAAAAGATGTTATATCTGAAATCTCATAAGATTCCTAATTATAATTCCTGCTTAAAGAACTTCTATGTATTTGTCAACAAGTATCACCATTATCATTGTATGAGAGTCTGCTAAAAGCTGTATTACTTGAGGGAAGCAGAGAAAATCACATTGTTTCTTGGGGAAGAGAGGAGATAATCCCCAGTATAAATAAATCCACATTTACCAAGGCACTGTCTTTTTTTTTCCTTTTAGGTTTATTTTTTTTGCAAGGCAAATGGAGTTAAGTGGCTTGCCCAAGGCCACACGGCTAGGTCATTATTAAGTGTCTAAGAGCAGATTTGAACCCAGGTACTCCTGACTCCAGGGCCAGTGTTTTTTCCACTGCACCTCCTAGCTGCCCCACCAAGGCACTTTCTAATATCCACCATTATGTTTTCTAGTCTTCCTCTACCATGTTCTCAATACAGGAACATTCTCTTTAATATTAACCTAATTAAAACCCAAATCTGGAAATTTTACTTGTGGTGGAAAGAGGACAATAATTTAATGTAAGTTAAACAATGTAGATGGGTTTGTGATTTTCTAGCATTTTAAATTACTCAAACTAATTGCTGCCTTGCAGGGGGTGGGGAGAGGAGGGTCTTTTTTTTTAAATTCAAGGTTGTTTGTTTTTTCCTAATTCACAAGCATGCATTTTCTCTCCTACCTTTCCAAGCCCCTCAAACTGCCTTTGGTTAGTATGGCTTAAGAGCAAATTAGTCAACTTTAATCTCATTGTGTGGGAGTTGTTTGGGTTTTTGGGGAGATGGGGGGAGGAGTTGCTGTGTTGTTTTCCCTCAAAGTTGAAGTACCAGTTGATAAGCTTACTGAACAGGATAAGGGTTTCTTTTGTTTCTTGGAGCCTGGCACATTGTGATGCAGAGGGAGCAGTGATTTCCACCCTCTGTCATGTTATATTGAATTGGGCCCTAGACTATATCTCTGAAAGCTGTCTAGCCAGTAGTAGGAAGTGATAAAATGTAAGTGACTCATCAGTAGATAGTAAAGATGTTGGCATCCCTTTCATCAAAGGTGCACAGACCTCCTTATACAGACATCAGCTCTTCAAAAATCCCTGTGCTAGGGGTTAGGTGCTTGTAATTATTGCAGGAACCATTGAAACTTGGCCCAGGATACACAGTAAGTGAATTTAAATAACAGAAATTAAACCCAGACTCATGAATACACAAGTGATTTTAGGGTGAGTATTAATTTCAGTTTAAGAAATTACACTTAAAGAATATCATCTGTTAATTTGAGTTCATTAAATATTATATCTAATGATATATCTACTTTCAATCTCAACATATTATTTTTATATTTATATTTGTGTGTGTGTGTATGTGTGGGTGTGTGTGGGTGTATATAGCATCATGCTTGTCTGTGACTGTGAATGAAAATGCTACTATATGTGACCAATGATTGTTTGGACCCTACCTCCAATGAGAGCAGCCTTTTGTTTTTTACCTGAGGTCTACTAGCTGTTTGAGGCTATTAATTTGCTGCTGTTCATTGACTTTGCCTCAAAGACATTCATTGATTATCTCAAAGTCACCCTGACTGCCTAGTTGTTCATCTTCTACTACCAAGATTGAGTATTTGTGTCATTTCTTCTCTACATCCTTCTTAAAGCATCATATTCTTCCTGCATCCAGGAAACAACAAACTTGTATTTCTCCTCCACCAAATCTTATAGACTCATACTGAAGAAGACATCAGAAGTGGCAAGACTTGCTGAATTCTAGTTTCTGCCATTGGGAGAAAGCTAGAGAGGGAAGAGAATAAGAATTTCAGTTCCACTAATATCTTATTTGATCCTCACAACAACCCTTGTGAACTAGATAGTATTATTATCCCCATTTTATAGTTGTGAAAACTGAGGCACACAGAGTTGAAGTTATTTGCCCAGGGTCACATAGCTAGTGTCTGAAGCTGGATTTGAACTTGAACCTTCCTGAATCCAGGAGCAGTATTCTAACTAACCACAAGGACACCTAGTTGGCTCTAGTAGAAGAATCAAGTGTATCTTCCTTGAAGTTAAACTAAAAAGGGGAAAAGATATGTCCTAATAATAGCTTGAAGGAGTGGTAGGACCAAGAGAACTTTTCTCAGGATAGGAGAAATATAAATAACTTCAAAGGCAATGAGGAAGGATATAACACAGAGAAAGATTCTTAGGGTAATTGTGGAAAGATAATAAAGAGGATGGAATAAATGAAAAAACAGAGGAATTTTCCTATTTTATGTCTTCCTCTGAAACTAGTGTAAAAAGGATGAATGAAGCAGAGATAGTTTGTGTTGGGTAGGAGGAGGAGAAAGATCAGAAGTGATGTCCTTGACATTTTTTTATATATTATTTTTATCAAAGTTTTCTTTTTGAAATTAACAGAAACCTATTTCATCTCCCCCCACCCACCCAACCTTCCACCCCACTGGAAAAGAAGAAACAAAAAACAAAAGCAAATTCTTTGGGACAACATCCTTCCATTGATATAACCTTCAAAAAAATCTGCTTCATTCTGTCCCCTGAATCCATCACCTTTCTCAGGAGATAGAAAACATGCTCATAGATCTTCCAGCTTTCAAAGCTGCTAGTCCTTACAGTACTACTGCTACTGAATAAATTGTTCTCCTACTACTGCTCATTTCATTCTTCATCATCTTCATCATAAGTAATAAAATTACTTACCTTTAAAATTATCTTCAAAATTACTCATATATTGATGTTATAGAATAAATCATTCTCCTGATTCTGCTCACTTCACTGTATATCAAGTCATATAAGTCTTTTCTCTTTGAAATCATTATTTCATTTATTTCAGCACATCATATATCATCCCATTCATTTACCACAATTTATTCAACAATTCCTAAATAGTGGGCATTCCCTTAGTTTCTAGTTTTTTCAATCCAATGCAAAAATAATTTTTTACATATAAGATTTTACTCTTTGGATCTCTTTTGGATATGGGTTGAAGTTTTAACATAGTTTAACATCTGTGGGGATGTAATTACAATTTTTTTTTCAGAATGGTAAGACATTCTCAACTCCACCAAGAATGCATCATTGTGTGTGTTTTCCTGAAGCTCCTAAAACATCTTTCTTTTTTTTTGGTCAGATTTACCAATCTGATGGGTATGAAGTGGAACCACAGAGTTGTTTTCATTTACATTTCTCTAATTAGTATTGATTTGGAACTTTTTTTAATATGATTAAAGATAAGCTGGGTTTCTTCAGATGAGAACTAGCCTGTTCTTTATCTCAGTGGGGAATTGTTCCTTTTCTTATAACTTTGAATCGTTTTCTTGTATATCTTGAAAATATTAGAAAAATTTGCTACAAAGATTATATTTACCAAGCATTTCCCATTTAATATGAGTTTTATTGAATTTGTTTTATGCAAAAACCTTTTAATTTTATGTAATCACAGTTATCCATTTAATCATCTGTGGTCCTCTCTATTCCATGTTTGGTCATGTTCACAGGTCTGAAAGGTTTCCTTGTTTAATATTTAGGTCATGTTCTATTTGAAACTTATCTTGGTTTAGAGTATGAGGTGTTGATCTAAATCTAATTTCTTCTCTATTAATGGATAGTGTTCCCAGTAGTTGTTTTTAATCAAATAAAGTTTTTATACCAATTGCTGGGTTTTTATAGTTTTGACATTTTTAATATATTCACTAACCCTAGAAGGCTGGTCAAAATTTTTGGTGCAATGTTTCATGACTGTTTATTATTAGAATATCAGTTACTGTACTTAGAGATGTATCATATTTGCTTTTAAAGAACAATACTTGATATGCTAGAAAGAGCCCTGAACTTGAGAGTGAGAAGAACTGGATTCAAATTCCTGTTTTTATATTTACTTATTTATTATTTGATCATGGACTGACAGACACCAACACCCACAGTCCTATCCCCCAAGCTAGTCTTTCACACATATGCCAACTCTAGGGTCCCATGGTCATTTTGCTTTAGATGTTCCTTCCTCTCACCTCTACCAGTCCCAATAGTGGCAAGGTTTGGCCCACCACACTCTTGGCATGACTGCATTCCTGACACACATGCCAGGTGAAAAAAATTTCTATTTTTAGCAGTGGAATCAAAATAGATCCAAGAAAGGCATTTAATTGGAACATATCTATCCCATGAAAATTCAACAGTACTCAGTAAGAACAGAAACCATACATACTCTATTCTTTGTTCTAAAGTCAATTCATTATTTCACTTTAGTCATTTCCAAAGTGAGATTCATATTCAGGTACTATTGATTGTTCAAAGATCCCAGAATACCTACATTTGAGTTAATCTTAGGAGGCAGCAAAGACTTTGAATTGTTCCATATTTGAGAGCAAAATGAAGGTTTACGTCAATACATTTTTTGCTTTGGACCTGACCTCAAAATAGGAAAAAGTCCATTAAAAACTCCTTCCATGATGCTGATGGACACCTTTTTAACAGCTTACAATCAACCAGGATGTATCAGAAGCAGATCTTGACTTCCATTTCCTCAAGTCTAGCTCTCTGTTGATATATCTTAGAAGTAGATAACTTTTATATACTACCTACTCTGTACTCAGTGCTTTACAGTTATTACTAGGGTTAAGTAACTTGGGTTAAGTTATTACTAGGGTTAAGTTACCTTGGGCTGTTAGGTGGCACAGTGGATAGAACATTGGCCTTGAAGTCAGGACAGGAGTTCGAATCCACCTCAGACATATAACTTTACTAACTTTGTGACTTTGGGCAAGTCACTTAACCTAGATTGCCTCCCATCCAGAGCCA
Source organism: Macrotis lagotis (assembly GCF_037893015.1). Lineage (NCBI taxonomy): Eukaryota > Metazoa > Chordata > Mammalia > Peramelemorphia > Peramelidae > Macrotis > Macrotis lagotis. The sequence goes on along the minus strand of NC_133660.1, from coordinate 98,426,110 downwards.
GGTCCAATCATCCTGATTCATATCTGGCTACTGGACCCAGAGGGCTCTGGAGGAGAAAGTGAGACTGGTGACTTAGCATAGTAACCCCTCATTTAAATCCAATACATATTCTTGGCATGACATCACATCCCTGATGTCATCCTCTTCTTTGAGAACAAAAGACAAACACCATCAGCTCTCTGTTATACCACACTGCCTCTTAGTTCAAGATCAGTAAATGACTATTGGAGAAGAGAGACTGTTTTGAAAAGTGTTCCAACTTCTTCCAGCAAGCCAAGGATGAAGAGCAGGTGAGATATTGTAAATAATAATAGAAAAGAGAAAAAATGCAAGGATAATTCATTTACTTTGATTCTCATGCCCCATCCATTCCAACCACCTTTGATTCTAATAACTTACCCTTATATAGCAAATATCAATAGGTTTCATGGGAGCAGGAGTTGATTCCCTCCTCCAGAGAAAACTCAAAGTGGACAAAAATGAAAAAGGGAAAGTCCTCAGGCCCAGTGCCTCATTTTTTTAAAGGGACTTATTGAATTGTCTTCAGAAATCTTTGTGCATGCGTTAGTACTTTTGAAATATAAGTTAAACATTTACTTCTTTGGTTTTTTAAAGGAATACGGTATCAGAATGTCTCTGATAAATTTAGGGTAGCCATAAGTCACGTGAAGAACATTAACATTCATTTCCAAATTCTCCAGTAAATCTTGAATTACATTTAAGGGTATAATAGGTTATTTTCCTGCTGTGTGGTTTGGTTCTTGGTCAGGATGAACCAATATTATGCCTTATAGTCATGTGGATACCCAAATGCCACAGGCACCAAAGTTCCCAGCAATACTGGAGGGAATAAAATGCCAAAAACCTTAAGTCCCAAAGCAGAGGCACCAACTAAGAGAAAGGGAAATTCCCTATTATTCTGAGATGAAATGAAGCCAGCTGACCATTCTCTAGGTTATCATTCACACATTATTTGTGGGGTTTCCATTTTGGGGACCCAGTTTCCATCTAGGTTTCCTATCATTCCTGATAGGAATCCCTTTAAAAGAAAAAAAACATTTTTCTTCAAAAATCAGTTGTTCATATTCAGACAAGCTTTCCCCTCAAAGGAAATCAGTATGATTTTTTTAAAGAAGACAATGAATTTGGAAGATCTGGATTTGAATATTTGTCCTTATTATCCATGACACCCAACACAAAAAACTTTACCTCTCTGACCTTGGTTTCCTTCTATGTATAAATAAGGAAGAGATTGGCCTCAATGACCTCTAGAGTACCTTCCCTCTCTGAGTCTATGATCTTAAGATCAAAGAAACTCAAATTTACTTCTCAGGATCCAGTGGAAAAGGCTACACACCCACATCTAGCAAGAAATGGAATCCAGTCAATATCTTACTATTCAGACTATTCCATGTGCCCAGAGACTATTAAATGAGAAATGTTTAGCAAATAGCTTTCCATATATAGATCACATATTTAAGTCTGATTTGTATTATTAACATCTCCATTGCTTTCTTAAGACTAGACAAACAACAAAACAATAAATCAAGCCCTGATTTTTAGTGTTCGCCATTTGCAAATAAATGCTTGCACTAAAATTTTAACCATTTGCTCTCCAGAGCCAAGCATACTACCAACAAAGCAGAATTCTAATTAGGAAGGTGTCACTACAGAGAAATCAAGGCACACTATCCACCCAACTTCTACAACATTCTTCCCATGGTTAGGATTCCTTTAGAGAAAGTGGGAGAATAGATAGAATGGAGAACTTATATTTTCACATGTAAGCAAATACACCTTAAATGAAGAAAAAGAAAGATAAAGAATTTGGGGGACATAGAAATTATGAGACTTTAAGAAGCACTGAAATGTAAAATCTACAGCTCTGGATGTGCAGTCAGGAAGATGGGTTTGTATAACCCTGAGCAAGTCTCTTAACTTTTAGGGGCTTCAGTTTCCTCATGTGGGTAAAATAAAGGGGTTGGATTCAAAGATCTCTAAGATCTGTTCCAGTTATACGTAGATAATCCTGAGATCTTTGAAAGGACCGTATCATAATTGTCTTTGTAATCCCAGAATTTAGCACATCACTTGCAAATAGTCTACTCTTAAGAAACTTACTGAAATTGCACGAAAAAAAAAGCGTATTTTTAAAAAAGGAGACTCTTCTTTCAAAGTCTTGTCAATGGCAGATCTGTCCACTAGAGGACAGTGTTTCACATATAGAGAGTCACCAGGGAAGCACATAGGTTTCATTGAGTCAAGCCAACCGGTACAGAACAATTTGACCCATCATAGAACTTACATAGACACTTATCTGTAACTACAAATTACTTTAACAAGGGACATGACATTAACATGGGATGATCCTTTTTTTAAAAAAATATTTTAAATCTAAAATGAATACTTCCCTAAAAGAATTAGTAATTATGGGATAAAATATTCATAATCTGGGACATCTAAAATCTCTTCAGTTTTTGCTAGTTGTTTTTAAAAAATTATTACTTTTGGTATTTCAAAAACTATGGGAAAATTCTAAAAGGAAAATGAAAAATAAAATGTTTAAATATATTTAAAAGATTTGTAGCCAGAAGAGAGTTCAGAGATTCTCTAGTCCAATTCTCTCATTTTACCAAGGAGGTCAAAATAACAACAGTGCCTTGGGCGGCTAGGTGGTGCAGTAGATAGAGCACCATCCTGGAGTCAGGAGTACCTGAGTTCAAATCTGACCTCACACACTTAATAATTAACTAGCTGTGTCACCTTGGGCAATCCACTTAACCCCATTTGCCTTGCAAAAACCTAAACAACAAAAAAAAAAAGAACAGTGCCTTGCCCAGCAAGATCTAAAATAGGAAGTAGAGAATATAAAAGGCCTCAAAATTTTGCTTTTTTTCTTAACCTTGCTATAATAAGTTGAACAATTTTTATTCTTTATTATTTAAAAGAAAATACTGTTACCACTGTAAGAAGACATATGATACAGAGGAAAGTGTGCTGAACTTAAATTTTAAGTCTAGCTCTGCTATTTATTAGCTCTATCACCTTAGATAATTCATTTCAACTCTACATTGTTCCATTTCCTCAAACTGTATAATAAAACGTTTATAATCATTGCTCATTTGAAAAACACTATGAGAAGCTGGGGCAGCTAGATGGCACAGTGGACAGAGCACATATCCCACATTCGAAGGAACTGAGTTCAAATTCGACCTCAGACACTTAACAATAGCCTAGCTGTGTGACCTGGGGCAGGTCACTTAACCCCATTGCCTTAAATAAATAAAATTTTTAAAAAAGAAACTTAACCATCACAGAAAGTCAAGAAGTCAGGAACATACTTACTATAAGAACAAAAAAAAAAGTTTCTTCAGTAAGCACTAGTGAAAAACAGTATTGGATTTCCTAATTTCTATTTCTTTGGACTACCAACTTTGTATATTCTATTACCAAAGAGTTCACTAGTTCCCACTGCTGATTTCTCATTGTCACCATCTTCCCTTCTCTAGATTCCTAACCCCCCCCAGCTTAAAATAAACAAAATGTAAAGTCTTCAAGTCTACAAATGTCTTAATTTATTCCAGTCCATTGTGCAACTTTTTTTTTAAAGATTCCTTGTCCTGGGGGTGGCCAGGTGGCGCAGTGGATAAAGCACCAGCCCTGGAGTCAGGAGTACCTGGGTTCAATTCCGGTCTCAGACACCTAATAATTACCTAGCTGTGTGGCCTTGGACAAGCCACTTAACCCCATTTGCCTTGCAAAAACCTAACAAATAAATAAATAGATAGATAGATAGATAGATAGATAGATAGATAGATAAACAAATAAATAAATGAATGAATAAATAAATAGATAAATAAATGAATAGATAAATAGATAGATAAATAGATAATAGACAAATGAATAAATAAGTGAATAAATAAATAAAAAAGATGCCTTGTCCTTACTTTTTTGACAAGCTTTGTCTGGAATTGTCAGGTTTATTCTCCCCTAGACTTATTGGATCAATTCTAGGTTTCTTTCTGATGGGCTAAGTTCAAGGAAGTCATTAAGCATCTTAAGAATTTGCTTTTTTTTCTGTAACTGTGGCTTCAGTATGAAAATCCAGAGTCTGGCCAGGTAACATGACTCTCTCCAAGGAGCCACTAATGTGTTTCTAAGGCTTCTGATCTATGATGAGTCTTCCTCTAATAACTATTATCCTAAACTGGAATCTGGATAAATTTCTCTAGGAGACTAAGTAACCTGGGATCATGAAGAGAAGCTTCCATTCGCCCTACTTTGAATCTAAGATTTTCATGTTGTTCCTACCAAGGGGGGCTCAGCTTCCAAAATGAACTTTTATTTCCTATTCTGATTCCACACATCCTGACAGATGGCCTCTGCTTACAATCCACTGGCAGAGTTGTTGACAAAAACACTCCATGAACTAACAGGCACTGGGTGTCTACCCTTGGCTCCCCCAGTGTGCTCAATTATTTCCCTACTTTCATGCCACATTATTTGTCTCATACCTAATTCCTATGCCTACATATACACAAACCCACACACATACATGCAGACACATGCAATTGCAAACACAACCTCTCACAAAGGCAGGGACTTGCATACCAGGATGGATGGATGGATGGATGGATGGATGGATGGATGGATGGATGGATGGATGGATGAATAGAGATATTGTCCACCCTTTATTTTTTTAATTTAATGTTTTATTTGTTTTTCAATTATATACAATAGTAGTTTCTACCTATATTTTTGTAAGTTTTGAATTTTACAATTTCCCCCCCCCCCTCCTTTCCCTGCCCCCCCGAAGGCTGATACTCTTTACATGGTTTCCATGCTATACATTGAAATTGAATGTATTGACAGAGAAATCATATCCTTGAGGAGAAAAAATATTAAAGATAGTTAAATTATGTAGTACACAAGATTTTTTTTTAAAATATTGAAGGTAATAGGCTGCTCTTTGTTTAAACTCCACAGTTCTTTCTCAGGTTACAAGTGGTATTCTCCATCCCAGGTACTCTAAAATTGTGCCTGATTGTTGCACTCATGGAATGAGCAAGTCGGTTAAGTTTGATTCTCACCCCCATGGTGCTGTTAAGGTGTACAATAGTCTTCAATTCAGGCAAGTCTTTCCAGGCTTCTCTGAATTCCCATCCCTCCTGGTTTCTAACAGAACAATAGTGTTCCATCACATACATATACCACAGTTTAAGCCATTCCCCAATTGAAGGACATGCATTTAATCTCCAATTCTTTGCCACCACAAACAGGGCTGCTATGAATATTTTTGTACAAGTGATGGTTTTACCCTTTTTCATGATGTCTTCAGGGTATAGACCCATTTGTGGTATTGCTGGATCAAAGGGAATGCATATTTTTATTGCCCCTTGTGCATCATTCCAGATTACTTTCCAGAAAGGTTGGATGAGTTCACAACTCCACCAACAATGCATTTAGTGTCCCACACCCTTTATTTTCAAAGAGGACCAATAACATCATGGGGTGATATCTTGACTTGCAAGTGAATTAGATTTAAGTGAGACAGAGTTGCACAAAATCAACAGCTTCACTCTCTCTTTCTGAGTCATCAAATTTCTGTGGCAGTATAAAAGTCAGAATGACTAGAAAGTATCTGGAATGAGGTGCATGCCCTTGATGTCGTTGATGTATGTCCAAACTCTAAGGGCTCCACAGTGTTTTCATCTGCCCATTCCACCAGGAAAGGTCTTCACATGCTTGGTGCAGACTACCCCAACTAACCAATAAGTTTGAGGTCTGTTATAATCCCACCAGGGTATGGCTGCTACACATGCAATAGCCTGAAGTTACAGGTGAGATTCAGGTGTCAAGTAGACACCAAATGCCAATGAGTAGCCCTGAAAAAGGCTTGCTAAGCCCTCACACCTGAAGTGCTAGTCCTCCCTAAATATTGCTTTCAAATGAATATAGACAAACAAATGCAATTGAACAAGTTTTTTGGACCATCCTAACAAGCTGCCAAAGTCAGGACAAAAGGAATTTTTTACCGATTAGTTTTTCCTGTGTGTGAAACAAAATCCTTTAGAGTGAATATAGTTCTAATTTCAGAGACCCTATGACATTCATGGGTTTGATGCAATAGTATAATGTCATCCGCAAAAGGAATACCTCAGATACAATCATCTCTGGATGTCTTCCTTTTAGACTTAGGGCTTGAGTTCTCCATATCAGTGACTTTAGGAAACCTATATTCTACTTGTCTTTTGCCTTACCTGAAACTAATAACCTAAGAGTCTTCAATCACAGTTCTCTCTGGTAATGCACTTTTCCAAGGCATTAATTATAATAATAAAATATCCATAGGGAGAAAGAGACTTTTAGGTAGGATTTAACTCTTCTGAATCAGCTAATTCTGTTTAATTTTTTTTCCTCTCTTTTTCTACAGAACTTGAAAGGCAGTGTAATAAAGTAGATTAAGATCTGATCTTGTAAGTCAGGAAAATATGGGCTCAGGTCAGTGCAATAAAGGGTGAAGTAGAATTAAATGCTTTTTAATAGTCATCAAGTAATAAGAATAATGGAAACAGCTATCCTCCATATCTTTCAGTCAATTAATTATGTGAATGGGAAGAAATCCTTTGCCCTGGCCACCCAGGTAATATGTCTCAGTCTTGCTGACTCCAAGACTAACCTTCTCTCTACTTCATTGCATTTCTAGTACAATAGTGCTTCAGAAAAGGGAGGGGGAAAAATAGATATCAAAACCTCTAATTTCCTTATCCTAGAAACTGCTAACTCTCATTTCCCAGCAGTTCATTTCAAACTTTAATAACAACCAAAGTAAAGATCAGTGTCCTTAAAAAAGTAGAACCATCTATGAATATAGTGGAGGGTTTGGAAGGGGGAAACAAGCATTAGAAGGTTCAGCTGGGAGATGAAGCTAACAGTGTGGGAGTTATAACTGAACATCAAGATTTTCTCACCACCCCCTAGAGAGATCTAAAATATATGATTAGAGGACAAAAGATATTCCCAAGTGGAGCTCCCAGAACTGCTTGAGTTATAGGCTAATAATGCAGGCTCTGAAGGTTCCCTTCCTGAAAACAGCAGCAAAGTTTAAGAATTTGTAGTTAGTAAATAAAATATTTCTTAATACACAATTTTTTGTTTATTTCTTGGTAATACAGTTTTCTAGATAGTTTTCTTTAGTGCAGAAAGCATTAATGGAGGAGGAGATGCTTAGAATTATAAAATATTCACTTACTGAAGAATTTTATTCTATTTAATGGACTTATATAAATGAAAATTAATCAATAAGCAACTAAATCACAGCATGGTTCTTTTCATAGCTAATGTTTATAAGACCCTTTAAAATTTGCAAAATCTATATGATAACACCTTCCATCCTTACAAGAACACTTTTTGGTGATTGGTATTGTTATTATCCCCATTTTATATGTAAGGAAATTGAGGCTGAGAGAAATGATGTGATTTGTCCAGGGTCACTCAGCTAATAAATATCTGAGATGAAGTTTGAGCTCAGATTTTACTGACTCCAAATTCAATAATTCATCTATTGTGCCATTTAACTGCCCAGATTTCTTTCAATTCTGTTTATTGTTATATTAAAGGAAAGAAAAAAAATGTCTAGAAAGAGTAAACTTGCAAAATTCACTTCTTTAAGACCTAAATGAAAATTTAAGAAAGACCCTTTAAGTCTAAAGGCATTCTTTTTATGAAATTAGGTGATATCCAAAGCACATGGAAGGTAGCAACTAAAATACACTGAATTTAGGCATTCATAAGTTGGTTATGGGGGGAGGCAATTAGGAAGATGGGGAGTGAGGGAAATTGCTATCGTTGGACGTTGATTTGACACAAAAGCTAATGATCCATGCTCATCTCCAGCAGCCCAAGGTAACTGCTTGAAGTCCAACTGCTTCCAAGGTCTGAAGAAGAAAAGCAAGATTTCCTAGAAATAGCATCAGTTAAAATATTCTCAAGGAATATTCTTTAAGGAATTTTTATGTGGAAGAACTGAGACCTGGAAGTGACCCTGGAGATTCTCTAGGCCTGGGAATATAGGGTTTTAGAGCACAGCTGTCATCTAACCAGGATGGTATGGTGGAAAACATGAGATTTAGAGCTCAGGAGGTTTGGAGGCTTGGATTGGATCTAGCACTGGATACAACAATTATATAAACTGAATGATCCTGACCACGCCACTTAATTTCTCTTAATATGCTTTCTCATGTTTAATGAGGATAATAATATTTGTGCTACCTACCTCCCAAGTTTGTTAAAAGGAAAGAATGTTGTATACCTAAACGGGTCCAGTATCTTTGCCAAGAAAACCCTAAATGGGGTCATGAAGTATCAGACGTGACTGAAACAACTGAAAACAATAACTACCTGATTCCAAGACTGACTATCCACTATGCCAAAGAAACTTATTTAAAGTGATATGTAAATGGGAGTTATGACATTTAATTTACCTTCATATTAACAATTCTTTTATTTTGCAGGTGAGGAAACTGAGGCACATTCAAGCAAAATAATTTCCCCTGTTAATTAATTAATTAATTAATGAGCGCTTCATTATCCCCAAAGTCTCAAAAGACTTGCCTCACTACTTATTAACCTGGTGACCTTGGGAAAAACACATAACTTTTTCCCCCCTCCACCTGAAACTTTCACAATGCTGCCAAAGTAATTTTCCTAATAAACTGCTCTGGTAACATCATTCTTCAGTTCAACAAATAGTTTTAAGTGCCAATTTTGTAAAAAGCACATCACTGTGGTTCATCAATCTTTTCACAAGCAAGTCCAAACTCCTTAACCTGATATTCAAGTTTTTCCAATGTACCTTTTTCAGTCTTATCTCCTATTATTCCTCTCCAGGTATTTTTGGTTGAGTTAAAGCAAATTAATTCACCATTCCCAAGACTCATCTTGCCCTAATCCTCTCGTCATGCCTTTGCTCATGTCAGACCTGAGTTCAAGTCCAGATTTACACATTTACTAGCTGTATGACCATGGAAAATTCACTTAATCTCTGTCTCAGTTTACTCATCTGTAAAATAGGGATAATATAACATTAACTTCCTAGAGTTGCTGTGAGGATAAAATAAGATAACATAAATAGTATTACTTTAGATAAAAATGCACTTTCTCAATGAGGCTGAAAATAATTTCTTATTGACTTCTCTCACAAGCTTACTATATTGTAATTAATATTGTGGTTTTGATGTCCTTGGCACATCCTCCAGGCTTTTGGTTTGCTTACAAAAAAAAAATCAAGTAGAGAATGAAAGGTATAATTCTGAGATTCCAGCATCCATCTTTCACACATTTACATCTCATTTCTTTCTTAATTATATGAAGAACAAAGCTTGGGATTGACTTTTCTGTTTGTATACCAGACTTAATACTAAACTGAATAAAAGTGAAATTTAAGAATACCTCAAAGGGATAAGTTGTGACAATTGTTACAATGCATTTTTATTTTTATTTCTAAGAAAAAGAAAATAAAGGTAGTAAGATGTAAAGTTTTCTTTCCAAGTAAAATATATTTTTGTTGACTGGCATGCTTGAACCTTCTGGTCATAAAGAAAACATTCTCTTCAAATAAGCTCCCTTGCTTTCTGACACCAAATCTAATAATCTTTTTATTGTTTAGTCATTTTCAATCATGAATGACTCTTTGTGACCCATTTGGAGGAGTTTTCTTAGAAAAGATACGGGAGTAGTTTACAATTTCCTTCTCCAGCTCATTTTTACAAATGAGGAGAATAAGGCAAACAGGGTTAAGTGACCTGCCTATACAGCTAGTAAATGTCTGAAGCATGATTTGAATTCACAGGCACTCTATCCACCATTCCTAGATGAATGAGCAGGTGGATCCAAGGAAAAGTCCCCCCAATGATGTCACAGTCTCTTCTTAAGTTGGAACTTGTGAAAATTATGAATATTCAAAAAATTATCTTAAAATTTCCAGAGCAAGAACAAGGAGAATAGGGCAGGTAAATAATGTTTACTATATCTCAAAATCATATTAATATACAGTTAACTCCATGAAATCATTCTCCTGCAAGTATACATGTTGTTCATAGGCAGGTAGGTGGCTCAGTGGATAGAATACTGGTCTTGGAGGAAGGATGACCTGAGTTCAAATCTACCTTCAGACACATCTGAGTTATATGACTCCAGGCAAGTCATTTAACTGCTACTTACCCTAATTTTCTCATCTGAATAACGGGGATAATAATAATAATAATAATACCCCTCAGAGTTGTTGGGAGGATGAGTTAGTATTTGCCAAGTACTTTGGAAACCTTAAAGCAAATATAAATGTGCTATTATTGTTGTTGTGGTGGTTGTAGTCACTATCATCATCATCATCTTCATACTTATTACTATCATTATTTCTTTGCTGAATTTAGTTCATCATTTCACTGGTCATGGGCTTGGTCAATCCCTTCTTTTGTTTCTACAAGCTAGATTGACACAACTGCAGGGGTTGGTTGGCGTGGAGCACTGGGAGGATAAGGAATTTGACCATGTTCATAGACAGCATATGTCACAACCAGGGCCTGGATCCAGGTATTCCTGATCCCAAGGTCATATCTCTCTAGACATCATTCAAAGATAAATCTTGGTATCTTCCACTTTGGAAGGAATCAGATCCCCTCCTCCTGAGCCCTAGCATATTGTCTTCTATGTGGTATATGCTAGTGATTATTTGTGAAGAAATAAGTGAATATTTTCAAAGTTGTGACAGAGTATGAGGAATTTCACTGAGGCAAAACAGCAGATTAGATAAGGAGCAGACCTGGATTCAAGCCTAGACTATCTGGGTGACCATAGTCAAGGAAAGCATTTAATCTTTCCATTTCCTAAGCTACACTATAAGTCTAAGCACCATCTTTGGACAGTTCTCCACACCAGCAATTCTCTTCACCAAAGAGATCACAAGCACTGCAAAAAATAAATAAATATAAAAGTTGGAGGAGGGAGAGAGGTAAAGAAAGAGACTAAAAAGCGCTGAACAGAGACACTAATATTGTCCTACCAACAATATGCTACTGAGAAAAACTACCAAGGAAGGTTAAAAAAATTACCACAAAGTATTATTTTAAGCAGATCCTCTGGGTTGTCATATTAGAACAATGATTACTTTTTATATTTAAAGGAGCTTTGTCTTCCTTGTGGATACACCCTCTGCCATCCCACCTTATAGCCATTCTCTACATGTATCCATATGAGCTGCTGTGATTGAGAATTTTTGTAGCATAGAAGTCCAAAGTTTTAGAATAAAGGTATGGGCTACCTCTGCAGAAAAAAACACTAAAAGTTTCTTGCCATCCAGACCTTTCCATCAATCTTGTAGCAGAACTTCCAAAAGTCATTTCTCCTAGAGTGAGGGCTCCTAAGAACCCTAATTATCTCCTTTTTCAATATGAACCTCAAGTATTTGGTATATTTGCTGTTGTCTGTCCTTCTCAAAGAGGACTAGATGACATCACTATGTTGGGAGTCAAGTTACAGTGGCTGTGGCTGTGGCTGATCAGATCAATATGAGCTCAAAAGGTTCTACCACAGACTGAACACAAATAGTTCAAATGAACATTTGTCCTTAGATCTAAGTTTGAATCTCTCACTTTTTAATTTACTACTGCAGTTCTGCTTTGCAAATAGAGCACAGCACCATCTTTAATAAGGGTATACACCATGTTAGCCTGTAACTCCCAAGTCATGCAATCAATTATAAAGCTCTTTAGAGAAAGCTTACTAAATGAACATAGTGAGCTTAATAAATTGCTTTTCTATTCCCTAAATGATTCACTAAAAAGCCACGAATTGCCTGGTTAACAACAAAATACAATTTAAATTTTGTCCCTAAATTTTCTTGCATGCTTAAAAAAGGTTTTGAAAATGGGGTTTGTATACTTTTAGAGAATGTATATAATATTTTATGGACATGATTCTGAGCTCATTTTTTGTTTGTTAGTTACATGAAGAAAAATGAGTTCTGAACTCCTTCCAACTACAACTGCTGAATGGGGTCATTCTGGTATTTGCCCTCAACATTCCCTGAGATATTTTTCCCTTGACAATGCTATCTCTAAAGTCACTGGACAGAAATCACCATGCTTAGAAAATAGAAATTCCAGATCTCTTAATCCTGCTACTCAAATCCCTATACCTCTAGAAAACCTATTGTATATAAACATATGCACACTATCAGAAGGATGTAAGTCAGTTCTCTATCCCATCACTGGTAGTTTAGAGACCATTCAACAGGTTTGAAGTCATTCTTTTAAAATGAAGACTTTGAAGCTAACCCCAACTTCTCTGGCTGAGACATATACTTGCTCTAAGAACTGTGGCAATATACTTATGCAACCTCAGTGAAACTACCTCAGGGCATATATTAAAGTCAGTTTTCAAGTCCTCTGTAGTTTCCATGCCAGTACTATTCTAAGTATCATACTGCCTTCGGTTGCTCAGTTCAAACTTCTTCAAAGAATCTCAGTCCATCAGCCACACTCTGAAGTTGTTTGAACTACCTAAGATTACAGAAACACATATGAGAGGGAAATTCTCCATCTGTTCAACTCTCTGGGTTTTTTTTTTAGAAGAAATACAATCATAACCAGTTTCCAGGGTGGAAAGTATTAGACTTGATCAGCAGATTTCTCAGTTTGTACAAATCATTTAAGACAAGTAATTTAGGGGCTAATCATAATTATTCATTTTGGGGGATTTCTTTCGGTCTTTATAAATTATTCCTTTTCCTTTAAAATGCTTTATGCTCACATAAAAACTTTCACCAAATATCTCAAAGTGCTATTGTAGCTGGTAAAGCCAAAAATCTTATTAGAATGTCCATAATGGAAAAGTAAAAATAAAAACAAAGAACATAGTCATCTTACAATAATCATCTTGGGAAAATATTCCAATGGAGCCAAGGTCTCTTTGGTTTGCATATTCCCTCCAGTGATGTAGCTGGCGACACTACCAAGACATCCCATGTGATTCTCATCCATATCATGCACTCAATTTTTGCAGAAAGCATAATTGCTTTTCCTCTATTTAAGTAAGGATACTGATAAATCCTAGAAGGTGTTGATCCCTTATAATTCTTTATTCATTATTATAACTCCTCCTATCTACCATAAACCTTGTCATTGTAATGCTGGTAATTCCCAAGAACTTTTATTCTTAGAAAAAATTACTCCAATCAATTGATTTCCCACTTTCAATTGAATTGTTTCTTTTGTTGTTCAGTCATTTCAATCTTGTTCAACTCTTCACAATCCCATTTGGGGTTTTCCTGGCAAAGACACTGGAGTGGTTTGCCATTTCCTTCTCCAGCTCATTTTACAAGGGAGTAAACTGAGGCATACTCAGTTAAGTCATTTGCCAGGGTACACAGCTTGTAAGTGTTTGAGGCCAAATTTGAATTCAGAAAGTTAGTCTTCAAGCTGACACCAAGCTTAGAGTTCTATCTACTGCACTACTGAACTACTCTCAATTCTAATTACCATAACTCTTTTCACTATCAATACGAATTGTATTTTAAGAAATGTATTAAGGAAGACAATATACTTTTTCATTTGTCACCTTCCAACTAAGCATCTCAAATCACTTTGCAAACATTTTTCAAAGCTGTATAATATATCATGTAACACACCAGTTTAGAAACCATTAGAGTTTAATGAAAGGTGACTAGAGACCTTATATCTAATCAGGAATCTTTAATAAAGACCAAGAAGTCCCATTAGAATGTAAATTCCTTCAGTACAGCAATAGTCTTCTACCTCTTTTTTGAATTTCCCACACTTAGTTTAGTGTTTTGGACATAATCAATCTTCTTTTTAGGGTTGTTTATTTTTTGCAAGACAAATGGGGTTAAGTGGCTTGCCCAAGGCCACACAGCTAGGTAATTATTATGTGTCTGAGGCCTGATTTGAACTCAGGTACTCCTGACTCCAGGGCTAGTGCTTTATCCACTGCGCCACCTAGTTGCCCCACCATAGTAAATCTTTAATAAAGGTTTATTGATTGACTGATATCAATAATAGAGATAAGAAAAATAAATTTGCAACCATTTAAATGTATTTAGGATACTCGATGGTCTGTGCCTACACCCCAAAGAAGAAAAGAATATATATATACAAAACTATTTGTAGCAGCTCTTTTTGTTTAACCCAAAACTGGAAACCAAAGGGATGCCCACTGATTAGGAAAGCAACTAAAAATTATGGTATATGAATTAATTGAATACTGTTGTGTGATAAGAAATGACAGGATATGTAAGGGAAACTATGAAGAAATGGAAAGTAAGCAGATCTAGGAGAATAATTTATCCCACAACAAAACCATTATCTAGAAAAATAACCTTGAAGCACTTTAGAATTCACATCAATGCCATGATAAAACACAAGCCCAGACAAATGAAGATGAAATACATATGCCACCTTCTGCCAGAGAGGTGAAAGCCTTCAAATGTAGAACAAAAAAATATATTTAGTGGCACAGCCAATGTGAAAATTTGTTTTGCTGAATTTATAAATATTTTATAAAGATTTCATTTTTCTTTTGTTTTTTTAATTGTTCAATATGGGAGACAGTAAGAAGTGGAGACAATAAATGCTTGAGTAAATAATTTTTAATGGCAAAAAATTAACTACTTGCTGAACCAGGAACAAAACACCAGAATCAAATACCATAAGAGCTGGAAGGACCTCTCATATTTCCTCTGTGTCAGACTAACTGGCTAGTGAGTAGAAGAAGCAGAGCTCAAATCTAGGTTTTCTGACTCCCAAACAGATGCTCTCCTGAAGAGTTATTGTAATGTTTTCTTTCCTGGATAACACAGCTCTGTATCACAAGGAACTTAGGTTTGTTTATAATTAAACATGTAGAAATTGGGTGACTTTATAGGCCCATTTGACCCACTTTCATCCTGGGCTCTCAGCATCACTTGTGGAAGTGCTCAGAGTATTAGCAGAAGCCACAGGGTCTTGAGCATCTTTATGCATATGAGTAAGCATACACACACACACACACACACACACACACACACACACACACATATACACGACACACATACACACAATTACATTTGGAAACACTAACTCTCAGTGAATGAAAGCAGAGAAAATTTCACTCTGTAAGCACTTTCAGAGAATGAATGTTCAACTACAACTCATCTCTATTTTGAGTCAAAGCTGAGTATCTCTGCCATTCCAGCAGGCAGGGGTAAATTCTCTAAGGATTCCTCTTTCATTCCCAGCATCCCACTTCTCCTCCAAGATCTGAAAGGACTGAATTTCCCTCCTTCCCTCCCAAGTTTAGTTTGATTCTGTCCCAACCCTCTCCAGTAAAATGAACAAATAAATGAAAAAGCATTTATGGAATAATGAATGAAAAAGTACTAGATGTAAGGAACTTCACTAAAGTCTGGGAATACAAATACAAATTAGAAATGTTGTCCCTGCCTTCAAAAAGCTTATGTTCTTGTGAGAGAGAGAGAGAGAGAGAGAGAGAGAGAGAGAGCAAGAAGAATTGCTTCAGACTCTGAAGACAGAGAGAACAGGGTTGGGAGCCATGGAGCTATTATTGATTTGTTGCCTTTATTGGGAATGGTGATGTTGATCAGATCAATGTTCTCAGAGCAAGAAAATTAAATTTGGACCATTGGGGTAAAGGAATAACTTGGAAGTAGTGTGCTAAGCCTAAGACCAAACAAGATAGGGGCAATGTTCTCCAGAGATCATGGTCACATCATCCAAGACCTACAATTTCAGACAGGATGGAAAGCTGGGAAGTAGACAACATGGTATGGAGATGTCACAGGAAATAGGGATGGGCATTCTAATAAAACTTAGCCACAGCCAGAGAAGAACACTTGACTGACAGGCCTGAAGACTTATTAATCCAAAGTGTTATTCCAAGACATGAAGGTAACTGTTACAGGGGAAAAAAGGGTTGATGAAACATTGTTCCCCAGTGTCTCTCCATTCTACATATAATAGAGGGGGGGTCTAACCATACTCTGCTAAGCAAGAAAAGAACACTTTTAAAAATTAATACAAATCAATTTAAGTCAACTTCATGGTTGCAGAGTTAGTACCCTAAAAATCACAATATTCCAAACCATTAGTACACAAGCTCATGGATCATACACAAGCTCTCCCTGTACTAAATAACTCTTCCTAACAAAGGCAAGAGAATGAAACAAGCATTAGCCTTGCCATTAATCTCAGGGTAAAATAGAATTCTCTACTTAAGCTATTTTCTCAGACTTAACAATCTTACAAAGTATTTGATGTAGGATTGGATAAATAAACCTGGAAACATTGACTCCCACAAAGAAAGATTGGCTCATTTTCTGACAGACCTATCAAGGGATCCTTTCCAAATGGAAGGAAAATTTCCCAAAATTTTGGCATAATCTCTACAAACTGAATCCTTTGCCTGTAATGTAGAACAGTCAAAATCCCCAATACTGAACTGCAATGAATTCCAGCACAGAAGTGTTTCACTTTAAATGACTTGAAAACACATTTATAAGCTCTTACAAATACACCTTAGATTACTCTTGTTTGTAATAACACAGTCTTCTAGGTAGAATGAATTGTATCATTCATTTCAGTCAACATTTCCTGAGCACCTACAATATGCAGGAGAGGTTCTGTGATCTAACAAAGAAAGTGTTAGTCTTGGATTCAGGAAAATCGTAGATCATTGAAGAATGGCTAAATAAATTATAGCATTTCAATATTGCTATCATAAAAGTTGATAGAGTAGACAATTTCAAAGAAACTTGGGAAGATTTGTATGAACTAATATTGAGTGAAGTGAGCAGAACCAGGAGAAAATTTTATATGATGTAATAAAGAAAATTATAAATTAAAAAACTTTGAAATCCTTGAGAAGGCTGATCAATATAATGATCAAGCACAACTCCAGAAGACTGATGATAAAACATATTACCTCCTCTCTGAAAGAGATGTGATAAACTCATTGGATTCAACCATGCAGGTATTTATTTTTTTTAACAATTAAATTTTAAAGTAATTTTTTTATTATTCTTTTATTTTTGTACAAGTGATTTTTTTAATACATTACTAAAATATTCCTTTTTAAGAGTAAACAGGGGTGGCTAGGTGGCACAGGGGATAGAGCACTGGCCCTGAAGTCAGGAGTTCAAATCTGACCTCAGACACTTAATAATTACCTAGCTGTGTGGCCTTGGGCAAGCCACTTAACCCTATTTGCCTTACAAAAACCTAAAAAAAAAAAAAGTAAACATAATATCCCTTCCCCAAAAAAATATAGGCCCTCATGAAAAATAAAGTAAAAGGAAAAATACATGCTTCAGTCTGTGTTCCAAGTTATAGGGGTTTTGTCTTTTTCCCCAATGGAAATTATAGCTAGGGTAGCAGAGAGAGAGAGAGAGAGAGAGAGAGAGAGAGAGAGAGAGAGAGAGAGAGAGAGAGAGAAAAAGAAGAAGAAGAAGAAGAAGAAGAAGAAGAAGAAGAAGAAGAAGAAGAAGAAGAAGGAAGGAAGGAAGGAAGGAAGGAAGGAAGGAAGGAAGGAAGGAAGGAAGGAAGGAAGGAAGGAAGGAAGGAAAGAGGGAAAGAGGGAAAGAGGGAAAGAGGGAAAGAGAGAAAGAAAGATTGCAGCTGAAGTCCAGCTCCTGAGACATACTGACTGAGAGACTTGAGGCAACTAACTTAATCTCTCTCTCAATACCCAAGCAGCTCTCAAAGATTTTGAGTAGCAGATGAATTATTGATCTGCATTGCAGAGGGTTTTTACTTACCCAGAGTTCCCTATATAAATTAAGTTCTAGATCTGGACAAAAAAAAGAAAAAAAGATGAAAGTATGAATAAGACATGATCATGGGTCTAATACCAACTCTGACACTTATTAACTTAGTGAACATGGTCAAATCATTTAACCACACTGAGCCTCAATTCCCTTCTCTTTAATACAAGGATCATGATATCTATAGTATTTGTCTCAAAAGGTTGTTCTAAGGCATAAATGTTATATGCACATGTTTGAAGTATTTTGCAAACTCTAAAACATTAGATATATTATCTATTTCCCAGCCTTGTGATTATTATTCTGATATATTACTATTATGTATTGAACTCTTTTAGTATATCTAAGTTTTCTTATTAACTATAAAATTATTCAGACCATTAAAAAAAGATTTACATCTGGTTTTTATAGGGCTTACAATCTAGTAAAAAGATAAAATACCCAAATAATTATAATGAAAATACAACATGATAAATCCATAAATGATACCACATGAGGTCCATAGAAGGAAAGAGATCATTCCTTTCTAGAGAGATAAGTAAGATTTCATAGAGATGATATTTATTGCTGTCTATTCAACAAGCCAAAAGAGTATGAAGAAGGAAAAGTATAAGGAACAGGATAAAAACTGACTGTGTAAGTAACCAGCTGAGAGTGGGGGGGGGGGGGTAGCTTTATATAGAGGTAAGTAAGTGGTCTAGTTTTCATAGAACCAAGAGCCATGTTTGTCAAATCAAGACATATTACAGATTATTCTGGTCTGGACCAGTGATTTTAGAATGTAAGAAAGTCAAAGGATAGAAATTTCTTACACTGATACAGATCATCAATTCATCTAGTAATTTGCAATCTTGTAAGGTTGTCTTGGGAACTGAAACACTGACATCCTTGAACTTAAGTCTGACTCCAAGGTCAGCTCTCTATCCACTAAGTCACACTATCTCCCACTGTGAACTGGTTAGATATTCAAATTCTCTCTCATGAATCAATAATAAATGAGATGGGCTACGAAGGGTGGTCAATGATGAAAGCATGCATAAATACAGCGTACCATACCACCCACTCACATGCGCAGTCACCACAGTTTTCCTCAGGAAAAGCAGAATGTTGCAATGGAGAGAGCACTGGACCTGGAATCATGAAGACTTTAGTTTAAATCATGCTATGTGATACTGGTCACAGTATGTTGTCTTCTTTGTGTTTCAGTTTTATCATCTTTAAAATGAGGAGGTTGGACTTAATAACCTCTAAGTTTCTTCCTAACTTTCCATCCTCCCAGGAAAATGAGACTCATGATCTGTTTACATTGATTACATTTAATTAGAGTGTCATTCGCCTATTTGGCAAAAATTATTTCTTTAAAATTTTGACAATGTGGAAAGACCCATGTGACTGGGGCATTTAATTTCTCATGCTCCTGGGCAATTTTCTAAGACTATAAAACCACAATGAATTGCCATCTGCATCAGTGGAGAAATGTCTATGCTGGGAATCTTTTGCAATAGGTGAAAAAACAAATCTGTACTGAAATAACCTACAAATAAAGCTTAAAGGAATGAGGATCTCTGATGACAGAAGTTTGGAAGAACAGAAAAAAAAAAAACCCAGACCAGAAGCCTTGCTATACTGACACATTAAAAGTAGGGGCTTGATGTGAGATGTGAGAAAATTGTAGGAAGGTAGAGGGAGACTAGATTCTGAAAGGCCTTAAAGCAAAATAATAATCAATCAATGAACATTTCTGAAATGATTAATATATGCCATACACTGTGGTTGGTGCTAGAACTTATGAAGGTGAGGCCTATTATTCTCCTTTTGTTCCACCCCCAATTCTGCCCCTTCATGATCTATTTTTCTTACTCCTTTTTGAAAAAAAAATTATTTATTTGAAGCAATGGATTTAAATGACTTGCCCAAGGTCACACAGCTAGGCAATTATTAAGTATCTGAGATCAGATTTAAACTCAGGTCCTCCTGACTCCAGGGCCAGTACTCTATCCATTGTGCCACCTAGCTGCCCTTTTTCTTATTCTTTTGCCCTTTGATCCTTTTTAAACATATTTTACCCCACACCTTTCCCAAACAGAATATTTTTGGTTGAAATTTTAAGTCAATTAAGTCAAGTAACAAATATTTTTGCTTTAGAAAAGATTCTTTTTTCTTTTGGTCTTATATATCTCTGGGTTACTCCCACTCCAAATTTCACTAAGAATTAATTAAGATTAGAAGAGCTTTCAGTTGCTTATACTCTGAAGATATTTCATTCCTTTATATTTTACTGTGGGAAAAAAATATATATATAATCAGTTTGACTTCTGGGAGATAAAATATAAGATTCCAGCCACCCATAAAGCACTAAATGAGTCAAAGGAAGAAAAAAAATCACATCAACATATGACCTTATAAAAATGAGCAAATACCATAAACTCCATATATTATTATCTTAATCCCATAAATGTGTTCCCTCCCACATTTGATTTATATAATTTTTGCTTTTAATGTTGACTTCTATTCTTTGTCCTGCTTCCAGATCTTCCCATTATATTAAATAGAATAAAACTTTATGTGACATTAAAATGTTTAATGATGCTAAATAAAAGTTACTGATCTGTAAAGAAAAAAATCATTTCAAGCACTAAGAGTTAATTATTTATATAATGTGTTGGAGATAAATTATTACCTAAGTCCCTGGGATAATGGAAAGGAAGTAAGGCAAAATGAAGAGATAATCAGCCTTGACATCAGTATGACTTGGGGTCAAGTTCCAGCTCCAATATATATGTATATATATATATATATATATATATATATATATATATATATATAGTAACTACTGGACACAGGGCAAGTCTTTAACCTCTCAGAGCCCCAAGCAACCAACTCAACTGCAGATAGGAAGGTTCTAGTTTGCATTGGTAAAAGAGGTCCTCATTCAATAATTAATCATAAAAACCAATAAATATATGTGTATGTTATACATATGCAATAATATACAATATAAAATAATATATAACATATATGTGTACTTTATTCAGTTCTAATAAAAAAACAGATTCTAGTTTAACCTTTCCTATTAAGGTAAAGAGACAATGTGAAGGAATCAATAGATGAAGAACTGATTTCAAAGTCATTAAGACCCAGATTCAGAGGTCAACTAGGGGAATAGTGAATAGAGCACCAGCCCTGGTGTCAGGAGGACCTGAGTTCAAGCCTGAACCTGAGGTCAAACCTAATCTCAAACACTAACTTTGTGGCTCTGGACAAATCTCTTAATTCTGCCTCCCCAAAAAATAAAAAAAAGACCTGGGTTCAAATTCTTCCTTTGATTCATAAATTTTTCAGTGTTCCAGGCAACACTCTTAAGATTCCAAGATGCAAAATTGACAATATTCATGGGTAAGAGAGTCCTTACCAGGAACTTCCTACACTAATGGAATTTTAGGTCCAAATCAAAACTTGGAATGATAAGTTCAGGAATGAAAAACAGAGCATATCTGATTCCTTAATATCACTTGGTAAAGACATTTATGACATCCTTATGGACAAAATGAAGAGAAGTGGATGGAATGATGATTTAGTCAGGAGGTTTTACTAGTGACTGAACAATTGTATTTAAATAGTAATGATTAATGACAATTAGTGGGTCCTGTGGCTTTGTCCTCTGGTCAATCCCATTTAACACCTTTATTACTTACATGAGTGAAGCATTGATGAGACACACCTAGGAGGGTCAGCTAATGAGCTGAATACAGAAAGAACATCTTAAAAGATGATCTAATTGCATTTGTAACCCTAGCATCTAACTTACTGCCTTTTACATAACAGATTCTTAATTAAGGTTTTATTGGGGCAGTTCAGTGGTATGGTGAGTAGAGAATTGGACTTGGAATCATGAAGCCTTATCTTCCTGAATTCAAATCCAGCCTCAGATTCCTCCTAGGTATGCCTGGGTAAGTCACTTCACCCCATTTGACTCAGTTTCCTCAATTAAAAAAATGAGCTGGAGAAGGTAATGGCAAATCCCTCCTGTATCTTTGTCAATAATACCCCAAATGAGGTCATGAATAGTCAGATATGATTTAAAAATTCAACAACAATAAAAATTTTGTTGGCTGATCTACAGATTCAAGCTAGATCATCAGAAGAGATAAATTAAAAAAAAACATCAAATTTTATAGGGGTCAATGTAAATTCCTATACTTTCTAAAAATGAATTGTACAAAAAAAGTATTGGATCTGATCCTGAAATTAATATAGAAATATTCAGGTTGGGAGCAGCTAGGTGGTGCAGTGGCTAGAGCACCAGCCTCAGGAGGACCTGAGTTCAGATCCACCCTCAGACACTTACTAATTGCCTAGCGGCATGATCTTGGGCAAGTCACTTAATCTCATTGCCTTAAATAATTATTTTTAAAAAATTAATTGCACAAATACAAAAAAATGACATTGCTAAGACAGCTAGATGGTTCAGTTGATAAAGAGCCAGCCCTGGAGTCAGGAGGACCTGAGTTCAAATTTGACCTCAGACACTTAATAATTTACCTGTGTGACCTTGGGCAAGTCACTCAATCCCATTGCCTTTCAAAAACCAAAAGATAAAATAAAAAAGAGTGGCTTTGCTAGTCAACCTTGTGACTACAAGTTCTGTGTGAACAAGGGATATGATACAACTACCAAAAACACGGATACTTTGCTAGCTTGCATTAATAAAAACAGTGAAATAGCCAGTTGGGTAGAGTGCAGGACCAGGTGTCAAGAAAACTAAACTCAGATACTGATAAACCATGTGACCCTTTATCTCTCTTAACCTCAGTTTCCTCATCTATAAAAGGAATATATTAAGAGAATCTATCTCATAGGGTTACAAGGATCAGTGAGAGAATATTTGGAAAGCACTTCATAAATCTTAAAGCTTTAAAGAAAAATGAGTTATTATTATGATTGTTAATGTTGTTGTTCATTCATTTCAGTTGTGTTCAATACTTCATGACTCCATTTGGGGTTCTTGCCAAAGATAATGGAGTTGTTTGCCATTTTCTTCAATAATTCATTTTACAGATAAGGAAACTGAGACAAACAAGTTTAAGTGACTAGCCCGGGGTCACACAGCTAGTGAGTGTCTGAGGTCATATTTGAACTCATATCTTCTAGACCCCAAGTCAGGTACTCTATTCATATTATGATCTAAAATAAAGGAGGTCCATTATTCTCTATTCTGGTCAGACTGTACCTAAAGTATTATATTCAGTCTTTTCCCTTAAATAATGAGATAAACATGGCTAAGCTAGAAAATATAGAGGGTTTGATAAACAGGATAAAGGAAGGAAAGAGAGAGTAAAGGAGAAAGGAAGGAGAAAGCATTAGAACCCATTCCATCTAAGAGAGAAGGGAGTAATGCTAATAATTTCCCTTTAACTAGCATCAATTATTGGTTTCATCTTTTTCTGTATCTCAGATTATATTTCAACTTTTAATCAACCAATCAACTATATAATAAGGTTCATAGGGGTCATAGCAGGGCAGAACCTTATATTTGCTGAGGAACTACTCTATCCAAGGAAGATACAAGGCAAAGTGTTCATTTTAAGGGAGATATAATGGTCAACTGAGTTTATAGGATGGGGGCAATGTGAGCAATATATACAGAAGTGTGTGTGTGTGTGTGTGTGTGTGTGTGTGTGTGTGTGTGTGTGTGTGTGTGTATCTGTCTGTGTGTGTGTGTGTGTATCAAGTTAGAATTCAATGGATTGGTCATTGAGTATAAAATGTGGTCCTTACCCTCAAAGAACTTATAGTCCAGTTAGGGGAAAAAAACCAAAGTCATCTGAAAAATGAAATAAATCAAGACAGTATGAGTTCTAAAGACAGTGTTAGAATCAACATACTTGAAATCTATCTATTCATAACTCTGAAGCACTGTTAATCTGATGAAGACAATTATATTATTGAACTGATTCAAAAGTTGACCTAATTCATTAAAGCCATATGGATAAATATGACAAAATATTTGAGAAAATCATAAAGTCTTTCAAGGCTGATGTTTGTAGCTAACACACTACTATTGTCTCTAACATAAACTATCACTTCTCACCTTGACTATTATATTAGCTTCCTAACAATTCTTCCTGCTACAATTAACTATGGAAAGCTAAGTGGTGTAGTGGATAGAACATTGAGCTTGGAATCAGAAAAGTTTATATTCATGAATTCAAATCCTGTCCTTTACTTACTGGTTATGTGACCCTGGGCAAGTCACTTGACCCCAGTTGCCTCAGTTCCTTATCTGTAAAATGAATTGGAAAAGGAAATGACCAGCCACTCTAATAGCTTTGCCAAGAAAGCCCCAAATAAGGTAACAAAGCGTAGAAACAACAACAATTAACTATGGGGCCAGTTAGGTGGCACAGTAGATAGAGCACCTGAGTCAGGAAAATCTGAGTTCTAATTTGACCTCAGACACTTAATAATTACTTACCTATGTGACCTTGGGCAAGTCACTTAACCTTATTGTCTTGCAAAAAAACCAATTAACTATGCTTGATCATGGCATTCCTTTGTTCCAAACCTTCAGTGGCTCACTATTGCCTATAAGACAAATTCCTCAACATTTAAGATACTTCATAATCTGTCTGCAACTTACTTTCTTTCACACAATCTATGTTCTAACCAAAGTGATCTACCTACTGTTCTTCAGTCTCATTCTGCTCTATCCTATCTCTTATCAAAATGCCTAGAATGCATTACTTCCACAACATTGGCTACAGAGATCTGTCCCTACCTTCAATTTTTTGCTCAGGTGCTGCCTTCTTCATGAAGCTTAATCTTTCCAGATAAAAATCATCTCTACCTCTGCATATACATTCCTTATAATATTTTATCTAAATTTTTCCTTTGCCCTTATCGGATTCTCATATCTATAGATATATTGTATCACCTTTATTATTAGGACTGCTCTTTGAGTATAGGGAGATTGCATTATTTTTTAACTTTGAATTCCCTAATACTTAGCACAGTCTTAAACTTAGTGTGAGTTTAATAAATTTTAACCATTTACATTAGTGATTATATAGATATGTTTATATATCATTGTATGTGTGTGTGTGTGTGTGTGTGTGTGTGTGTGTGTGTGTATACATGATTGTGTTATATATAAAACAATGAATCACCTAGACTGGATAGAGAACTGGTCTCAGAATGAGGAAGACCTGGACTCAAGTTCTGCCTTTGACACATACTAGTTCCATGATGCCAGATAAGATAGTTTAACTTATCTTTGCTCTGGGTAAATCTTTAGAGAATTAAATTGCAATTGAATGTGATAACCCCTATTGATAAAAGAAATTCTTTACGAGAATGTCACTAGAGCAAGGAAATCTTAAATCCACTCCCTATATCAAATTTGTAAAATTAACAAATTTCATATGATTATAGGAAGTAAAGACTAGAAGGGGAATCTAGGAGTCAGTTCGCAACCCCTTGATATAATATATGAGAAAAATAAGGAAAGGGGGAGAAAGTGATTTACCTAAGTCCACACAGCTAGTAAACAGCAGAAACAAAACTAAAACTTAGGTCTCCCCCTTCCCAATTCAACACTCTCTTTACTGTTGTACCAACACCATATCAAGCTGCATCCTTTGTGCTAAAAATACTTCCATTTCATTATTAGACTCTAATGATGAAGAGCACATCAGAATGATAGGAATTTGTGATCATTAATAAAAAGAATTCCCAGGTAAGGAAAGAACTCATCTACCCAGTCAGGTTGATACCTTCTCTGCAACTTACAATCTTAGAAAATTGCTTGGAGACATGAGACTCTTGCCCAAGATTACACAGCCAGTATACATGCCAAAAGTTTTCCTAGTTTTGAGGTCAGCTCTCTGTCCACTACACCACAATTGCTCTTCTAGCCCATATAAATGAGCTGGTAGGTATAAGTCTATATACACTGCAACTAGATCTATCTCAAGCTTCCAAGCAACACTAATGATTTTGTTACTATTGACCCAAAGCTGTCCCAGTGCCATTCTCAGAGATCTATTATTATTGCCTCTCCTTCTACCCAGTCAACCCCCTACAGTTACTTTCTTTTTACCTTTAGAGATGACATGTTTCTCACACGTAGTTAATGTTAACATCAAGCTAAGAGCTTGTAAAGTTCAGAGGCAGCTGATCCGTTATAAAGGATGTCATTAGCCTTTGTGGCATCGAATAAAAACATTACCTTGGAAGCTGTAAACTCAACCACTTTATGTCCACAGAGCTTAGCTCTCTGCTTCTCTTTACCCTGCCTTCTTTCCATGCATATCATTCCTTTATTAAGCCATAAAAGCTTTCCAAACAGGAAGAACTGCTTCAAGACCCATTCCCCATTTATAACCAAAACTGGTATTTGCTTTTTCTTATTGCTAATTTCTGTTCCCTCTTCTACAACTTTGTTGCAGAGAAAGAATGTCAATGGGAGGAAGAAAGAAAAGGAAAGAAGTCTAAGAAAAAGAAAAGCAACCCAGAGGGTCAGAGATTAATTGAAGAAATTTAGAGTTAAAAGTTTTCTGCCCTTAGACCTCAAACTCTGGAGAGGATGTATGCCAAAGTTTCCATCTGGAGTGAGTAAAATGATGGGATGCCCAGGAGGATGGAAGAAACCATTCACTGATGAGACTGAATCCAGACATAACTGAAATAACCATTAACAAACTGCATCCTGGGAATTAATCTTGTCACCTTTTTATGACCCCATTTCATAGCCTGGAGAATAATACTCATAATAATAAGATTGTGACCAGAAAAGAAAAGTCCAAGACATACAAACTGTCATTTCCAAAGAATGAAGAAAGGAAAGTCTTCATTCAGTTTTTCTCATTTAATTTTTCTTACCAATTTCATTCAGGACTAAAGGAAATGATGGCTTATTTCTTTGACATCTAAAATAGACATAGACCAAATAGATTCAACTTATTTGGTAGAATTTTATAATATTATTAAAATCAATCAATTTTGAAGAAGAGTTTGTGACCATTAAATCATATTTTCTTTTTTTAAAAAAATAGATTGACTTCCCATCTTGTCCAGACATTAAAATGATTGGCACAGAATCCTTGGCTTGTTCTATTTCCATCTTGGGCACTCCTTAGAGGGCCTGGTAGCCTCTTTGCTGAGTGGATAAGAAGTAGGAGTTCACTATTTTGCTATTGGACTTTTCATCTTTAACTCTACTACAACTCAGAACTTCACTCACCTAGTAGCTAGGATTACAGGTATATGCCACTACACCCAGAAATCACAATATTATTAATTTTGTTATATCTACATAGGATGGGGAATTTATATTTCTCACTCTCTGAGGCAGTGAAAAATGTTGTTTATCTATCTATGGCTATGTCTAATCTCTATTCCTTCTTTATACTCTGTTAATCAGCATCATATAAGCGACCAGGAAAGTACATTATATCATGTTCTTCCCCCTCAAAAGCTTTCAGAGAACCTCAGTAGCCAATACTCAAAAGAAATTCCTATCGTAACAGGTTCAACAAATAGTTATCCAAATACTATTTAAATGCCTTCAAGGAAAGCTGCCTACTATCTCTCAAGGCAATCCATTCTACTTTCAGACAGCCCTAATTATTAGGATGCTTTTTTTCTTAAATTGCCCTCTTGCAACTATCATCCACTGTTCCTAGCTCTGGTCTTGGGAACAAATAGAAAATTAAAATGCAACTTCTACCATCCAATCTAGTAGATGTAGCACAATCTCGATTCATGAATTAAAGATATTTAAATCACATGATATTCAGATCTTTTTTTTTCCCTCTGTAGAAGGGTATTTTAGAGACCTAAAATGTGCTTAACTTAAGATAAGGCACAAGGAAAGATCAACACAGTACATGTTTTATTGCCCACATTGTCCCCATGATGTAAACTTACTTAATCATCAAGTCATTTTTTTTCTTTTAAAAGGTAAATAGCATGATTCAATCTGCATCAGACTCCAATAGTTCTTTCTCTGGATGTCGATAGTATTTTCTATCCTGAGTCTTTGGGCTTGTCTTGAATCCCTCTGTTGCTAGGAAGAGCTAAGTTATGACTGATCATTGCACAATGTTGCTGATGTGGGTACAATGTTCTCCTAGTTCTGATCACTTCAT
Source organism: Macrotis lagotis (assembly GCF_037893015.1). Lineage (NCBI taxonomy): Eukaryota > Metazoa > Chordata > Mammalia > Peramelemorphia > Peramelidae > Macrotis > Macrotis lagotis. The sequence goes on along the minus strand of NC_133660.1, from coordinate 98,398,132 downwards.
TTTTCATCTGTGCATTTAAGTCTTTCCATATACCATAACTTGTTTAACCATTCCCCAATTAATGGGCTTCCTCACAACTTCCAATTCTTTGCCACCACCAAAAGAGTCAAGTCAAATTTTGATGAAGATGGTTCTAATACAATAAAGATGTGATCCATGGAACAGAGTTACCTGAGATTCTGTACTCACACAGATTGGATCTAATTATAGAAGGTGTTCTCAGGAGCATCATTATCTCTCTGGCTGATTGCCCTTACCTGGAAGATGAAAAAATATAGCACAGGGACAGTTTCTGTCTAGGTTTCCCCAAGTAACTAGGTAACTGGAGTCCTGAACTCCTCCATGAACACTAAAGGTAGCACAAGCAAGTCAGCTCTGGGACAATCTTTATTTTATTCCATAACAAATATAGAAGATGCAAAGGGACTCAAAAAATCTTAAAACAGTTACACAATCACCCAAGGAACTCAAATAACACATCATCACTTTCTAGAAGAAAACTGAATTTGGGGTACTATCAAGACAACTTTTCAACATTCCAAAGAATTCTTCTTTCCTACAGAAGCCTACAATAGTCTCCCTGTGATGAACTGTGGTGTCATTTTGTGATTTATATTCCCTTCCCAAAAATGCTAGACATACTTTGGAAACTGCTATACTCTCTGCAAAGTTACCAATGATGTCTTAATTAAAAATCTAATGGTCTTTTCTCAGTCCTTATCCTTCTTGATCTCCTTGCAGTGTTTGACATTGCTGATTATCATCTTCTCCTGGATTCTCTCTCATTTGCGGTTTTTGTCCTGCTTAGTTTTCTTAGTTCTCTTCCACCTATCTGATCATCCTCAATCTTTTTTTGCTATGATTACATTAGTCACTAACTGGGCATATTCCCCAAGCTTCTGTCCTAGACTCTCTTCTTTTTTTCACTTTACACTATCTCACTTGGTGATTTCATTAATTCCCATAAGTTCAATTATCATCTCTCTTTATAACATACATTGTATTGCATTTCTCTGTATAACATATATTGTATTGCATTTGTCTATTCCACATGCCTAATATAAATATATTAGATATCTCTATTCCTAATCTCTTTCAAACTCCAGTCCAGCACCACCTTTTTTCAGAAATTTTTTAAAAATTGAATATTCCATTGGCATGTCAAACTCAACATGACCAAAATATACCTCATTATCTTTCCCCAAAAACTCTCTCCTCTTTCAAACTTCTTTGTTCCTTTCAAGAGCAACACTAACCTTTCAGTCCCCCAGACTCAATGCCTTAGTGTTTACATGTCTCCTCACTCTTACCACACATATCAGTTGTCAAATCTTGTTACTTCTAACTTCATATTACCTGACTATATCTACTCTCCTTTCACACAGTTACTTTGATAGTTTGGACTCTCATCAATTCTCATCTGGACAATTATAATTAGCTTCCAATTGGTCTCCCCACCACAATACTTTCCTGCTTCCATTCCATTCTCTATTCAACTGTCAAAGTGATTTTCCTAAAGTGTAAGTGTGACCACATTATCCCCTTACTCAATAAACTCTAATGCTCCCTATTGCCTCCAGTATCAAAAATGGAATCATCTGTATGACATTTGAAGCTCTTCACATTAAATACATGAACACCCACAATTAGGTATAGTCAGGCATTTCAATCATTAGGGATCAAAAAGGAAAAGGGGAGAAGGGAGACAGAATAAGAGATAAAGGAGGGATTAATTCTAAATAAAACAAACTCTAAGGATGTACAAAAATTATTATAGAAGCTCTTTCTGTAGAGGCAAAGAATTTGAAACCAAGGGGGCACTTATTAATTGGGAATGACTAGACAAGTTATGAATAGGAATATGATGGAATATTATTGTGATATAAGAAATTATGAAAGTGATGGTTTCAGAGAGACTTGGGAAGTTTTGTATGAACTAATGCAAAGTGTGAGCAGAAACAGGAAGTCATTATGCAATGACAAAAAAATAGACAACTTTGAAAGTTATATGAATTCTGGTCATGATTCCAAAGGACTTGGATGAAACATGCTGTCCCCCTTCTCATAAAGAGTTAATGGACTCAGAAGACAGAAAGAGATATAGTTTTGGAGTGACCAATGTGGGTCTGTAACTGGAATTTTGCTTCCCTTTCTTTCTCGAGAAAGGGTTAGGAGGAAGAGGAGATGGATATTCATTGATTCAAATTTAATTTTTTTAAAAAAGATGAATAAGAAAGCAATAATCTGGACTTTAAAGACTCTGATGAGGATTCTAATCTATTTTCAAGTCTCCCTCATGAACAAGTAATAAACTAATGATAAGTCTCATCTTCCTGCTTTTCTTTATTTACAAGCTTGAGACAGGAGTTTGGATGGTCCACTCCAATCTCATTTCATACTTTAATGAGTTCTTAAAGTTTACAGAGTTTCCGTTCTGGACAGAAACTTTAGGAGAAGACAGAGAAAAAGAAGGGAGGAGGGTGGGAATGAATGTAATGGGAGGAAATAGTGATAACTGTCTCCATAGAAGGGCATTTTGCTCCTTTACTTTTCACTTTATTCTACATACAGCAAATTATATTATCTCAACAAAAAAAAATAAAACTTTTCTTAATCTGATCCCTTTAAATCTTCTTACACTTTACATGGAAACATCTAGTGAGTCAATGGATAGGGTACTGGTCCTGTAATCAGAAAGAAATTGTCTGGATACAAATTGGCTTTAGATATTTACTACTCAGGTATCCTGGACAAGTCACTCAGTTTCCTCAGCTATAAAATGAGCTGGAGAAGGAAATGGCTAACTACTCCAGTGTCTTTGCCAAGAAAATCCCAAATGAAGAGTCAGACACAGTTGAAACCCCTGAACAATAGCAAAACTTGTGAGGTTATAGTGAAGACCAAATGACCCTGAGGATTAAACAAGATAATATTTGTAAAGGATTTAGCACAGTAGTGGTTGCTATATAAATGCTTAGTCCCTTCCACCTCCCCACTTCCCTTCCAAGCATCCTACAAACCAGAAATACTGACGATCTTCTTTTTTGCAACTCCATCTCCTATAAGAATGTCTTTGTATGTATGACTGTCTGGAATGGATTCCCTTCTCTTCTCTGCTCCTGAAAAGTCTCAGTTCATCTACTACTTTCTTTTTTCTTTTTTTTAAATTTATTTAGTATTTTTCCAGTTACACATAAAAAACTTTCATTTTTGGAATTTCTAGTTCCAAATTTTCTTCCATCCTCCCTCCCCATCATCCCACAACAAGAAAGCAAGCATTTTGAAGTAGATTACACTTGTGAGGTCATCTAAAAAACAATTCCATAATAGTAAGTTGTAAAAGAAAATATAGACAAAAAAAACTCACAAAAAAAGAAAGTTAAAAAACTATGCTTCAATATGTATTGAAATACCATCAATTCTTTCTCTGGGGATATCTAGCATCCTTCATTATCAAAAGTTCTTCAGAGTTATCTTGAATCAATGTATCCTTCATAATAGCTAAGTTATTAAGAGTTGATCATCTTACAAGTTTGCTGCTACTTTTTACATAGTACATTTCACTTTGCATCAGTTCATGAAAGTCTTCAGGTTTTTCTAGGAGCATCCTGCTCATCATTTCTTATAGCAGAATGGGCAGTTAGGTGGTGCAGTGGATAGAGTGCTGACTTTGTTTGCAGTCAGGAGGATGGGAGTTCGAATCCAGCCTCAGACATTCAACATTTACTAGCTGTGTGACCTTGGGCAAGTCACTTAAATCTGATTGCTTCACATCCAGGACCATCTCCAGTCATCTTGATTCATACCCTGGTCACTGGATCCAGATGACTCTGAAGGAAAAAATGATACTGGTGACTTAATACAACATCCCTTCACTCAAATCCAATTCATGTGCTTGTCATGGCATCACCTCCCTGATGCCATGGTCTTTAAGAACAAAGGACAAATATCATGATCATCATCATAGCAGAATAACATCATAATCACATAGAACAATTTGTTCAGCCACTTTCAATTGATGGATATCCCCTTAATTTCCAATTCTTTGCTACCAGAAAAGACCTGCTGTAAATATTCTTGCACATAAAGGTCCTTTTTTGTCTTTCATCTGTTTTGGGATACAGATTTCATAATGGTATTATTACATGGTTTTATGGACCTTTGGACATAGCTCCAAGTCACTCTACAGATCAGTTGAATCATTTCCTAATTCTACCAATAGTGCATTAATATCTCATTTTCCCACATTTGTCATTTTTCTGTCTTGTTAGCCAATCTAATACATAGTACCGAATTGTTTTAATTTGCATTTCTTCAATCAATACTGAGTTTAGAGCATTATTTCATATGACTATAGATAGCTTTGATTACTTTATCTGAAAACTGTTCTTATCTTTCAATCATTTATCAATTTTTATAAATTTGACTCAACTCTCCACATATTTAAGAAATGAGGCCTTTCTCAGGGGAAACTTAATTCAAAAGCTTTTTCACAGTTACTATTTCTAACTGTATTTTCCTCTATCCTATTCTCCCATGTTTATTCCATTTCTATATTCTTTCACTCTGTCTCTCATTAAAAGTATTTTGCTTTTTACTGCCTCTCTCTCTCAATCTGCCCCCCCTCCTACCACAACCCCCCTTTCCTTTTATCTCCTTCCCTTTCTACTTTCCTTTAAGGTAAGATATATATATATATATATATATATATATATATATATATACACATATATATATATATATATATATATTTATGCCAAATTGAGAGTGTATGTTATTCCCTCTTTTAGTCAATTCTAATGGGAATAAGGTTTACTTACTCTTTCTTACCTTCCCCCTACCCAATGATTTTATTTTTTTAGCTATCACTCTTCATAATCATCTCACAGCTGTGCCCTCCATCCATAATTTGCATAAATACACACACACACACACACACACACACACGCACACACGCACTCTTTATAACTGCCCTAAGAATAAGAACTTTTAAGAACTTTCAGTTTCCCATGTAGGAATGCAAACAACCTTTATGATTTCCCTTTCCTAATTACCTTTATATGCTTCTCTTTAGTCTTGTATTTGAAAGCTAAATTTTCTATTCAGTTCTGGTCTTTTCATCAAGAATGCTCAGAAGTTCTCTATTTTATTGAATATCCATATTTTCCCCCAAAGGATTATACTTAGTGTTGCTGGGTAGGTGTTGATTCATTTTTCATGGTTTTCTTGCCTCTCTCTCTCTCTCTCTCTCTCTCTCTCTCTCATTCTGAATTTTTCCTCCACCTGTCTTATTTGATTTTTCAAAATCATTTTTGAGTCCAAAAATGAGACCAATTCATGTTTTTCTTGGAGGCTTTGGATGTAGGACCTTTGACTTTGTTTTCTTCTACTCATGTGCTTTGATCTTCCTCGTAACATAGTAATTATCTAGGGTAAGAATTTTTCCTGTTGTTTGCTCATTTTCCCAGCTTATTACTTAACATTCAACTCTTTGTTAAAATAGGATTCTGCTTCCAAAGTGGAGGGCACACTGTCCTAAGCTTCAGGAGTTTTACGCAGCTGTTTTCAGAGATACTTCTAGGGATCTTTAAGTTTTCAGTTCCTGTAAGGTAGTATGATCAAAGGAGAAGTATTTAATACTCCCCTGGCCTCTGATCTGTAAGCAACCACAAGCACTCCTTTCTGCCCAGGAACTGTGAGGAGCATCCCAGTAAGTTCTTGTGTGCTCCTGCTCCTCCTCACCCTGGGTCTGCTACCCAGGACTCTGACCCAGATTCAAGTATAGGAAAAGCAGAGTTGGGTCTCAGTGCTAACAAGAGCCCTGTAACTCCTTTTATCCATTTGTTCAAACCCCTTACTATCTGTGGTCTGAGAGCTCCAGAAGCACCTGGTTATCCTGAGGATTCAGTGGCTCCCAAGATCTGCTCCTGGATTTCTGGGGCTTAGTCTCTGCTGGCATGCATTGTCTGCTCTGGTCTGTTCTCCGCTCTCCCCCAGATGCAAGTGAACTCAAATTGTCTTTGGCATCTGTGGGCTAGGAAGTCTGGAAACCACCCCTTTTGCCACTGATTCAGTTGCCCCAGGCCATCCCTGGTTTGCTGGGGACTGATCTGCTTTGGAGATGCCAACCCTGGACTGAGCTGTACTCTGCCCCTCTCTCACCGACCCTAACAGACCTTTCCTGAGGACCTTCCAACTTGCCTTGCCTGGAAATTTGTTTCACTCTGTCTTTTTTTGAGTTCTGCTCCTCTACAATTTGTTTAAAGTCATTATTTAAAGGTATTTGGAGGGGGTTGGTGAGAGCCCGAGTGAGCTCTTGCTTTTACTTAGCTGTGTTGCTTCTGCCTCCCTCCATTATACTACTTTCTGGAGAAGTTCTTTACCAATCCCCCCATATATTAGAGCCTTCCCTTCAAGAGGAAATAAGCACATAGAAATCTATCTTTACTGTGGGCAGAAGCCAGGAAATTTCTCAATGGCTTGGCTGCTACCATCTCTTGAGGTCATCTCCTCAAGAGCTAGGAAATTCCACTTTCAGGGACTCTGGCTTTTGACCCGAATTCAGAAACTCTGAGGAACATCTAACCTCCATCTGCTCCCATTCCTAAAATCATTTCAGTTGTGGAGAAAAATGAGCAGAGATAGGTTTCCTATATGTTATCTCCCACCAAATGCAGGTGCACTATTCTGTGTGCTGAGATATCTTCTCAATGCCTCATAGAGAGAGCATGATGGCCTGTCACCTCATTTTTACAGATCACAAAGGGGGTGGGTCTAACAAAAGTCTATACTTCTGGATCTCAGTCAACTAATTAATCAGGAAAAACTGTGCCTTCTCAGAAAGTACCCTCATTCCATGAAGTACTCTCAGTTGTCTCCTTAAGACCATTTGCTCATAATTACATCAGGTTAATAGAGAAACTAATCCAACTGATAGGAGATTTCCCATTCAACCCCCCCAACCTGCAGTAATATATGTATAAACAAACATACATAAAGGGCTGTCCAAGTGAAAGTCTAAATAAATTACTTTGTGGTTAAAGAATGAGAGCTTTGCTTTGGACAATGATGGTATCTCCTTGATTTTGTCTCACTGAGAGGTGCAAACACCCCCAAAGTCATAGCATTTTGAAGAGGGTAAGCCACTGTTCACAGAGTGATTGATTTAGACCTTACATGTTACCCAGCATACATATTATAGATAAGGAAAGTGAGGATTAGAGATTATGTGCCTAAAGTCACAAAATTATTAAGCAGCAGACTAGATTTCAAAACCAGGTCCTTCAACTCAGAATCCAGGGTTCTTTCCACTGGAACATGCCCCTTTTCCACTGTTTAGCCTTGAACTTCAAGTAGGACTTCATCAAAAATTGCTATAATAATTCTTACTCCCATCTACACATTTCTTTTGGGATGTCAAAATATATCTTATGCTTATATGGCAACACAGATAACAAGTGACTAAAGGGACTTCAATTCCTTTGCAAGCATTAGAGCTAACAATATTGGATACAGGCAGGCTTTATTTTAATAAGATATAAGAATGTTTCCCTTTGTCTTTTCTAAAAATTTATGGCTCAAGCTATCTCCAAAGAATTACAACTCACAAACTGTCTCCAAGACAAGAAAAAGTCATTTATTTGGGAAAAAAGAGAGAAAGGGGGTCACAATTCCCATCAGACTTTACTCTCTAGGAGAGGCAGAATGCTGAAACTAGGGCTTATATAAGGCAAGAAGTGCTGTGTTTCTAACAGGATGTGTTAATTGTTTAAGGTTTTTTTTGCAAGGCAAACAGGGTTAAGTGGCTTGCCCAAAGCAGCTAGGTAATTATCAAGTGTCTGAGACTGGATTTGAACTCAGGTACTCCTGACTCCAGGGCCAGTGCTCTATATCCACTGCGCCACCTAGCCGCCCCAGGATACATTAATTTTGCAATACAGGGAGGAGTTTATTGCTATAAGGGGACCATACAACCATGGTGGAACTGCTCATGTAGTTACCCATACATACAGAAAAGCCTACTTAGAGAGGTATCAATGTATGATGATGATGATATTATAATTAACTTGACTTTATCATAGGTTCACCCAAAGGACAGCAAAGAAGGATAGTATACAAGCATTGCTCTAGGAAAAGTCCCTTCTGTGATTTATGGTTCAAGGTTCCCTGTTCACTTCTCAGTAGTACTCTTTTTTTTATTGACTGGTGTAGACAGAAGTTAGTTCAGGTATATTTGCTATTCTATTCTTATGGGTACTATGGGCAAGTCAGGGAATTGGGGCTGTGGTGTATTCCTATTGGTTGGCCTCTGTGTTATGTCTAAACAAGATGATGTGACCAGGTGGTATGGTTAGGCCAGGGTGGACCTTTCTTTTCTAGTGAGACCCTATAAAGAAGTCAGGAAACTGAATCTGGGATATTAGCTAGGATTCCAACAATTATACCTCCCAAAACAAAAAATAAAACAAACATAAAGGATTCACAGAGGCTCACCAATGTACAAATTATTTGTTCTTTCCGATTCAAGGTGCATCACCTTCCTGCCCAGAGTGCTCCTTTAGTAATCTAGATTCGAAGTGACACTCTGTGGTTTGGACTCCCAACTAAAATGGAAACAAATATGAAGTTACTAGAGAGTCAATACTGCATCTTCTTGGGAGTACTATGTCATCTCCCCTAGGGATTCATATGGTCCTCCAGGCTTATGCCAGAACGCAAAAATTTTGCCCTTCTAAAACAGATTTTGGCACTTGAGGCTGCTTTAGAGTCAACACATATCCAATGGACCTGCACCATCCAAATAATTCATACTTGTAAGAGGGCCAGGTTGGCTATCCCTCATAGTGGCTCAATCCCTTGGTGTTCTTCCAGCATTGAAGTTGTATATTTGTTCCCCTTCCATCTAAAAGGTTGGATCAAGCAACTCATACCACTTAACCATGACCTCCAGTTCTTGGACCATATATTTGTTATCCTCTCTCTCCAAAAGACTGTTTAAAAGAAATTTTCACCATTTGACCATGGCCTCTAACTGCTGCCATCTTTCATGCTAAAAGTCTTTTCTATGAATGGCATTTCTGAAGCTCAGAGGAAAGTCCTTTTAGGGTTGGCTGATGTACAAGAATTACCCTCTGGTCCCAGAGCTACTGATCTTTGCTCAGTGCTTCAGTGCTCTCTCTCTCTCTCTCTCTCTCTCTCTCTCTCTCTCTCTCTCTCTCTCTCTCTCCCTCCCTCTCTCTCCCCCCCACCCTGCTTGCCTCCTTTTACAAGCCCAATTCAGTGGTTTCACAGCCTAATTAATCATGTCTGGACTCAGTTAATGGTAATATCCATACCTATTAGGGTGGTATAATCCAAGAGTTGGATTACAGTCTCATCCTTTGTTAAATCGTTCCAAATTATGAACATATTGCACATTTCTTTGACCTTACAAAATATCAACGAAGTTGTTTAAATTGAAAAGATATTGTGAAGTGCCTTCAGTTACATCTAGAATCTTTAAAATCTAGTGTTAGTAAATACTGATTGAATTGAATTTGCTTCTAGATTTTATGATTTATATAATACTCATCAGGAAAGCAGAAAAAATAGTGCTAACTCATTAAGATGTCCCCAGCTCAACCACACATTACTCTCCCTTCATGACTGGGAGTTATAAACACTCTGAAATGAATTTAAAGTATTACTAAACTAGCAGGCAGAAGAAGAGAATATTTCACTACTTGAATGGACATCAGTAAAATCACAGATCCATGATAGAACACAATCTTTTATTTTTCATTTTTAAAATAATCTTTAAATTGATATTTCCTGTTCCTTACCTCACCATAGTTATTTACCTCCCAGAAAGTCAACTCATGTGACATAGTATTTTTAAAGAGGGAAAAAAAAATGCAGCCCAACTGCAGAAATGATTGATACAATGAAAAAGTCAAAAAAAAATATGCAATGTATAATACTTGTGGATGTTTCTCTGTATTCCTCACACACAACATTTCTTACAATACAATAATATTCCATTATATTCATATACCACAGTTTCATAGTTCAAATTCATGGACATTTACTCTGCTTCCTCTTAACTAGCACCATTTACATCTTCTTATCCTGGATGATTCTCATGTGTATTCTCCAGAGAAAAATCTCCCCAAAGCTGAAGAAGTTTTCCTGTAGGCTGGGGAAGGAACATCCAGCCAGCATATAAGGCCCATGAAAACATTTGGTCTGGAGCTGCCAGGATACCCACAGGTGAAACTCAAAATTCCATAAATCTAGGAGTTTTTTAGAGGTGAATTAATTAAATGTTTGACCAAATAGAGCAGGATCATTTTTAAGTTGATAATTCTATATGACCTGCAAATGATGCCATAAATATCCAAATGATTCTTGGTGGAAAAAAGGTTCCCCAACCCTGCTGTAGACACAAAGATTCTTAACCTTTTCTGCATCATACTCTTCTTTAATGGTCAGTAATAGAAGTCCATGCCTCTTCTCAGAATATTTTAAATTCATAAAATAAATACCAAGAATTATAAAGGAAAACAAATGTAAATGAATATAAAGATACAATCTTTTCCCTATACAGGTTCAGAGACTCTCAGAAATCTCTCCAAGTTTAAGAAGTCTTACTCTAGAACAAAAGAGTAGAAATCCAAAAATAATAGCTAACATTTTACTACAGAACTTTAGTTACAAAGTTTTTTACATGTTGCTTCATTTGAACCTCTCAACTTCCCTATTAGAAGGTAAAAGAGGTAGGAATTACAAGTCCCAAGATGTTCAATTGACAAATGTCAGATCTTACTCTTCATCAACATCAAGCATGAAACTGTTTTTCAGTATTCTAGCAAGCAACAGATACAGAATTTGTGAAAATGAGCTTTTTTATTGAGGAAGTTCAGAGGTGTAATTAAGAGAGCTGAAACCTGAGTATGAATCCTCATTAGATACTTCCTAGCTGTATGACTCCAAGCAAGTCACTTAACCTCTCTCAGATCTGGCTTCTTTCTCTATAATATGGGTATGAAAATACCTGCTCATCACAGGGTTATTGAGAAAAACAGATGAGATAGCTATAAAGTTTCCTAGAACTCCTATATACAATATATAGCTATTTCAATTCCTTATCTATCATATCATACTTTCCTCTAGCATACTCATTGAATACATAGCTACAATGCTACTGGGTTATATAGGGTATAATTCATCTACTAAATTTAACCATAGTCCTTTCAAACATCTATATCACTAGTTTCCTGTTTTATACAAAAGTAACATATATTGACTATAAATCTCAATTTCTTATCTATAGACAAGATTAGAAGTAAGAGACATCATGTTGTTGTAAGATTGAGTGTTGACCTCAGGCAGGAAGACTTGGGTTAAACTCTAGCTCTGATATATATTGGCTCTATGATCTTTGGCAAATCATTTAACCCTTTGGTTCTCACCTACCTACCCCAGAACTCACAGACTAAAAGTCGCAGAGAAAAGTAAGCCTACTTTGGGAAAGAGAGTTTCCTCACTGGAATGTTCCCTCTAACAATGAAATCAGGGGTCTGTATTTGAAATGGACAAACCTGCTCATACAAATGGTAAATCTTACTCTTCAACGACATCAAGCAAGAAGTTGTTTTTCAAAATTTTAAGGACCTTTTTCCTTACTCATGTTTCCTGGGGGCTTCTCTCATTTATGATTTGGGCCTTTATAAGCATGAGAGAAGTGAGAGGGTTTTCTCTGTAGCCTGAGACTGGGAGGTATTGGAAGCTACCCAAGAAATCCCGTTCTCATGAGATTCCCATCCTAATTTCTTGATCAAGGATGTTTGGATAAGTATCTGAAGTTTAGAGTGTCTGTTCCAACTACTAGACCTTTTGAAGTTCACCCATCACTAATACATCCTGTCTGACTTTGATGTGTGTAATTAATACAGGTTTAAACAGATGTTTGCATTCTGAAAGTTGCTAAATATATACACACTTTGTGCACTTGCCCTTACAGGAGTGTAAGAAATAGGACATTGTCTTTGAACACTGATCAGAGTAGATGATAGCGTGTCTCCCTATTTAATGGCAGCCACTTCTCAATTTTTTTAAAAAGTGGATAGCTTCCATTCCTTTTAAGATTTATTTTCTCCCTTCATTAAATATTGTGGTCCTTAACTTGAAACAGGTCTTCCATTTAGTAAAGAAAAAAAAAAAAGAAAAGAGATAGAATCTGGAAAAATACAATGGATGAGAATTTCTCCACTAGCTGTCAGTACTCAAGATGAGGTTAAGGGGCTCCCTTCATGTCCACCCAGAGGATGGGATTCAAACAAAGAACAATGTTTGCTCTGATAAGACAGGGATTCCATCAAGGAAAATAAGAAGGGAAGATAGAAGAGGAGGAGGAAGAGTCTCAAAGGTATAGTATTCCCAACAGGTAAACATCTTGCTTTGCTTCACAATGGGCAAGGAAGGAATCCACTGTTTGTTATTTTTCCCAACTATCAGCTTGCTGATTAAAGTCTGAAGTGCTTTATTTTCCTTTTGGTCTGACTAGGAAGAAAGGCCAAAGAGAGGAATTTGAGGTCACTCTTCCTAATAAAAACCTTTCTGCTTACAAGGGTTATGGCTGGAGATGAGGTGAGCAGCTGGTTTCAAGATGCTACTCTTCAATTCATCCATCTAAGTGGGATGATTCTTGACTAAAGGATTGAAAGCAGAAATAAGTCAAATCAGTGGGGGGAAAATAAAAAGCAACAAATCACTATCTATATTGCCTGTAAATACTTATTGGATCATGGGCTACTGAGAACTATAGGGACCCATGATTTTTTTTTTCTTACTTTTCTTACTTCTTTCAAAATAATTACTCTGTTTTGTAAACCTATGCATTTTATTGTATCCAATTAAAGGCATTATTCTGAGGAGTCAACAGGTACCACGAGACTGTCCATGATAAAGAAAAGGTTAAGAAACCCTGATCAAATGTAATCTCATTTTACAGATAAAGAATTTAAAGCTGAAGTGATGGGGGGTGGATGGGGGGATGACACTGGGATTAGAAAGCAGAACTTCAAACCGAATTGCCTTTATTCCAATCCAGAGTTCCTTCCTGTTCACTTGGCTGCCTCAATTCCAAGTCAAAGATTCATGAATTAATTGGTGTGAACATTACTGTCCACTAGCATGGGCCCCAAATTGTTTTTGCTATAGAAAACCTCTTCACAACTAAACTTCTTCCTACTTCCCAGCTATTTTTCACAGTACTCTTTCTATATACACTCTTTAACCCCATTAGACTGGACTACTTAGTACTCATTTCACACACCCAACTAATTTTTTTTCACATTCATCTCTTCACTCCTTGGCTATCTAAACATTCCCTCCCCTCTGCCTCTTGAATTTCTGGTTTCCTTTCAGACAAATATTAAGCCTTTCTTCATCCCTCCAGCTATTAATACCTTCCCTTCCAAAGTACTCTGTATTCATTTTATGTTTAGATATATATGTTTAGATATGTTCATGTAGATTTATGAGTTTCTCTGTCTGAAGAAATTAATCTCTTCTTAACTCACACTCTGGTGATAGGCTCCTCCAAACTTAGTTAAATTGGTGATTGGACAATAGATGCAGTCACTTACAGTATTAAAAGCCATTGCATCTCCATCAGCCCTACCATAGCTTGTCCTCCTCCTACTAACATAACTTTCAAGAACCCAGAGTCCTCTCTATGCCAACATGAAATTGTGGATGGGACCCTAGACTTGGCATCAGGAATCCCATATTTGGGGTTTTCTTGGCAAAGATAATAGAATGATTTGTCATTTCTTTTTCTATATAGTTTTACAGATGAGGAAACTGAGGCAGAGATTAAGTTGTTTGCACAGGGTCACACAGCTAGTAAGTATATGAGATAGCATTTGAACTCAAGTTCTCTTGATTTCAGATTAGGTATCTATCTACTGTGTCACCCAGAATCAGAAAAATCTAAGTTCAAATTCTCTCTTAAGTCCTATGTAACAACTCAGTTTCCTCAGTTGTAATATGGGGAGTAACAGGAGAGTGGACTTGATAGCCTCTAAGATCTTTTCCAGATGGAAATTTATGATCTTATGACCCTAACCCAGGAATAAAGAGAAACAAGTGAAATTCACTCCTATTTCAAACCTTGCTTTTATACAGTTGTTTTAACCTTCTCCCTCAGCCTGGAATTTTTTTTTTTATCAAAAATAAGTAGTTTGAGTTTCCCCTTCTTTCACCAAAGTTCTCTCACTGTTAAAAACACAACAAAAGGAAGAAAAGTTCAAAGAGAACAGGAAAGCCAAGGAAAAGAAGCATTGCTATTCCCAGGAAGGTGAACATGGAAGCCAATTATAATATGGTCTTACCATAGATACCATGCTTAGAATAATAAGTACCTAATAAACATATGTACTGAATAAACTGACAAACAAGGTCTTATGGATTCCCCAAGAATATTAAATAAGCAATGAAAAATCCAAGAGTTGGCCTCTCAAGGAAACTACCTTCAACACAAATAAGTTCTTTTGTTTTGAGAGGAAAAAAGAATCAATAAGATATTGCAAAATGCAGTAAAAATCTTCTCTTTTTTTATATATGCTTTTATTGGAAGACAGACAAATTAGTTCAATGGTTCTGTTCGATGACATTTTCACCTAAAACTAATTTCCTTTGCTTCTATTTTCTCTCTGACTTACAAAGTCACTCTTGGTCTGCCTTTAATCACTTTACTTTCTTAGAAAGTTAAAAGAATATCGAGAAAATGATATTTTCTTCACATGCCTAATAATTGCATATACAAATTTTCTTCATTCATAGATGATCTTCATTTGATCTTCACAACTATCCTGTAAGATAAGTTCTGGAGGTATTCGTATGCTATTGTTTACTATTTGTGAGATCTTGAATAAGTCGCTTGTTTTCTCTGGGCCTCAGTTTCCTCATCTGTAATTTTTTCTTTATGGTCTGAACTAAAAAGAATTAGCAATTTCTTTTTAATACTATTTTTAATAATTACATATTGTGAAAATTTTTGCTCTCATTTTTACAAAATTTCAAGCTCCAAATTTTTCTCATTCTCTCTCCCCTCTTCTGAAAGTGATAGGTAGTTTGATACAGGTGATGCATGTGCTATCATGTATAACATATTTCCATATAGACCTTAGCTGTGGAAGAAGAAATAGGTCAAAAGAAAAAATAAACATAAGAATGAATAAAGAAACTGATGAAAATATGCTTTGATATGCATTGAGTCCAACAGTTCTTCATGGATAGGGATAGCATTTTCCTTTTTGAGTCCTATGTATTTGTCTTCCATCAAGTGTGGCTAAGAAGAACTTAGTCATTCACAACTGATCATCGCACAATGTTGCTGATACTGTGTACAATGTTTTCCTGATTTTCATCATTTCACTTTGCATCACTTCTTACAAGCCTTTCCAGTTTATTCTGAAGTCTTCCTGTTCATCATTTCTCATTGCCCAAAAGAATTACATTAATATACCACATCTTGTTCAGCCATCCCCCAACTGATGGGCATTCCCTCAATTCCAATATTTGGCCAGCACAAAAAAGAGTTGCTATACATATTTTAGCACAAGTAGATCCTTTTCCCTTTTTTGTGATCTCTCTGGGTATTACTAAATCAAGGGTATGCTTGCCCATAGTTCCAAAGTGCTTAGCAACGTTTTAATCTTTTTTTGCATCTTGGGCACTCCTTTGTCAGGATGATCAAATCAATGGATCCCCTAATCAAAATAATGGTTTCAAATAATTGAACAAAATGCTAAATTTCAGTTAGAAGTTAGTGAAAATAAAGTTCTATTCTTTTTCCCATTCAAGTTCATAGACCTGAAACCTATTCATGCCCTATGTTCCAGATCAGTCCTTCACATAAAGTCTAGTCAATATTCAAGGAAAATATTATATCTGCATAGAAATTACGTCAGATGAGGCCAAGTGAATATTCAAGTGATGGGCTAAAGAGAAACATCAGCTAGAGAAGTATATCTCCTGATTCCCTGCCTACCTAAGTCATAAGTATCACAATCAGAAGCAATCCAAGGGCAAGATAAACATTTCCAGGCAGTGATAGATAGTCATGACAAAATCAAAGACATAGAAATTTGATCTACGCTCCCAAGTTATCCAATAGATTCGACTAGAACCCTGTGGGAGGCTTTGAGTGAAAAACAGGCCCCAAAGGATAAGATTTAAATCATATGAAAGAATGAACAGGAAGTTTTCAAAAGATGAAAGACAAACTATGAAGAGGCAAATGTAAGAATATTCCAAATTATCAGTGCTAAGAGAAAAGTAAATTAAAACAAGTTCACACGTAGTCTATTAGTTTAAAAAAGGCAAATATGAAAAGGGCAAATTTTGGAGTGGCCATCAGAACACAAGAACTCTATTAATAGTAGTGATTTCAACTATTTCAAGAAACTACATATGCATTCTAGACCTTGATGATGCCAATACTAGACCAAAAGAACACAAAAATGTATAGCATACTTTTTGTGGTTAACAAAAGGAAATTGCCCATCAATTGAAGAATGGAGGGATATATTGCGGTATATGAATATAATAAAAATTTATGGTATCTTAAGACAATGTATCAAACTCAAATGGAAATAGGTCCCTGGAGCCATACTGACCTAGAAAATTATAAATTAACATCATCTATGTTATATGATATTTTATTTATTCTGAAAAACATTTCCTAAATGCATTTCAATTTGATTCAGGCTGCTCAGGAGTTTTGCAAAGGGCTTGGAGCTATTAAGAGAGGAAATTAACACCTCTCTCTTAAGAAACAGAGTAAGAAAAATTCAGAGGAAACAATAAGACATATGAATGAATGTCAAGGGAAATATGCAAAGTAAGGAAAAAATTTATCTGATGACCATAATCATATAAAGGAAAATGATGTCAAAAGATTCTTGAACTTTAATTCATGCAGTATCCAATCATAATTTCAGAAGACTGACCAAAGAACATGCTTTCTGCCTTTAAGTTGTGGTCCTATATTATTGGTACAGAATAAATCATATTTTCAGACATAATTAATACACTGAATGCTATTCTTTGACTCTATATGTAAAAAGTCTGGTTCAAAGGGGGAAGGAATTAGTCCACTGAAAAATGACAATTAGTGAACATGTAGATCTGTTTTACTTCTTTATTTATTACAAGGATATTATTATTATTATCATTATTATTATTATGGGTGAATTAGAGAGTGGAGAGTTGATAGTAATGCAAAGGAAAAGATCATTAAAGTATTAACAAAGAAAAGTTCAGAGAAAACACAAATGGGACATATTTGAAAATTACATGCTAATTTATTACATATCTTTTTAAAAACAAACTGGAGATTCTTGGCATGTGTGTATACATATATATGGAACATTTCCATTTTCAGTATTTAAGTTCAGAAAAAATTTAAATGATAAAGATACAAAAAAGAAAAGAATATCAATAAATTTTTTAAAGGAGAAAATCAGATGAAGGATGCTTAAGCATTGGAGAAAAATAGATGGAAGATGATTGCTAACTCTCAATGAGAGGAACTGACATGGAGAATTTGACACTATCTGGACCACCAAGGTTTGAGGCAAGCCTTTTAGACTAGCTTGAGACTGCCTGGATCTAAAAGGATCTACAGTCATTAAACACAGATGGTAGTTGGGCCATAATATGTGTTTGAGTGTTCTCTGTTTACCCCCTTTGTTTCTAGACCATGAGAAAAGGTTAAATATTCAGTTAAAGCAAGTTCCTATGTTGGATTCCATTACACCCCGATTAGAATGGATCCTAACGCAGTAGGAAGAGAAAAAGGGACAGCCTGTCGGGTGACTAGGAGATAAGCCAAGAATTTGATCTGATAACTAGACAGAAACCATTCCACTCAGCCAAGGCAATGATACTTCTATTTAAAAGTCTACTTAAGCTATTCAGTAAATAACTTACAACTGCTCCAAGACTTTTGAGACCCAGTCTGGGGGTGGGGGGGTGGAAGAGCGGTTCCAAGATGGCAGCAGGAGTGACCGGGTGGTGGTTGGAGTCAGAGGAGTTCCAAGATGCGCCCGATGTGGAGCCCCTGGAGCCCACACTCAAAAACATCATCGAGCAACAGAGCCTCAAGTGGATCTTCGTGGGGGGCAAGGGCGGCGTGGGCAAGACCACATGCAGCTGCAGCCTAGCGGTCCAGCTGTCCAAGCAGAGAGACAGCGTCCTCCTCATCTCCACCGACCCAGCCCACAATGTCTCTGATGCCTTTGACCAGAAGTTCTCCAAAGTCCCCACCAAAGTGATGGGCTACGACAACCTCTTCGCCATGGAGATTGACCCCAGCCTGGGGGTGGCCGAGCTCCCCGAGGAGCTCTTTGAGGAAGACAGTACCATGAGCATGGGCAAGAAGATGATGCAGGAGGCCATGGGCGTCTTCCCCGGCGTGGACGAGGCCATGAGCTACGCAGAAGTCATGAGGCTGGTGAAGGGGATGAACTTCTCAGTGGTCGTGTTTGACACGGCCCCCACGGGCCACACTCTCCGGTTGCTCAATTTCCCCACCGTCGTGGAGGGGGGCCTGGGGCGGCTGATGCAGATCAAGAACCAGCTAGGTCCCTTCATCTCCCAGATGTGTAACATGCTGGGCCTGGGGGACACGAACGCGGACCAGCTGGCCTCCAAGCTGGAGGAAACTCTGCCGGTCATCCGGGCGGTCAGCGAGCAGTTCAGGGACCCCGAACAGACGACCTTTATTTGCGTCTGCATCGCCGAGTTCCTGTCCCTGTACGAGACGGAGAGGCTCATCCAGGAGCTGGCCAAGTGCAAGATCGACAGCCACAACATCATCGTCAACCAGCTGGTGTTCCCCGAGCCCGAGAAGCCCTGCAGCATGTGCGAGGCCCGCCACAAGATCCAGTCCAAATACCTGGACCAGATGGAGGACCTCTACGAAGACTTCCACATCGTGAAGCTGCCGCTGCTGCCTCATGAAGTTCGAGGGGCTGACAAGGTCAACACCTTCTCCTGCCTCCTGCTGGAGCCCTTCAAACCATCCAGCGCTCAATAGCCCAGAGAGGCCCTCACCCTTGACCCTGGCTCCTCCCCACCACCCCTGCCAGGAACTCTCCTCTGCCCCCCAGGGCAGTTAGCACAGATGCTCCCTATGCCCCCCTGGGGAAGCTGCTGGTTGGGAAAAGGAAAAGAAAATAAGGGCTGGGGGGGGGGGGGGGAGGATATTTATTTCCCCCTGGGGAGAATTGAGTTGAGTAAAGTGGGGAATGTGGGAAGAAATACAAGTTCAATTAGGTTGTATTCTGCAGCCTGCCCGTGCCTGACACCCCATCACTGACTCTTGATCAACCATGTTCCCTCCCTACCCCGACTCCAATCTAATAACTTCTCTCTCCCATTCCCAATATGATCTCAAAAAAGGGGTGGGAGAAGGGAATACGAAAAATACAGAATATAGAAAAAGTCACATTTCTTAAAACCAAAGAGATCTTGTCATTCTCCCTCTCTCTGCCAATGCAAATCACATGATCCCTGGAACAAGCATAGGTCTGCCAGACTTGAATCCTTATCAATAAAAAACAGTCAGATCATTTGGTAGTAGTGACATCTGGTGATTGAATATAGAAAATATTATCAATGGTAGTAAATAAATAAATAAAAATGAATGAATGAATAAATAAATATAGATTAAAGAATAGTTACATGCTCAATATTCTTCAAACTTTGCCTTACTTACCTCCCCTACCCACCCCAACCCTTCACCTCTCTCCTTGAGCATGTTTTTGAAGCATAGTAGAGATGACCTCCCTTGAGCTAGAAAGACATAGTTCAGACACATTGGCTGTTGTGACCACCCTAACCCTCCAAGGTGCCAAAGGGCACTGGAATGCTTTTTTTCTTAGGTTTTTACAAGGCAAACGGGGTTAAGTGGCTTGCCCAAGGCCACACAGCTAGGTAATTGCAAGGCAAATGGGGTTAGCCACACAGCTAGGTAATTATTTAGTGTCTGAGACCGGATTTGAACCCAGGTACTCCTGACTCCAAGGCTGGTGCTTTATCCACTACTCCACCTAGACGCCCCTGGAATGCATTTCTTAATGAGAGTTCTCTACCCCAAAGAAATCCCAGGTCCAAATTTTGTTTTCACTGCCTCTTGTTAAGAGGCAGCATGCTAGTTCTTATTTTGTGTGGAGGGAAACACTCTGAAATTCAATGGAAGAATTAATGCTTTAACAGGCACTTTTTCGTATTTGTTTATTTCTGCTTTGTAGAAGGAAACCTAAGAGAGTGAATAGATTGACATTTTTTTCTGTGGCTCAGTTCTATTCATTGTTTTTTTTTTTAGGTTTTTGCCAGGCAAACAGGGTTAAGTGGCTTGCACAGGGCCACACAGCTAGGTAATTATTAAGTGTCTGAGGCCGGATTTGAACCCAGGTATTGCTGACTCCAGGGCCGGTGCTTTATCCTAGCTGCCCCACTCAGGTCTATTAAAGGATTAAGTCTCTTCCATAAATAGTAACTCTAACAACTACTTGAGGCTAAGAGGTGTCCACCCACCCAACCACCTAGAAGTGCTTTACATCTGCTTAAAGGTGGGTTGTATTGAAATCACCTAGAAACTTTGCATTAATTAAATGAATTATGGTTATCCCTTCCATATTGCAACTTTCCCCATCTCAGTTTCAATGGGGAAAAATTAAATGAGAATTTTAAGGGGGTGGGGGGAGTTTTGTAAAAGGCATAGATAACACGTGAAGATCAGTAGATGACGCAGAGTCTATGACCAAATACTTGAACCAAATTTTTCAATAAATAAACCACTCCTCCCCACCAAAAAAAAAAAAAAAAATCAAATTTCTTCGGTGCAAAGGGAGGACCAAAAAGTTTTATGTGAATTTTTCAGATTCCCTAACTCCTGAAATGTGGAAGGGATAACTGTAAATTCTATGAATTAAATGAAAAAACAGATGATTGCTTAAGTATTCATTGTTAAAAGTCACTTTACTGATTCTAGTGGTTTAAATGATGTTTTTAAAACTCATTAAAAAAATTTTAAAAGTTGCAACCACACAAGCTCATAATTTAAACTATTTACTGTAACACCTATTGTAGCCAAATTAGGTCGGAGAAGCACATGACCACGCCAAAGGCTTCTTGCAAAATAGTGAAGATTAACATAAGCAAATTTCCTGATACATCAATGCAAAGGAACAATATTTATATCAAACAATCTACCAATGGTCATGGCCAATTTATTTTCATTTCATATACAAATATACCAGAGAAAATATTTTTGAGTACTTGTCCAGAAATATCCACCTAAAAACTATAAAGACATTGCAGCTGATCTGTTGAAGTAAGTCTTTACTACCGAAGAGCTTAGAAACATAGTCATAGATTTTTAGAAAAGAATAAGAATGGGGCGGCTAGGTGGCTCAGTAGATAAAGCACTGGCCCTGGAGTCAAGGAGTACCTGGGTTCAAATCCGATCTCAGCCCTGTGGCCTTGGGCAAGCCACTTAACCCCATTTGCCTTGCAAAAAAAAAAACCTAGAATAAGAATAATATAATTGCATTATGCAAAATTTTAAGGTTTGTAAAGCATTTTCAACATTATTTTATTTGATCCTAATAACTCTCTGCTATTATTATGCTATTTTTATCAGATGAGTAAACTGATGCTCAGAAAAATTAAACACCAAGGGTCAAACAGAAATAACCAAAATGATTATTAGAAGCAGGTCATTGTGACTTTAAATCCTAGTTGCTTAGAGGTTATCAAGTCAAGCAATTCTCAAAGTATTTGGTCTCAAGACCCCTTTTACTTTAAAAAATAAAACTCTGTAAGAGTTTTTATTTATATGCTTTATATCTATTGATATTTACCATCTTAGAAATTAGGACTGAAAAAATTTATATATTAATTCATTTGAAAATAACAATATATTAACGTCCATAAAAATAACTTTTATAAAAACTTTAATGAGAATAGCATTGCTTTACATAGTTTGCAAATTTCTTTAATGTCTAAAATTCTTAAATGTTGTTAAAAGAAGACATTTGAGTTCTCATTTCTGCCTCTGCATTTAATCTATTGTGATATATTGTTTTGGTTTAAGTATAAAAAGAAAATCTAAGGGGTGGCTAGGTGGCACAGTGGATAGAGCACTGGCCCTGGAGTCAGGAGTAACTGAGTTCAAACCTGACCTCAGACATTTAAAATTACCTAGCTGTGTGGCCTTGGGCAAGCCTCTTAACCCCATTGCCTTGCAAAAAAAAAAAAAAAAAACTAAACTAAAAAAAAGAATAGGTGGGGGAGATTATATTAATAGCCACATCTTTGTATTTAATGGAAAAAATATTCTGACTTTGGCAGGAAAGGATTTAAGGGAATCCCAGTAACTCATATTGAGAAAATTAAAGACTATAGGGGTTAAAATGACTTGGAAAGGCCTCACAGAAAGATAGTGGCAGAGATAGAATGGGAAATCAATGTACTTTCAGACTGAAAGTAGTATTTTTTTCCACCATACAATACTAAATGAAACCTTCATTTATACCTTTATTTGTAGACCATAATGAAAATATCATCTAAATAATATTATGTTCCAAATAATCAAGTGTTAAGAAAATGCCTCAATCTTTTTTTAAAATTGCATAGAATCTAAAATCTTTATTTTGTATATCTGAGCACATAATATATGTACAATGCATGCATGCTATTTCATGAAAGGAGATCCTTAATTAAACCATTCCTTATTCCTTCTCTCTCTTTTTAAATAATCATCTTTATTTTTAAAAAGTGTATTTTGAGTTTTCAACCCTGTCTTTGACATCTTTTAATTTAATACTGAAATTAGAGTTTTTAAGTGTTAAGTTATAACTCAATATATTTTTATTTTTAAAAATCTATTTTGTAGTCATAATATTTGATTCTCTGTTGGTTTTTGCTAAATTTGCTATTGTTTATTAATTCCTTGAAAATCACTGTAGTCCACTTCAGACAGATAGAAATACACACACACATACACACAAGATTATAACATTATAACAAGCCAGTCCACAGTACTCCTCAGTGCATTAGCCAAAGCATGTTTAAGTATAATTAAGAAATATTTGGCAAAATAAATAGATACAACAAAGCTTAAATAACTTTACATTAGAAAGCTAAATCAATATGAGGCAATAGGATTTCTTTAGGTGTAGAGTAGTAGTCCTGCTTTCTATTTGAGTTTGACATCTGGTTAAGTGGATGGAGAGCTGATTCTGGAAGCAGAAAATTTGAATTCAAGTTATACTTTTTACACTTATAGCTATGTGACCCTTTGAAATTCACTGCACTTTTAGACCTTTATGCTAAAATTGTCAAACACCAATACTCACAACCTCCCAAATCTAGCAGATGAAAATAAAATTGGGAAATAAGAAAATAAAAATAATGAACCATAGGTAATTATATTTTAAAATTAAATTGATATGTTTGCTGTAGTTGTCCTGAGTTACAGTTTCCTGGTCCCATTAATGCCCATATTCTAGACAAGATCAAGGATCAAGAAGCACTCATCTGCTCACCTGGGAGTTCCCTGTATCAGGGGAATCAAATGTTTGATCCCCAATCTTATTAATATGTTATAAGTAGCATGGTATAGAAGAAAGAATACTAGCTCTGAATTCAGAGGGTCTGGATTCAAATTTCACCTCTCATGTTTTATTATCCCTGTGACTTTAGATTGCAGAAGTATACTCTATCCCAAGCATTGAGGGTTTCAAGATTTGGGAAAATATCAACCTAATACAGATTGGGTAAGGTCATGAATAAGGCCATAAAATTCTAGATCTAGAGAAGGAAAAGCCCATCTGGTCGAACCCCTTCATCTTACATACGTAGAAACTGAGACCCAGAGAAGGTAAATAATCTGAGATAACAAAAAGAGGTCAAAGGTGAGGATTGAACCATGTCCTCTGATGTAAGAGACAATAGCCTCTCTACCCTATCATGCTGTCTTCCTTGGTAAACCAAGAACTGATTTTTCTCTGAATGCATAACAAGAATATGATTTTCTATATGTTATCTTGGTTTGGAAGATTTCTGTTTAAGGAGAGCCAATGCAGAAAAGTGAAAAAGAGATTTTTCAAAAGGGATGGGGAAGAGGAGAAGGGGTCCTAATTCCAGGCTCCTAACTACTTAGGACAGACAGACAATCTATTACCACATTCAGTATCACCACCATCACTCAGGCTGGTGGAAATGATCTGTCAGCAACTATATTGGTCAATAGCCCAGAACCTGCTTGAATATCAGCCCCAAGATATACCTCAATCAGTGTTGAAATTACCAGTAAATATCTTCTACTTCTAAGATAGTGTTCAATACAAAGCAGATGTGAAAAAACTGCCAAATTCCAATCAATCATACTGGTTCTGTCCTTTGAGGCAGAGACCCCCTTGAGATAAAATTAAATTGGAAACCTAGGGCCAGTTTTTCCATCTTGCTATATACCGGCAAAAACCTTGCACTTTTTAATGTTATTTGGAATTAGAAGTGCTGACAAAGTGAAACCCTCAGGGGAGAAGTCTTAACAACCCAATTTCCTGGATTCAAAAAATGGGGATAATGGAGCAAGCCAAACTTTTTCAAACTTATCTGAAACTAATCTTTTCCAAATATCTGTATGTCTCTTTTTCCTCTCTCTGTGTCTTCTACCTGTGTGTCTGTCTGTCTCTGTATCTCTGTCTACCTTCTCTCTCTCTCTCTCTCTCTCTCTCTCTCTCTCTCTCTCTCTCTCTCTGTGTGTGTGTGTGTGTGTGTGTGTGTGTGTGTGTGTGTGTGTGTGTGTGTGTGTGTGTCTTTCTCTCCCTACCCTCCTTTTCCATGGATAAATTGGCCCTAATTAGGAAACAGAGTTAACACTATGTGACCTCTTCAATTGGGGGTATATTTGAAGAGGCAAAGCCTACAATTAACCAGAGCCCTGAAAGACAGGTGTGTGCATGAACATAAAGAACAAGGCGTGTTCTTTCCTTCTTCTTCTACCTTAACTACCAAAAATGGAAGGAGTGAGCTTTGGGGGTT
The DNA here is from genome assembly GCF_037893015.1 of Macrotis lagotis. NCBI lineage: Eukaryota > Metazoa > Chordata > Mammalia > Peramelemorphia > Peramelidae > Macrotis > Macrotis lagotis. The sequence goes on along the minus strand of NC_133660.1, from coordinate 98,373,028 downwards.
GGTTTGGTTGGGGGGGGGGGTTCCCCCCAGTTAAGATAAGTTAGTAGGAGACCTTCTGAAGTCTTATCGCTATGCATTTGTCTCTGTTAGGTAATGATCAGGGGAAGTGGTTAGATAAACCTATCGTTGTTTTAGTGTCTCTAAGAAGAGGTAAAAGGTCTTGGAATGTACATCTGGCAGAGTTCTAAATCTATCCTTAGTGATTTTGCAATTACTGTTTTGAGGCAACTGTTGAACTCAATACAAGCTTAACTTGTGAATTGGTTGGGAGCTGTTAAATAGTAATTTGTGATCTGTCTAAAGGAATATTTCAAACAATAATCGAGCTTGGCTTCACACTAATTGGTTTAGGTGGTAATGAAGGATGGTTATATTGCTTCTTTGAAAGTATAATGACTTAAGTACCGAGGGATAAAATGGTATTGCTGAAAAGAGGAACCTTTAAAGGTAGGATAACAATCATAGCAGCAGCTGTCACTTACACAGGGTGCCCAAAAGTCTTAGATTTTGAACTTTAAAGTTTACAAAGCACAGATTATATTATTTTTGCCTCACCTTTGTGATTTAGGTGCTACAGATATTATATTATCATTCTCATTTTTCAGATGAGGCAACTGGGATTCAAGTTAAAAAAAATGTGTTTCCCAAAGTCACACAAATAGTCAGAGAAAGGATCCCAGTGTGTGGTAGGGTTTTTTTTTTTGGGGGGGGGGGGAGTTCAAATACATTTTATTTTTGTTTTTGCGGGGCAATGAATTTAGGTGATTTGCCCAAGGTCAAACAGCTAGTAAGTACCAAGTGTTTAAGGCCATATTTGAATTCAGGTCTTCCTGACTTCAGGACCAATGCTCTCTCCACTGTGCCACTAGCTGCCCCCCACATTACTTTAATAATAGCTGAAGTTATTGGGAGAAACAAAGAAAGACTTTTTGACAGGCTTAGTCCTGAACTCATAAAGATCTTTATGCTTGTTTTGCTAGGTGGAATTGGAGTAGTGTCCAGGTCTGTGACTTCCTCAGTATAGAGATATACTGATATGAAACTTCCTCCACAGATCCACAGTACAATTGAAACAGTCTTAGAAAGTTGTCTGGGCACCAAGAGATTATAAATACTTCTAACAGATGAATGCTAAAAAGGAAACACAAGCAAAAAATATGACACAAAAAGAGTGAATCAAATAATATCTCATAGGAACAATTAAGAATTGAATAAAAGGGAATTATGTGCTACCTATGTTATGATGATGAGATTCCAAAGCTAAGCCCATACCAACTACACCTTGCTGCCTCTCTTAATTTCTATGCAAGTTTCTATTTTTCCTCAATTTTGAGCTCTACATTTTGATGTTTTATCTATAAATTGATATGTTCAACTCTTCATTTAATGCAAGGATTATTTACTTCAATAAATGTCATTGATGACTGAGTTCCCCCCTATTTTGTAGTCCCTCTAACCTAGTAGACTGACTTAGCTAAAAAATTCAACATGTCAATCAGTCTCTGAATTCAGTGACCTTACCTGAGGGAAAAAGTACATCATTCACTTTCTGGTTTGTCTTTGACACTCTTGTGGGACCCATCAGAGCATTCTTCCTTTGGAATGTCTTTAAGAATCCATGACATGATAAGGGTTTGGAGTGAGTTGTTACAAGAAGGATCCAAGGATTAATAGCAATAAATACATTATTTGGGCTTTCTATAAAACAAACAAAAAGTCGATAAGGATAAAAACTAATTATTTTATGACTGAAACCCTGAGATATAGGACCAACACCAAATACAAGAAGATGGAAAATAACCAACAGAAAGGACATAGTTGAATTAGAACCAATAGAAACACATAAATAGTGATTACATATTCAGTAGACAAGTGATACCTCTCTGGAGTTGTCTGTCTTATCCGTGAGTACAGAATGGAATAATACCAGTATCAGCAATGACACAGAGAGAAAAGCAATGAGAATTATTTCAATCCTCATTTATCACAATGAAGAAGCAGATTTCCAATGTACTCCCCTCCTTTCCTTTTCTTGGAGAATGAGAACACCATGGTGTAGAATGCTGAATATACTGTCACATGTGACATCATGTCAGCATGTACTTTAACTACTATTCTTTTTTTTACTCATTGGTTGGGGAGGGAGATTTCTGAAAATGACTGTGATAATAAAGAAGGAATAAAAAAACGGTTAAAATTTTAAAAAATACCTCTAACTTCATGATGTTAATGATGCTGAGGAACAGATATGTTAAATGATTTTACAGTTGCTCCTAATCAAACTAAGAATTGGTCTGTTTTCAATCCTAGGTACCAGTTCCAAGAAAGGGTTCATTAAGAGTGTGGTATCTAGATACAGAAATGTCATAAAAAATATAAGATGTCAAAAAACTTATTTAAGAATAAATGTTTGAGGGGTGGCTAGATGGCACAGTGGATAGAGCACTGGCCCTGGAGTCAGGAGTAAGTACCTGAGTTCAAATCCGGTCTCAGACATGTAATAATTACCTAGCTGTGTGGTCTTGGGCAAGCCACTTAATCCCATTTGCCGTGCAAAAAAAAAAAAAAAAAAAAAAAGAGAAAAAGAAAAAAGAATAAATGTTTCTTTTTAAAAGAAAAAATATATTTCCAATGATGTTATGCACAGTTGTGATTGAAATATTAAAGCATAACCAACTTTTATAATGAAATAAGTGAAAGACTATTCTTTTTTGAAGTCTATTTTTCAGAGCTGCTACTATTTGTGATGCTAATTTTTTAACCTTCATTCCTTAAGAATTTTTATCTTATTCCCCCTCAAAAAAATAAAAATAAGAATCACCTGTGCTCTGCTAAGAACCAAATTGGACTGCCTGCTTCTGTTGTTTACAATTGTCTGCACACTTTAAAAATCATTCTGCAGCTGAACTTCACTACCTTTAGATATTTCTGTTGAAAATCATTCCATTTCAATTTACTCCATAGGGATTACTTCTGCTAACCAGATGTCACAGAACATCTTTACAATATTAAATAATTCCTATGTGATGCTTGTAGATCTCCAGGGGTGAAAATATAAGTATATGTGTGTGTATGTGTGCATGTGTGTATGTGTGTATACATATATATATATATGTATATAAAATTAGTTTAGCAATGTGCCTTCGACCAAATTTTAAATGCTCATATGTTGTAAGTACTTTCCAGGATTCAAATACACAATTTACAAGCTTATGAATAAAACAAGGAAAAACTTGAAAAGGTATTTGACAAAGCATAAATGAATCTATACCCAAAATAAGAGGCTATAGGACCTATGTTCACTTTTATCATATTTTCCTCATCATTCCCATCATATCCTCCATTGTTTGATAATATTATTGGTGGTAGTAGTAGTAGTAGTAGTAGTAGTGATGATGATGATGATGATGATGATGATGATAATAGCAGAAGTTGAAGCCTATAGTCCCTCTGTGGGGATGCATTTTTAGGGACCATCAAGCAGAAAGTTCTTAAACATTTTTGCATCATGGATCCCTCTAACCCCTTAGTGGAGTCTATGGATCCCCTTCCAACATACTGCTAATATCAAAAACACAAGACTATAAAAGAAATCAGTTATGTTGAATTATCATCCTCTGTGGTTGACCTATGAAAGAAAGATGAGTCAAATCATTGAACTGACTTTCCAAAGGACATGAACCTGGAAGGAATAGTTTGGTCAGGGCAGGGCTGAGATGAAATTACCTGATATTCAGTTATCTCACATATCATCAGGTCTTGATGTTTTAAATATCAGCCTCTAATATAAGTAGTTACATTACAAATACATTATTATAGTAATATTAAAATAGTAATGATCATATTAATAATGTAATATATTATAAATAATTATATCATATACATATTCATGTAATGTATTATATGTTTAATGTATATCATTTCATACTTAGTTGTGTGTGTGTGAATGTGTGTGTGTGTGTGCTGTAAACCAAGTCCTGCCCACTTTGGAAAGTACTTACTTGTAAGCCAAAACCCTAGATTTAAGTCATTTCCCCTGGCATTCTAGTCAGGGTGTAAAGAGTCTAGAGGAAAAAGAAAAATAAGAGCCTAAAAATCCTCTTTGAAGCTCAGGATTCTCAAGGTGTGAACACAGCCCACCTGCATGCAGAGCATGGGGCCCCTTATTGTTAAACTAAGTAACTGATGTAGATTATACAAGGTCAGAGGAGACCATATAATGCATCACTGCAGGCTGTCAATGTTTAGCAATTATCTAAGACCTAGTAAGACACAACCAGGTGGTTAGACTTCTATAACAGAAATTCTAAGCATTTCACAACCTGATAGCCAACAAATCCCAATCCTACAAACACAGACCTCAAAATATACTAGAAAATTCAACCAATAAGTTATACTGATACATGAGCTTTATGAAAGACCCAACTATTACTCATAATCATCCAGATATAACATTCAGAAATTAAAACTTAAGAACATATTTTAAATAGATGCTATGATACCAATACTCATTATCTCTGATCTTCAAGGGAGGGGGGAAATACAAATATAGAAACCTGGGTGAAATAAAATCATAATGAGATAACAATGAAATATATAGATAGATATAGATATAGATGATATAGATATAGATATAGATATAGATATAGATGATATAGATATAGATATGATCTCCATCATCCTTTTCATTAATTGTCCTGTACTGAAAATTCTTTCAGTGATTCCACCATGCTTAATTTTATATTTTAATGCCTTTATCTAAGTAAAAAGCTTGGTTAAATTTTTTCATCTGAAAAAAATTATTTTATTTGTAAAATAGTCTCAAGATCATCAAATATCAAAAAATAGTAAGCCAGTGACTTATGCCTAGAACATTTCTACCTGAACTCTACTGAAATGCAAGAATAAGATATTATTACCAACAAAAATAAAAATAATTAAATGATCTACCTTTTAAAAAAATCTTCATTACACCCTATCATATGCACAAGCCACATTTTATACCTCTCCTCCCAATCTTACCCAAACACTTAGAAAAAAAAAATTACTTAAACTTGTTGCCTCTGGCTTCCAATATCATGATTCATCTGTAACTTTTTTTCCCAAGTTATTTAATGATTTCTTAGTTGTCCAACATAATACTCTTTTGTCAGTCCTCATTCTTGACCTGTCTTCAGAGACATGCAGTCAGGGGAGGCAGAAGAAGCAGAGTCTCCCCCGATGCCATAAAAAGTAAAAAAATAATAATGATTAAAATGAAATAAATATTACTTGCTCAGTGATCTGTATTATTTAGGTAATTTCTATATAATCCCAGTCTCTTTCATAGACAAAACAGCTGAAATTTGCATATTTTTGCCTAAAATATGGGAAAAGATGCAAGGTGAGGCAGTGGTGGGCTCAGAATGCCCAATCCCTCCCAAACTAGATTAAATGTATACAATAATTACATGCTTGTTTCTTTTTGTCACCAGTGTAATGTTTTAGATTCTTTTATTATATATAATATATATACTCATTTTCCATAGTCTAGATGATACATTTCACATATGTATATAAAATATGTAGTATTGCTGATCTTGATTTTAACTGCCAAAAAAATACCTGGTGAGGCAGTCAGTAGTAAATTTGCCTCACTGAAAGGAGTGTGCCTGTGCTGCCTCCATTAGGCTCAAACACTGCAAATCCTGATCCTGACACTGTTCATGCTTCCCTGCTTATAGGCTCTACTGCAGGTCACTGCCTAGCTACCATATTTGACATGGCTAGTCACCCTCTTCTGAATGCTCTCATCCTTGGGCTTTTTTTGTTTTTTAACAATGACCTTCTCGGCAGCAGAGCCAAAATGGCAACAAGAGTGGATCTTGTCTTAGGCGCTCTCTCATAAATCTTTGAAACTAAGGACTTTAAACTAAATTTTCGAGAGACAGAACCCATAGAGGGACCCAGTGAGGCAGTTCTCCTACTCAAGGTAACCTGGAAAACAGCAGAAAGGCTCTGCTCCCGGGTCGGAGGGGTGGCCTGCCAAAGGGGTGGCCCGCCAGAGGGGTGGCCCACCAGAGCGAAAGAACTTCAGCCTCCCGGAAGCAGCCCCAGGGCACTGGGAGCTGTGGCTCACAGCAGCGGGAGAGTTTTCTGAGCTACGCCTCAGGGAGCACCGGGCACAAATTGGGGGAACAGGGGGAGACCTCTGCCAGAGGAAAAACATGAAGCCCAGCCCTCAGGGCACACAGCAAGCAGCATGGCCAGATCCAGGAAAGAGAAGCAGGTGGAGTCTGTAAGCAGGAGCCCCCAGGGCATGAGCCCATTGAACCTAGGGAGGGGAGTGGAGAGAGAGAATGCAGAGCTCTGCCCCTGGAACAGGACTCTGGGGATCTTAAGACATTCAGATCTTGATCCCAGTCTAGGCCCCCCCATAGAACAGCAAGGGCCCCCCCACCTCAGCCCCATGGCAGGGGGGGCACGTATGGTCATTCACAGACCAGGAGGGAGGACAGAGCCTCACACACTGAGATGCTTGTGGGGGTGTCCCAAAAGCTCAGGAAGCACCCCAAAAACAGGCTTAGGCTGGGAAAATGAGCAAGCAGAGTAAAAGAGAAGCACCATTGAGAAATACATTATCTATGATTCCAAGAAGGATCAATATACTCAGTCTGAAGATGAGGAAACACAAGCTCCTGCATCTAAAGACTCCAAGAAAAACACAAATCAGGATCAGGCTACGACAGAGTTCAAAAAAGACTTTGAAAATCAAATAAAGGAGTTAGAAGAAAAACTGGGAAAAGAAATGAGAGAGATGCAGGAAAAACATTAAAATTTCCTAGTCAAGGAAATCCAAAAAAATACTGAGGAAAATAGCATGCTAAAAACCAGCTTAGGCCAAATGAATAAAAAAATTCAAAAAGTTATTGAGGAGAAGAATGCTTTAAAAAGCAAAATTGGCCAGATGGAAAAAGAGATAAGAAAACTCTTTGAGGAAAACAAATCCTTCAGACAAAGAATAGAACTCAGGGAGACTGATGAATTTACGAGAAATCAGGACTCATTACTTCAAAACCAAAAAAATGAAAAATTAGAAGAAAATGTGAAATATCTCATTGAAAAAACAACTGATATGGAAAACAAATTTATGAAAGATAATTTTAAAATTATTGGAATACCTGAAAGTCATGATCAGGAAAAGAGCCTTGACATCATTTTCAAAGAATTACTACAGGAAAATTGCCCTGATATTCTAGAAGCAGAGGGAAAATTAGAAATGGAGAGAATCCACCTATACCCTGGAGAAAGAGGTCCCAAAAAAACAACCCCTAGGAATATTATAGTCAAGTTCCAGAACTCCCAAGTCAAAGAGAAAATATTACAAGCAGCCAGAAGGACACAGTTCAAATATCGTGGAGCTGCAGTCAGGATCACACAACTACATGTAGCAGCAACTACATTAAAAGCTCATAGGATTTGGAATATAATATACCGGAAGGCAAAAAAGCTTGGAATGCAACTGAGAATAAACTACCCAGCAAAAATGAATGTCCTCTTCCAGGGAAAAAGGACTTTCAATGAATCAGGGGAATTTCAAATGTTCCTGTTGGAATGGCCAGAGCTGAACAGAAGGTTTGATCTTCAAATACAGGACTTAGGTGAAGCATGGAGATTGGAGGAGAAGGGGAAAATATGAGGGACTTGATGAACTGCATGTATTCCTGCATAGAAAAATGACACTGATAATACTCATATGAACCCTCTCAGTTAATAGAGCAAGTAGAGGGAGCTTTTATAATTGAAGCACAGGAGAAAGCTGAATTTGAAGATAAAATATGGTGTAAAAATGGAGTCAATAGAAAAATGGGAAATGTAATGGGAGAAAGAAAAAGGAGAGGGGGAATAGGCCAAGATATTTCACATAATAAGATTTTTCTTTATTACAATGAGCTATTTCAATGATATGAAAGGGGGAAGACAAGGGGGAATGTGGGAATCTTTGCTCTCATCAGAGGTGGCTAGGAGAGGAAACAGCATTTATACTCAATGGGGTATAGACATCTGGAGTAAGAAGGAGAGGAGGGGGACGGGGGAAGAGGGGGATGTGAGTGATGGAGGAGAGGATGGACCATGGGGGGAGAGTGGTCAGATATAACACATTTTCTTTTTTACTTTTTGCAAGGGGCTGGGATTGGATGGCCTGTCCGGAACCATAGGGCCAGGTGGATGCTGGGCCTAAGGGGTGGTAGCGGGGCTTGGGGCCTCTTGGCCCCAGGACCAGGGATCTGTCTGCTGCACCACTCAGCTACCCTACAGCAGAGTCAGAGTGAAAGGAGAGAGAAAATATAGTACATGGTAGTGGAGAAATACGAAAGGAGGGAGTTGCAATCAGCAATGGCAACAGTGGAAAAATATGGAAGTAACTTTTGCGATGGACTTATCATAAAGAAGGTGATCCACTCGAAACAGAGTTGTTAGTGTTGGAACAAAGACTGAAGCACATTTTATTATTATCATTATCATTATTATCATTATTATTATTATTATTATTATTATTATTATTATTATTATTATTTGGGGGGGGTGCAAGACAAATGGGGCTGGGTGGCCTGCCTCAGGCCGCATAGCAGGGTGATTGTTGGGTGTCTGAGGCCAGATTTAGACCCGGGTGCTCCTGGCTCAAGGGCCAATGCTCTGGCTGCCACCCAGTCACCCCTACTATTATTACTATTTTATTTTATTTGGGTTCTTTTTTTTCTTTTTCTTTTTGGTTTTTGCAGGGCAGTGGAGTTGAGGTGGCTTGCATGTCACATGGCTGGGTGATTGTTGGGTGTATAGGGCTGGATATGGGCTCAGGTGCTCCTGGCTCCAGGGCTGGTGCTCCATCCATTGTGCCACCTGGCCATGCCTACAATTATTACTATTGTTTTTTTTATTTTAATTTTTTTCTCTCCCCTTTACTTTATCGCTCAAGCAAGTCTATATTTTTTGGGGGAAGGGGGTATTTTGTTTACTCTTAAACAAGAATATTTTATTAATGTATAAAAAACATTATTTGTAAAAAAAAAAATGTGCATACCCTTTGATCCAGCATACCACTCCTCGGTCTATACCCTGAAGAGATGATGAAAAAGGGTAAAAATATCATTTGTACAAAAATATTCATAGTAGCCCTGTTTGTGGTGGCAAAGAATTGGAAATCAAGTAAATGTCCTTCAATTGGGGAATGGCTTAGCAAACTGTGGTATATGTATGGAACACTATTGTTCTATTAGAAACCAGCAGGGATAGGAATTCAGGGAAGCCTGGAGGGATTTGCATGAACTGATGCTGAGTGAGATAAGCAAAACCAGAAAAACACTGTATACTCTAACAGCAACATGGGCGCGATGATCAACTATGATGGACTTGCTCATTCCATCAATGCAACAGGCACGATTTGGAGCTCTCTGCAATGGAGAATACCATTTGTATCCAGAGAAAGAATTGCGGAGTTTGAACAAAGACCAAGGACTATTCCCTTAAATTTGGGGGGGGGGGGGGGGAACTGATATCTTATTGTCTGATCTTACTATCTCTTATACTTTATGTTTCTTCCTTAAGGATATCATTTCTCTCTCATCACACTCAATTTGGATCAATGTTTACCATGGAAACAATGTAAAGACTGACAAACTGCCTTCTGTGGGGGAGGGAAGTAAGATTAGGGGAACAATTGTAAAACTCAAAATAAATAAAATCTTTAATAAAAAAAAGTAAAAAAAAAAAACAATGACCAATGACCTTCTCTTGATTTTCCTTCTACTCCTCAATCACCTTTGGTGGTTTATATCCATGTCACATCCTTTAACTATGGGTATCCACCAAGGCTCAATCCTGGACCCTCTTTTGTCTCTAACACTCTTTTTTTTCTTGAAAACCTTATTAACTCTGAAGGGTTCACCCTTCACTGAATCCTTATCATCTCTATTCAGATGAATCAGACAAATATATTCAGTCCTAGTTCTCATTTTTATTCCCAAATGGCTAATGGAAATTTCCAACTGATTATCCCAAACACTTTCTCAAACTCAACATGTCCAAAATAAAGTCCATTTTGATCCCTTCCCATTTTCAATAATCTCTATTTCTGTTGAAATTATCACAAAAGAAGGTTACTTCAATATTTTCTTCAGCTGCTCATTCTTCCGTACCCCACATACTCAGTTACTAAATATTACTATTTGTCATCTGTCTCTCACATCTTTCCCTGTCTTTTAATTCACAAAAACATCATTATAGTAACCACATTTACAATTAGAAATGTCAAGTAGGCAGAATTCTTGAAAAAATAAAAATATTTCCAAATCAGAGACAGTACAATGACTCTGTAGACCTTCTAAGTTTTAATAAATTGAAATGTCAAATATCAGTATCAATATATATACATAGTCATTAATCAGAATCTAGGAAAAACAGGAAAGAAGTATTTGCTCTAATTTTAGACTAAAGATAGGTATTACATGTTTCAGGAATTGAAGTTATAAAAACATTACTTCTATAAAAGTTTCCTATTCCACAAATTTGAGACAGAAGCTTACTATCAGCACCACTGACAAAAGTACAATTCTGGGGAAAATGTGCTTTCCAGGTGGTTAGCCTTCTATAACTATCCTTTGAGTAATTTTGATTTTTCATTTACATTTAATCCACCATTCATGGTCCTTCAGTGGTCCCACTGAACTCCAAATGAAAACCTTTCTTTAGACAAGCTTTTAAAAACAAATTGTAAACCTCAAAGCATTATGTAAGTTTGAATCATTATTAAAATTAATATTTATTGATTAGTCGTTGTCTATTCTCAAAAAGGACCAAAATGACATCACATGTTGGAGTCAAGATAACAGTATTTCCAATTGTTACTGATCAGATCAATAAAAGCTGCCGGAGGGGGGGGGCAGCTAGGTGGTGCAGTGGATAGAGCACCAGCCCTAGAGTCAGGAGTACCTTGGGCAAGCCACTTAACCCCATTTGTCTTGCAAAAACTGGAAGGAAGGAAGGAAGGAAGGAAGGAAGGAAGGAAGGAAGGAAGGAAGGAAGGAAGGAAGGAAGGAAGGAAGGAAGGAAGGAAGGAAGGAAGGACGGACTTGGAATGTTCTGTTACAGGTCAGGCACAAATAGACCATGTGAACATTTGGGGAGGATTCACTAATTTTGCACATCACATGTTTCTTTTGAGATACTACAATTTCATATTGTTCATAAAGCACAACTCTTTCTCTGATGAGGGGCATGCCATGCTGGGCAGTCCTATGTCAGTGTCTCCCATGTTGCACAATCAATTTTAGATATTTTAAGAGAGACATTTGAGTATCCTTGTAGTGTTTTTTGTAACTGTGTAAGTTCTCCATAAAGTAGTTATTTTGGCAAGTGTGCATTTGGCATTTGAAAAATGTGGTCAACCCATCAGAATTGCATTCTCTGTTAGTCATGTTTGAATGCTTAGCAATTTTGATCAAGAAAGGATCTCAGTGTCTGGTATCTTAATCCTGCCAGGTGAACTTCAGAAACTTCCTTACACAATTCAAATGGAAGCAATTCTGTTTCTTGGCATAGAGCTGCCAAGGTTGCACAAGCATGCAACAATGAAGTTGGCACAACAACTCTGTAGACCTTCGGTTTGGTAATCTGTCTAATTCTTCTTTCCCACATTTTCCTTCAAAGTCTGCCAAACACTGAGCTAGCTCTTGCAATGTGTAAGTTAAACTCATTATTAATATGTACCTCCCTGGAAAATACACTGCCAAGGTAAGTGAACCTATCCACGTTCTTCAAAACTTCTCCATTTGCTGTAACTAATGGGTCCACATGTCAGTAGGGTACTGCTAACTGATAGAGTACCTGTGTATTCTTTATGTTAGTTGCTATACCAAAATTAACACAAGCATCAGAGAATCAATCCATTCTTTGTTCCATCTCAGTTTTAGAGGCTGCATTGAGTGCACAAACAGAAGAGCATGCACCAACACTTTCTCCTCTTTGGTCTTGCCTTGTAGTCTTTTCAAGGTGAAGAAGGTACAAGCATGAGATAGCTGATCTTGGTGCCATATTCATCCTCATTGGAGACATTTGACAACATGACTGAGAACATCATGCTAAAAAGCATAGGAGCAAGGACACAGTCTTGTTTCATTCCATTGGTGACTGGGAAAGCACAAGAGGATGGTCCATTATCCAGAATCTGGACAAGCATGCTGTCATGAGATTGACATAGAATGCTGAAGAACTTCTCTAAGCAACATATAAAACATTTTCAGGAATTTAGGTCAAATGAGGCCAGCTCCATCCCCCTACCTAAATCATCATTCACTGTTTACTTGAAGTAGGTTGGAGCTACAAGATAATTTTCAGAGGAGAAGTGGAAAGGGTTATTGGTTTCATGATTGCATTTATTCACTACAACCCAGGTAGGCATGGGGGCTTATGAAACATGGGGAAGAGGGAGGCATGTCAAGAAGAAAAAGTCTTAACAACCACTGAAGCTGTGTCTGCCAGGAGGTGTGATACTGTTTGTCCTTCCTTCTTGAAGAGGTCCAAAGACATCTGAAGGGTGTTGTCTTGACTTGGAAATGAATTGAATTTAGTTGAAGAAGAGCTGTGCAAAGTCTCCAGCCTTACTCTCTCTTCCAGAGTCAACAGAATCCAGTGGCAAGACACAGCTCAAGATAACTGGTGATGACGCCAGAGGGAGTGTGACAGAAGTTCTGAAAATGAGTTGTAGAACTTGCAAGGTATGTTCACCCTGTTCCTCTCACAAAAACATGATGACATTCAGTCCCCAAGGAAGAAGTCAAAGGAGCAAGTAGCTGCATCTTGGAGAAATAATCAGTTCCCAGTTACTGAAAAAAAATGGAGTAGCAGGAAACCTCTGGAACCATGCCAAGCATTCTAGACACATTGTTCCTCCCCACTTTGATCATGAATTACTGTATTTCCACATGTGTAAGACACACCCTTTTTTGAAAAATTTGGGGTCTAAAAACTGGGAATATCTTATACAGTGGTTGTAGATTTTTTTACTTGCGTTTCCCACTTTTTTACATTTGTTGTCTTTGTGCTCATTGTTTCACATTTGTTACTGGTATACAAAGGTTACATTTTGTCATATTTTGCCCAGAAATGACTCAAAAAAGATTCATACAGTGCTGAATTCAAGTTCAAAGTGATCCAGTTTGCAAAAATAAATGGAAATCGAGCTGCTGGACATCAGTTTGGTCCTCCTTCAACTGAGAAAACAATCCAGACTTGCTCGGGAAGAAGAAACCTGACTGAAAACGCCCAGCAGAAGCCATGAGGGACTGTCAGCCAAATGGCCTGAGTCAGAGAGGTAAATGAAAAGATGGACTGAAGAAGCAAAGAACCATTGGAGTGCCTGTATCCACAAAGATGGTTCAGCAGGAAGCCAGAAGAATTGTTGATGAAAAAGAAGTGACTGATTTCAAAAGAGGACATCATGGGTGTTTCAGGTTCATGAAACAGAATAGACTAAGCATGCATCCATGCACCAGACATGCCTAAGAGATGACTGAAAGCAATGAGCAGAGGTCCTTGAATTTCATGATGAATAAAACTTCAGTTCAATAACTTTATATATATAATGCATTTTTTTCAAATTTTGGGCCCCAAAATTCAGTTGCATCTTATATATGGGGAAATATGGTATCTGAGAAAGACTGCCTTCTCTTCTTATGTGGAAGTCTATGAAAGATTCTTTCACTTTGTTTTCTCCATTATTTACTTTGCTAGTTTGGTCCAATGAAATGCTTTACTCTGACTTAGGAGTTCTGCCCATTATTTTAGCATAAAATGAACTCTTTGGGAAGCCAAGACATATTTATTAACTTGTGATTATCAGAAAACAACCACTTGGTTGTTCCAGAATTATGTGAAACCTAGGCTACAAATATTATTATTATGACTTTAATATATGAGGAGAGGAAAGGTGATAAGCATTTATATAACCTTTGCTCTATGTTTAACTCTGTTCTAGGTGCTTTTTACAAATATTATCTCATTTGATTCACACAATGTGACAAGTAGGCTATTATCTCCATTTTACAGTTGAAGAAATTGAGTCAAACAGAAGTTAAGTCACTTGCCAAGGGTCACAAAACTAGTAAGCATCTGAGTCTTCCTGACATTACACCAGAAAAGTAGAAGCACGATCCAGAGTCATATTTGATTTCTTCTTTTAAAAATATGTTTTCCATTAGCAGGCAAACCTAGACCCAGTACTCTATCCATTATGCCATCAAGCTGCCCCTTATAAAATCTAATTCATTCTGTATATAATTCTATTTAAAAGAATGTATTTTGATCCACAGAATATATGAGTTTTTGTAGTGATGGGAGAGTAATAATAAACTACATTATTTCTCATTCATCTTTCACAGTTCCCTACAGATGAGCTCACCCTGCATTAAAGTTTGCATTTCTCATTTTTCCTCCTTCCACTTTAGCCAATCGACTCATTTACACTTGTCCAAGTTATTCCATATAATTAAAATAGCCTCTCCTTTTATGGAAGAGGTAACATTCCTTCCTTTGGTCATAGATGGATCAAACATTTAATTCATCCATTCTCCTGATATCATAATCCCAAATTTCCTTCTCCCTATAATTCACTTTTCTTTCCATGTCATGTTTATTTCTATATCTTGTTTGTCAGGATTAAAATGAAGAGAAGAAATGGGATAAACATCAACCTAGATTATGCTTTTTCTCAGCTTTGAGACTTTGCAGCAGCAAAGAGAGGCAAGAAAAAGAAAAGGAGCGGGAGGAAGAACAATATTCTGTTACTTTGCACTTGCTCATAAGAGAGGGGACAGAGTTGTGTTTTCTTCTTATAGAAGCAAAGTCTTTATTTCCCAGCTGACAAAACTTTATTTCTAAACACTTCATTTCCAGAAATTAAAAAGTTACTCCCTTGTTTGGTCTAAAACCACATGAAAAATAACTTGAATCAAATTTATGTTGAATATAAATTTTCCAAATGCAAAATACCAGTATTTGATTTCAATATGTACATACTATATCAGTCAACATGTATCTATTAAGAATTTATCATGGGGGCAGCTAAGTGGAGTAGTGGATAGAGCACCGGCCCTCAAGTCAGGAGTTCAAATCTGACCTCAGACACTTAATAATTACCTAGCTGTGTGGCCTTGGGCAAGCCACTTAACCCCATTGCCTTGCAAAAACTTTAAAAAAAACTTTATCATGTACCAAACCTGTGCAAAATGTTGGAGATATAAAGAAAAGCAAAAGACTATCACTGCTCCCAAGGAGGTCATTTAATTACTTTGGACCTCAGTTTACTCATTTATAAAATGAGAAACTTTTAAACTGCCTATCATAACATATTTAAGAAAAGAATAAACTATGAAACATCATATGCACATGAATGACTAATCTTTGATATTACAGTGGAAAGAATGCCACCGTTGAAATTAAAAAGATGAGGCATAGCATAAATCCTGGTTTAGCTACTTATTGTGTGACCTTGGGCAAGTCACCTAACTTTTTTCTATTTGAATTTTCTCATTTGCAAAATTAACAGTTGGACTAAATCATAGGATCACCACAGAATCATTCAATTAGAGGAAGAAGGAATTTTACAGGTCATCTGGTTCAATCCTTTCATTATACAGTGGAGGAAACTGAGTCTCAAGGATAGTAATGCCAAAATAATTTGCCCAAGGACACAGAAGTAACAAATATCTAAGCCAGAATTTGAATCTAGGCTTTTTTCTTCTTTTTTTTATTCTATGTATAATCCTATAATTATTATCCATTAGTGTATTTCCTTCAAGGATTCAAGTTAATGAAAGTCTAAATAACTTCCTCAAATTTATTGGATTTATCCTGATTAGTGAGACAAGAACCTTGGTGCCTTACATCTTGTGAATTTCAACCTTATGTCTATGGAGTTGAAATGAATTATCAAACTTTAGGGTATTAACATGTCTGTAATTAACACCTTACTGTAGTGAAGATAAGTCATAAAACAGGTTCTCTTCAAAGGGAAAGAATCCTTGTCTCAGATTGAAAATGTCTCCATTTATCAGATTTTAAAAGTTAAATGGGTTTGAATTCAATCCTTGGGAATTGTAAGAGAATTGATGCTCTTCTCTGATAGACAAAATTATAATTATGATGCTGTGTATTTTATATTTCTTAATTTTCTTTACGGAGGCTAATTGAGAGGATTCAATTTAGCATCAGTAAGACCTATGTTCAAATTGTTTTGGTTATGTGATCTTGAGTCAATCATTTGACTTCTTTAAGTCTCAGTTTCCTCGTTTATAAAGTAAGGTTAATATTAGAACCTACCTCCCATAGGAGTGGTCAAGATCAAATGAGGTAATAGAGTCAAAGTACTTTGAAAGTTTTAAAGTTTGCTAGCAAATTTGGTAAATGTATCTGGAAATTTGTTATTTTCAAGATCTTGCTGCTCTGTGATAGCAAGCTGCAACTTAAATAAATTTTAGGAAACAGAAGTTTGTGCAAAAGAGGGATTTGGAGTGGGGAAAAAATCTTAAGTAGTAAGATCTTTGCCTTTTATCTTTTCTTTCTTCCTTTTATTTTCTTTCCCATCCAAAATTAAAATCACTACATTTTGAACATCATAATAGACTTTCTGCCAGTCTACTAACTTATTAATTGTTGGAAATGAGAGCTATCAAAATAAACAGATAAATGAATGGATTGGAAGATGGAAACACAGGTAGAAATAAGGGAAAGAAATAAGCATATATATATCACATTTTCTATGTGTTAAGAGCTGGGTTAAGCACTTTTTACAAATATTAGCTCATTTGATTTCCTTCAGGTTGAACATTATTATTCTTCCCATTTTACGGTTAAGAAAACTGAAGAAAACAAAAGTTAATTGACTTGCTCATAGTTACAAAGCTAGTAAACTTCTGAGACTGGATTTGAAGTCAGGTCTCAATTTCTCTATTGAACACTCTGCTACCTGGCTGCCCAAAGGCAAAATGAAATAGCTGTTTAGACAGACAGACAGATGAATAAATAATAGAGTCTGTTGGATGGGTGAGAAAAGGGTCTTAAAATACATACATATGTATCTATATATATATATATATATATATTTTTTTTTTAGGGGTTTTTTTTGCAAGGCCACACAGCTAGGTAATCATTAAGTGTCTGAGACTGGATTTGAACCCAGGTACTCCTGAATCCAAGGCCAGTGTTTTATCCACTATGCCACCTAGCTGCCCCTTAAAATATATTTTAATAAAACCAAAACACCTTATAGAATAGTCAAGGTAAAGAAATCACCAGAGAATTTTGGTACTGGAAAACAATTTCAAGATGGTTCCACATTTTTTCCATATCACAAAGTGACTTCTATAATGTCACATTATCTAGTGACTAGAGAAACCAAGCTAGAAGCCAAGGGTTCCAGTATCACAACCATTACTCTTTCCATAACTTTCCAAAGCCATATTGCCTTTTCCATAGCTAATCTGTGGTTTGTTTGTTTTTTTTAATCTTTTCTTAACAGCTGAAATCACTTAACCTAGGTCTAAATTTCTTCAAATATAAAGGTAGAAGGTTGGACTAGATGACTGCCAAGATTCCTTATGATTTTAATACTAAATTTTCTATGATATTTTAATAAAATTAGTTCCCTGAAGGGAGAGACATTTTCATTATAGGCAGTTCACTCTAAATATATGATTGGAGTCTATTCCAAGTCTTCCCTTTGTAATTTCACATCTGTAGATTTTCCCTTTACCAGTTTATCACCTAATGGTCAATATCCAAATGAGCTTTTCAGAACTAAACTTGGTTAATCATCAAACAATATTCAATCCCCAGGACATACTTGGAGTTCTTCCAGCTTGATAGGATCTGGCAGAGTTTTTTCACTATTCTGGCATCATCTTCTGGAGTCCAGGATAACCTCTTTGCCACCAATGAAGCATCAGAATAGGAAGATTGGAGGGATGATGATCGTAAAATACTTGAGAAAGGATTTTACTAGCCACCAATTGTAATGATTGCTAGAAGTAAATACCATTCCATAATTCTAGATTACTCTCACTCCTCAAAGACATTCTATGAGATCTATTGAAATTAACATCCCTAAATTTTATAAAAGCTCACTTTTTCTTTTTTTAGGTTTTTTTTTTGCAAGGCAAATGGGGTTAAGTGGCTTGCCCAAGGCCACACAGCTAGGTAATTATTAAGTGTCTGGGATCAGATTTGAACCCAGGTACTCCTGACTCCAGGGCCGGTGCTTTATCCACTACGCCACCTAGCTGCCCCAAAAGCTCACTTTTTCAATGCCACACATATTTGGTGAGATGTATAATAAACAGAATTGGCAATACTCCCAAGTCCTAAACTGTAAAAAATCTCATTTGATAGCTACTTTTCTTCTGATGTGAAGAGTATTACATTTCAAACCCAGTGGCAGAGTTATTTACTAATTAAGAGGTTTGTAGGTGGTAGAATTAGATTATATCTTATCAAAAGCCTTGCTTGTTTTAGAATTCAATTCCCTTCTGATGAACGGTCATTTAGAGATGGGATTGGTGAGGACTTTGGAAACCTGTCCTCATATCCTGAGGTGGCCATTGTATTGTATTGGAGACATCACATTGTTGTGCAAAAAAGAATGACATTTTATTTGTGAAGGCAGCTTTACTTGCATTCTTGAAAATCAGACGTTAATTTATTAAGCTCCTACTATGGTCCAGGCAATGGATTAAGCACTAAGGTTGCAAAGAATGGCAAAAAACCCAAATTATTGAGAAGGCTTCTACATTATTTCATTTTTGCAGTGCACTATGGAAGATGCTAGAAGAAAGAAAATATTCTCAACTTTATCCTCTTACAATTTTTTAAAATCATTCAGTGATTTCAATACTGGCTCTGTAATTGACAGTCTTAAAGAAGTGATTTGGCCAGGGTCACATAGATTGCACTGGGTCAGAAGCTGACCTTCTAGATTTGACTCAGTGGTCATTACATGACAGCTGGGGGAAATGGAGATGAAGAAAAAGAAAGAAGAGAGACAAAGACAGAATGAAAAACAGACAGAGAGAATGAAAGAGAAAGAGGGAGGAAGGGAGGGAGGGAAGAAAGACAAATTCCTATATTGGCCATTGCCCAAAAATATGGGTCTCATTCAACATATTAGCTCATCTTTCTGTCAAGAGCTAAGTATTATTTTTCATCAGCAGGTCTTGATCAGAATTTTTTTATTTTTTTATTTTTTTATTATATTTTTTCCAACTACATGAAAAGGGAGTTTTCAACATTCATCCATTTGCAAGTTTATGAATTCCATATTTTTCTACCACCCTTCCTTCTCTCCTCCCTCCCAATGGCGACAAATAATCTTTCTTCTTAAGACAAACTAAATATTTATTGTGGCACTTCTGTTGTAATAAAAACTAGGAACAAAGTGAATGCCCACTAATTGTGAAATGACTGAACAAATTGTCTTTTAAGAATGAAATGGGGGTGGCTAGGTGGCACAGTGGATAAGTACCGGCCCTAGAGTCAGGAGTACCTACGTTCAAATCCGTTCTCAGACACTTAATAATAATTACCTAGCTGTGTGGCCTTGGGCAAGCCACTTAACTCCATTTGCCTTGCAAAAAACTTAAGAAAAAAAAAGAAAAAAAAATGAAATGGAATTGCATTATACCCATAAGAAAAAATGAATATTAAGAATTCAGTGTCTTCCCTCTGCTAATTATTTCCTAGTTATCTGTATATAGATTGCTTGTTTATTTGTTTGCAAGTTGTCTCCCCTAATAAACTGTAAGTTCCTTAACTTTTCCCTCTTTTTTATAAATGTCTGGCACATTATAGGTGTTTAATATTTTTTGACTGATTGAACTTTTCTATGAATTGATGCGGAGTGAAAAAAAACAGAATCAAGGCAGAACCAGGAGAATTTGAAGGAAGACTACCAAAGGTACAAGAACCCAGGCCATTGTGATGAATAATGAATTTCAGGGGTCTTATTACTAAACCTAGCCTCTATCCTCTTTGGAGATAATAGATAAATTAGGGCAGAATGAAGCATGTACATTCTGGAAAGGTCAACATTCATTTTCCTTATTTAAATGAATTCTGTTTTATAAAGGAATGTTCTGATTGGTAGAGAGAGACAACACTGTAGAGCATTTTAAAGCAATTTGTATATTGTCTTATATAGTTTCAAGTGTTTATGTCCTGATTTTTCACATGGACTGTAAATTTCTCATTGATATGAATTACCCGTTTTAAGTCTTAGGAAAGTCTTAAGATATAATACCTTGCCAACCATGGTTTTTGTATTCAGTGTTGTACTCAAGGATGTAACCACATTTTCCAAACCAAAAATTGTGTTATATCCACTGTGGAAAAAATATTTTTCTCCCACAAAGCCTCATTAAAAATACACTTACTACTCTTGGAACAGGATATCTAAGAAAATTAAGTCATAATGTTGCTTTTCCTCTAAAGTCCCTTTCAATTCTAGGAGTCTACTAGTAACCTCATTAATACCTATAAATTGACCTTTTATGAAGGATTTATTAGACAGACCAAGATGACATTACCTACTCCATAAGACTGTAATAAGAAAAATATTTCATAGATCTTAAGGACCATAGAAATGTCAGTTATTTCATTTAAGAATGAGAGAGAGAGAGAGAGAGAACACAAAGTATTTCTGCTCTCTTAAAACTGAATTTGGACCCCATGACTGATTATGTACTTGTTATGAATTTGTTATTTTTGTACAACCAAAACAGAAAGATGAGAATCAAACCAGAGTTAAAATATGATTCTTTTTCTTCATTTTCTCTTCCTTCTCCTATGAAGGTGGTTTTTCTCTGAATTATAGGGCATGGATTGTACCTGTACATTTAGTAGGTAATAGAAACAGGAGATTACAATAGGACCTCTGAAAAGTATTCAAATGCCAGAGGATTTACACATCTTTTTTTTCCTATCATCTGGCAGCAGCCAGGAAAGGATTCAGGATATTCAGGATAACCTGTTTCACAATTGATGTCATTTAACTAACAATTTTTTTCTATTGCATCTACTCCCCTCTCTTAGGAGGGGAAAAAAACTGGCTTTTTCACTTTCAAAGAAAGCACATTCTCATCACCCACCCATATACATAGCCACACATTCATACATGTTATAGCCATCACCCACCAGAGATGTTACTAGCATTACCTCCCAACAGATATACACAATCACAAACACATACATGTTAGCCTAATCATTCAAAAACTATAATCACTTTCCCTCTGACATACACACAAATCACTGATACCCATACACTAGGCAATCATCACTCAAACTTTGATGAAACAGTGTCATAAGTTTAAATTTAACACTCAAGCAAAGAATTGTCCTGACCAGAACCCCTAAATATGCCCATATCCATCACCTTCAACCCCTAAACATGCCCATATCCATCACCTTCATTCCACAGCTCCTTAGGACTTCTCCAGTTATGTTAAGCCTATGACAAGAGTTTGTGTTTTATTATAAACAAAGAAATGAGGGGTCTAGGGAAAATGCACATAGCAGAAAATATCATCTGTAAATATATCACAGGATCATGGTTTTAAAGAATTCCTACTCTCTCCCTTTACAGATGAGAAAACTGAGGCCCAAAGACTTGCTTTAACTTGCCCTAGATTACACAGGTAGTAAACAACAGAGACACAACTCAAACCCTGAGTCTCTAATTCCAAATCTCATTACCCTTTTCACTATTCTATGTGATCTCTGTAATTACAGGAACATTTCTCTGCAACCCACACCATGTGATAAGAACCCAATATAGTAAATTATTTTCATGGATAAATAATATAGAAAAGAGACAAAAGAACCCATGCCAAATATGATCCCTATTTGACCCTAATGAATGTGACCTAGCACTAAATATCACTGGGTTCGAATTTATAGAGTGTATGCAGTTGCCATTCCTAAGGCTAAAATACTTAGTGCTTCCTCTTCAGTTATATGGCAGGAAGAGGAAAAAGGCAATGTACTTTGTTTTAGTGATCCTCAAACTTGACACATACTGAAATTTTGTGTAGTGGCACAATATATTGTAATGATGACTTTTTCATGGTACATGATCCATGCTCCAATAAGTATTGTTTACCTCAGATCTGTAATCACCCTTAGCTTTTGGGGGACTTTTAGGGTCCATTTAGAAATTCTTCTTAACTGAGTTACCTACATTTTTATTCAACTCACCAGTACCAGACTTGGTGAGTGAAATTCTTTCCAAGTTCTAGTTTTTATTGGCTTGTAGTGTTATCTCTGAGCCTCAACTCTCCCACCTACAAAATGAGAGTTTTAGATCACAGTCTGTGACTCTATTTCTGGGATCTAACACTACAAAATTCCTACATATTACTACTAAAGATCTTCTTTTACTCTCTAAGCAATAATAGTGTCTTATAATCCCCAAATTCAGATAAAATTGATAACTAAACCACAAAATCCTCTAAGAAAATAATTTAAAAGTCTTAAATAGAAGCAGTAGATGGCAAGCAGATGTAGTACCAGCCCTTGGAGTCAGGTGGACCTGAGTTCAAATTCAGCCTAAAACACTTGATACTTAATAGCTATATGACCTTGGTCAAGTCACTTAACACCATTGCCCCCCCCAAAAAAACCCAAAAAAAGTCTTAAATAAAAACCAATTAAATGATTGTCTTTAATAGATACCTTTAAGTTGGGTATTGCTAGATTATGAAGATATAATAATAACTGTGATTTATATTTGCTTTAAAATTTTCAAATGCTTGACAAATATTGACTCATTTGAGCATAACATCATCTCCATTTTCTTATCTTTTTGAACCAGATTTCTGATTTCATTGAAATAGACAATTCTAAGTAAGGAAATTCCCTCTACCAATGCAAATCTTCACTGATTCTAAAATTTATGATCTCAAAGACTTGCCTGGGGTCGCTAACCAAATGAACTCAAGTTATCCCCATTCCAAGGCAACCTTTCTATACCATCACAGCTAGCTCTCCTACCCCGTTTTACAGCTGAATAAACTAAAGCTTGGGCAAGTTAAATGATTTGCCTATGGCCACATGTTTACTAAAATGAACCCATCTTCCTAACTCCAATTATCTCATAGTTTCTTTTGGTAAAGCAAATATCTTGATTTCATTTGACCACCTTACAATGTCTTATCAGCCTTGGCCTTTATAAGTATGATTGGGGTAGGGGGAAGAGAGAGAAAGAAAAGGAGGAGAAAAAGGGAGAGATTTGGATCTAAAAGAAGTTTAATCCTTCTTAACTACAAAGCTTTGACTGCTGAATAGTTTTTTTTTCCCTCTCTGCTTACCTAAAAGAGCCTAATAACTGCTCTGCAGCTAATCATCTTTATCAAACCACCATTTTCCCTGCTTTTCCAAACGATTTAGGACTAAAGATCCAGCTTATGCTTAAAAAGACCATGGTACCTTGGGATCTGTATTTCTTTGTAAATCTAACTCCTTATCTAATAATGTCTCATCTATTGAGCTTTGTTGAAGAATGTTGGTTTGCCTCTGAAGCAAGAAGATGTGATTTCATGATTATTATAGAAATGACAAGTCACAACCACCACAAAATTCTTCAGGGATTTCTATGAGGGTATTCCCATCATCTCTATTAATAGACTTTTTGTAATTGGAAGTAACCTTAAATATGACCTAGCCTTATACCAACTATCTTTTTTTCTGAATAACAATGACTTTTTTATATATATTATCTTAAGGATGAGGTATTGTTTGCTATATAATATTCTCAATCTCATCTAACCAGTTCTCTTTTACCTACCTCCGCTCTACCTAAAGTCAAACTTAAATTCATTTTTAAATACAATCCTAACATTTAGAATGTAGACTCCACTGACTTTATCCAATGATTATTTGTCTTGGAATGTAAAAGTCTCTTCTACAGCTATATTTACTTTATGGTAGAAAAGTATATTTACTTATGTTTAAAAAGAGAGAGAGAGAGAGAGAGAGACAATAGGGAAGGTCATACCTTTTCATTAAGAAGACCAAACAAGTTAGAGGCTTCTTCCCCAATCAAATAATGGCCCATGAGCTTCAGGAATGCACACCTAAATCAATAGTTTTTCTCTTTCCTCCTCAGCTTGAATAGCTTAAAACTTAGTAACTCCCATAATCAGTCTTAAACTTAACTAAAACAATGCTTTATCCTGCATAATACCTACCTCAGCAGAGGATCTCCAATACATTTCTCTTCTCCCATTAATTTAGTGTGATAATATCTTTTAAGAGTTTTATCAATATCTTTTATTTTGACATTACTTTTATTCCTCCATCCCTTACTCAGCTATTTCTCATAACAAAGTACACCAAGGTAAGAGAAGGAGCAGAGAAAAAGAGAAGAAAGCAATTCCCCAAAACTAACAACATCAAAAATAACCAAAATCTCCATTAAGCCTGAAAGTATATGTAATGTTCTGGTGTAATAAAATTTTATTTGCTAGTACTTTAATTTGTATGTGCCCCTAATCTCTGGTAGTCCAAAGACATTCCACAACTGTATATGCAAATATTTAAAATTATGTTACAGTCTTAACAAAAATCACTGTACACTCCAACACCTGTAGTTAGATGAAATTAATTAATTCAATTCTTTTCCATCCTCCTTGTAAACTTACAGGAATGCCTCTAATACTAGGACTTTTTAACTGACAACTGGTTCTTCTTTTCTTTCTTTTTTTCTTTGTCCAAATGGCAACCTGAACTAAAATTGTCCAATAACTATTCTGAGATCTGCAGAAGAACTAATATACAGATATGTGAGCTGATGACTTTTTCCTCCCAGTTCAAATTGA
This sequence comes from Macrotis lagotis, assembly GCF_037893015.1. Taxonomy (NCBI): domain Eukaryota; kingdom Metazoa; phylum Chordata; class Mammalia; order Peramelemorphia; family Peramelidae; genus Macrotis; species Macrotis lagotis. The sequence goes on along the minus strand of NC_133660.1, from coordinate 98,348,132 downwards.
CTTTATTTCTTAGCTTGAGAGCAAACTGTCTTTATTTTTGTTCATTAGGTAGAGAGGGAGAAATAGGGAGAAAAGTGTAGGGTGGAGGGGTGGAAGCAATAGACAAATTGAACTACTTTATTTTTTCTATTTTCTCAGTATTCTCCTATTAGTTATTTTTTAAATAATTTTCTTTAATGTCTCCAATGTATTTATATTTTTCAATCATTATCAGAAATCTGAGTATTACAGGATCACTTTCTAATCAGATTATAATTTTAAAGGGTCTTATATTCTAGTTTAATAGGTAATGTTTACATTATAATGGAGAAAAGGTTGAAGTAGAATAAAAGTTTAGACTTTTGTCTTTTTTCACCTCTGCTTCCACCTTCTTATTTTGGAAGGCTGGGTATTAAAGAGTAAAGCAATAAAAGGTTTAATTTTTTAATGTTTGATGTTTTTTTAATTATATAGATGGCAATTTATGGAATAAAAATATTTAAGGAATAAAATATCTGCAGGTTATTTAAAAACATGAGTCTTTTACGCATATCTGTGTTTATATTTAAATTTAATACATTAAACTAAATCTATGACAATGTAATTTTAGCTTTTAAGAAATTCATTATTCAATGGCCCACAATTGAAGATACAGTACTTAGTTGGAGATAGAGGATGGAAGGAGAGGGATTCATGCAGGGGCATATGTGATCAGGACCGTACATGTCAAAGAGAGAGGTCACCATTTTTTGGTACTTCCTGTTCTATTTCATGTGGTTTCAAAGGGGAGGGGGTCACAGAGAAGAGGAAGGAGAAAAAGAAAGGGAAGATTTCCAGAAGTTGCCTTGCCTCCTGCAGGTTAGGAACAATATAAAGATGTCAAACCACTAATCAAGATTTAGCAGGTCTGAATGATCCAGATTGTCCAAGGAGAAGCAGTGGGGAAAAGAAAGGAGACTGATAAGGAAAAGAAAAGAAGTCTTATGGAATTATAACCCAAATAAAGAATTTCTTAGAAACCTAGAAATGTTTAATTTCAGAAGTATTGTATTGAAATATAAGTATCAGATATTATAAGAACCACTGACAAACCAGACATCATATTAATGCAGGAGCATAGGTTGGTTGGACCATCTGGAAACCACATCATCCAAGGAACATCCAAGGAAAGGATTGTTTAGTTTGGAAAAAAGAGTAGGTTTCAGGGACATGATGTAGTCAAATATTTGCAGGACAATATGTAAGATTAAAGAACTATTCATTTTTACATGAAAACAATTAGTGGAAGTTATAGTATGAACCTATATCACATTGCTCACTGCCATGGGAAGGGCAAAGGGAAGAAAAGGTGGTGGAAAAATGTGGAACTCAAAAGCTTACAAAAAGCTGAATGTTAAAAACTATATTTGCATGGAATTATATAATTATATAATTAAATAAGAAAAAACTTTAAGCACCAGAAGGAAATAAAAAGAAGTTATAGGTATGAAGATATAAACATAATATAAACTGCTCTATCCATAAGATTATATCCTCTCCCTCTCTGCTGAGGGAGCCCTTCTGCTCTGAACATTTCTGGTGTTGGGACTAAGTCCAGTGCTGGGAAAGTCTGCCCACTTAAAAGAAGGGTCATATTACCATTCTCAACTTCAAATTATACTCACCCTGGTGCCCTAGGGTACATTTCCTCAAGGCTTTGGTTTGGCTCATATCTAGGGTTTGCCCAACAAAGAGTAAAAAAGTGTACAATGTTTGATGCAGGTATTTACTCCCTACCCACAAAAGAAATTCTACTCAAAAAAAAAAAAAAATAGAAACAGAAAAGAAAAACAGCAAATAATAACTACTATAATGTTCTCCCAGGAGAATGAGTTAAACATGAAAAGTGTTCATTACTGGCACATAGCAGGAAATTAATCAATATTTATTGATTCCTGGATCCTTCACCAACTCCCTTAAAGCCTAGGACTTTTGTCCAGTCAGGAGGAGGGCAGGGTGCCATCCCTGTCAGCGGTATCTTCTCTAATGCAGGCATCTTCTCCTCGTCACCAATCAGCTCCAACTAAGGGATGCAGTATCTTCATAGTATTCATAAGACAAGCCCTGCAAGACTTGGCATGTCAATGTCAAGATCCCTGTAATGCCTAAGTGGCAACCCAAAGCAAGGATTAGACTAGCCCAGGGAGGATATACTACCAGGAGATCACGATCCCATATTTCTGCTGAGGGAAGGGGAAAGAGGGAGGAAGAAAAGATGTTCTCTCCTCCCACCCTTCACAGGAACAATTCTTGCTCTTTGGAGAGTCTAAGAAACAAGAGACACAAACACGTGTGGAGTCATTCCCTTTTAAAAAAAGGTCTTATTGAGTCCCTGGCTCTTCCTGCTCTGTGTCCAATAAGGGAATTGCATCATCATTCCCAAAGCACTGGAATCCTTTGATGCTAAGTCACACATGGCTGGCCAGAAAGCAGTCAAGAGCTTCATCATCCATAAAGCACTCAAGAACTGAGCCAGCCGCACATGTGGTAAACCAGAAGCAGGAGGGCAGCTCTGCACATGCCCTCTAATATACTTAAGAACTTCCTAATAATTAGGAATATCTAATAATTAAATAGATTGCCTCAATAGATAGTGAGTTTCCCACCACTGGAAGGGTTTGAACAGAGACAAGAGATGGCCACCAGCAGGGATGCAAATAATACAGTGAGTAGAAAGTTAAACTAGATGACCTCTAAGATCCTTTTAAGTTCACAAATCTTGATTCAATGAAAAGTAGCTTTTATAGTGTTCCTTACTAGTTATAAATGTATTAACAATAGCAAAGAAAAAAGAAATAAAAGCATTAATGAAACATTTTTTAAAAGCATAGAATACAAAAGCACAGTCTAACAAAAGGATTTTTTTGTACTTGTGTTAAATTTCAAATAAACTTCTATAAAGCATAGAAGTTGACAGTTCCTATGCATTCATCATTTATGCTCTTTGTTTACAGAAATGTCCATATTTGCTGATGTTAAATTCATAAAAAATTTTTTTTAAATACAAGCAAACTGACTCCAGCAAACCCTTACCCCAAAATTAACCCAAACTCTACATAACTATAGGAAATGTAAATTGGATTAGAATAGTTTCGAGTTGTCAGTTCTAAAGCTTCTCTCATGTGGGAGTTCCTTCCCAGTGTTCTTAGGAGAAATTAATGTTTTTTTCTGAATCCCAAGAAACACATCAAATAATTATTATAATTCTCTGTAAGAATAAAAGGTTAATCAACAGAGACATCACTGGTTCTAAGGAATTCACTGATGTCAAGTAGAAGGCAAGAAAAGGAAACATTGACATACTGAATAGGAGTTTATGGTTGACATTTCTGGGAACTGGGATAGAAATAGGAAAGAAATGAACTAAATCAGACAATCTTACTTATACTGTCATTAAATTATAAGTTTGTATTTGTAGTCCTTTCCTCTTACTAATGTTGATCATTCTGCAAAGAAAATAATTATTAATAAAATAATATTTTATATGTGAATCCTATGGAAAGTGTTCCAAGAAATAACATTTGGAAAAGCAAAATAAGCCCATAATTTCTCAATTTCAACACATGCATGTGTGCAATACTGTTAACCTTCCTAGGAAATCTAAATATTTCACTATTTGAATGCTACCAAAAAGTGTCCACTGATATTTTCCAGTGAAAATATTTATAATTTTTTCTAAATACTACCAAACAGTGTTTCTAATTTACTGAACAATTTTTAGATAATCATAGCATTCTGGATATCTATGACATCCAGAATATTCATTACAAAGAATGTTAGAAATATTGCAAGAAAGAGAGTCCATTGCCAGAAATGTTTTAATTCATTATCACAATATATTGGTCCATAATAATGATAAATCATGCAGTTATTATTGCATCTTTTTTAATAGAAAATTTCCAAAACTTATACAGGGAAAAAAAAGATTCACCATTTTTATGGTCACTCAATATTATGTTAAAAACCCACTTAAAATTATTTTAAAATATGTAAATAAAATATTATGGAAAAATAGAATAATATGATTTAAAGGTTTCTCATTTCCAAATCCCAAAAATTAGTATCAGGAATTTGGAAATGATAAATTCAGATAAAGTCCAAGGTTGGCCTAAGATTCCTTATAGGGAATCAGACCATCAGTAACTAAACTCCACCAAGACCAACCCCAGTGCATCACTGTTTCCACCCCCATATCCCATTGAACCTAAAGTGAAATATCCAAAATCATAAAGTTTTAGAGTTCAGAACTAGATAAAGAAACAAGAGCTTGACTTCCATAAAAAATAATAGCATTAATTCAAAAATAAAATCTTTGTGGTAAGTGTGGTCTCTCCTTTAACTTTATTGGAGAAAAAATAAAATAATAGCAAAAATAAATCCTTTAGGTTAAAACTGAACTGATCTGTGAGAACTCTGGTCAAAGTATCCCCATTCTCATTCCAATGACAAAAAGTAGTAGCATTGCATTGTAAGGTTCAATGGGTTTTTTGAGTGAAAATAGAAGATAAAAATGACTATTTAATGGTATAAACTCTTCCGGAAAGGTTTGAGATTTCATATAATAAAATACTTCCTTAGCTGTCAGGTTTGTAGGCAAAGTGATTAACAAAACAAAAATGAAAAACTACATTCCACTCTTTCAGATCTAAGGGTCAAGATAAAATTTGGGTGGCAGAAATAAGCATTATCAGAGATAAAAGTAGCTTTCTAAGATGAAAGAACCAATTTTTCCTTTAGGATTATTCTTCAGTGAATAATTTTACATGACAGATAGATATCTAACTTGGGCTGACAGCCAAATTCCTTTCCTTGAGAAATTTCCTTTCCCTAAGAAATTCCTTCAGATAGTTGTACACTGTCATTCAAAACTGTCAACCAGCATTTTGTACTACAGGAGAAACAAAGAAAGGTCAAAACATGGATCCTGCCCTCAAGGAACTCACATTCAAATGGGCAGACAAAATGCAAAGAATTATGTACATATAAGATATGGACAGAATACATAGCAGCCAATCTCAGAGGCTAGGCACTATCTTTACCAAGTAGGGACAGAGAATATGGGACCTCATAGGGAGGAGAGAAAAGCTCAATAACAATAACTGACATTTACATGCACTTTCATAATGACCATTTCTCCCCCCCAAGTTCAGAGTGCTTGGTAGACATTATCTAATTAATCCTTCCAACAATCTGAGAAGGGGGGAAAGAGGAGGTTGGAAAAACACAGGCTTTGTCATTCTTTTTGACAGATGTGACCAGAGAGGAGTTGATCTGATCCAAGATCCTCTGTGAATCAATAGTAACAAAGGAATCAAACTCACTCACTGCTCCCTAAATATTCTACTGGACAAGAAGGAAATTTTTTCAAAAGGTGCTTCATATTTTGCCTCTTTGAATGAAGAGACGCTTTGGACAGTTTATGTTGAAAAGTTTGCTTTGTTTTAAACAAAAAAAAAGCCTTTGACCCTTTCTTCTTCCTATTTACTGCATTATAATCTAAGATATATTCGGTATTTCCCCCACCACTGCCTTGTATCATCTCAAATCTTGTCTTAACTTTCTCTGTGTGGTGGGAAATAGCATAGAAGATGGACTGGGTTCAAATCCAGCCTCTGACATTACTAGCTTTGTGAACCTGAGCAAATCACTTGGTAACACAGCATAGAAAGCTAGACCAGGAATCAGGAAAACTGGGTTCATATATCACCTCAGAAACTTAGCTAGGCAGGGGGGCAGAATAGACAGAGTTCTAGGCTTGGAGTCAGGAAAATCTGAGTTCAAATGCAGCCTATCCAAGCTACACTAGGCAGAGTGGTTATTCATTTATATATATTTATATTATTTATTATATATTATATATTATTTATATATATTTATATTATATTTATTTATAAAATTGCTAATTCTAGAAATAGTTCTGAGCTGGAAGTTTAAGAGATCTTCGCAACTGGGAAAAGTAAAAATATGGCCCATTAGATAGGGGACAAGTAGTTTAGTCTCATATATAAAAAAAAAAGGAATGCCTAGAATTAAAGATGTGGAATGATTTTTAAAAGTTCTATTAATTTATCATTATCATTATAATCAGGAGAGTGAGATGTTACAGTAGAAAGAGCGCTGAGTCTGAAGTCAGGAAAATGAATTTTCCTGAGTCCAAATACAAGTTCTGATGCTCACTTGCTGTGTGATCCTAGACAAGTCATCCAACCATGTTTATCTCAATTTCTTCATCATCTATAAAGTGAGATAGAGAAGGAGAAAGCAAATTATTACAGTGTCTTTGCCAAGAAAATTCTGAATAAGGTCACAAAGAGTCAAACAAGAATGAAACAACTTGCTCAACAATGAAAAAATTCATTACAATCAATTGGTCAGTTGATATGCAAGTCTTATTAGGATATAGAGCAGTTTTTACAAGGCTGCTGAATAAGCCAGTTCACTTTCTATTTCTACTGCATACAGTCAGATCAAATACCAAACATGGTCATCTTTCTGGGAAATCTCTTTTCATTGCTTCCCAAGTTGCAGGTTTAATCACACTACTAAAACCACAACTCCTGGTAGGTAGCACTCAGGGTTCAACAAATAAATACAAGATGAAAAGGAAATAAAAGAGAAGCAAGAAAGACAGAAGCAAACCCCAATACTTGAATCCATACCCCATGCAGCAAATGGGGGCAGTGGGGTGGTCCCTTCACCAGGTAATGAAGGACTTTCCCCTCATCCAACACCCAAATGAAATCTCACCGTTTTCTCAAGAACTGCCTCCAAGGGGCAACTAGGTGGAGTGGTGGATAAAGCACCGGCCTTGGAGTCAGGAGTACCTGGTTCAAATCTGGTCTCAGACACTTAATAATTACCTAGCTGTGTGGCCTTGGGCAAGACACTTAACCCCATCTGCCTTGCAAAAAAAAACCTAAAAAAAAAAGAACTGCCTCCAAGAGACCAACAACCAACCAGAATTTGAATCTTTGTCTACCTAGTGTAACAGTCCACAACATTGATTTCCTGGCTCAACAGCCAAAAGACTTTCTATCATCATACGTGATGCTTTGAAGAGGCATGCAGAAAAACTGCATGCCCTTGAGTGCAATGCCAACTGAATATATTCTGGTTTGGGGGATCATTAAGGAATGCTACAAATGAAAACTAAATATAATTCCAAGAGGAAGAACGGAAAAGAAATTTGGGACATAACTCAAGTTGGAGTTAACTGAGTTGTTAGGTGTTAGCTGAGTTGAACTGCAAGAAAGTAAAGGACTCTATGAAATAGAAGTGAAGAAAATACTTCTTCAGGAGATGGTATAGTATATTTGAGAAATAGACAAAACCAGTTTAACTGAACCAGGGAGAATATGAAAAGAAATAATGTATAAGAGAGTCTATAAAGTTAGACTGGCATCTAAGTATAGGGAGATTTTTGTTTAGGAAATCAGGGATTATGTTCCTTAGGAACATCACTTTGTGACTGTGTTAAAGAAGTAGGGAAGATTTGAGGAAATACCATCAGCCATTAGGTGTCTATTGAAATAGTCTACACTTGGGAAGCTAAGAGTCAAAGTGAATGGAAAAAGAGGAATTTGATCCTGAGCAGAGTAATGCTTTCAGTTAGTTGTCCTTTCCAATGCATCTGAACAACAGATCTTATAGTATACTTATTGTCTTACGGAGAGAAGATCAACAATAATTAATCAATAATAATTAATTATCCAGAAGTAAGAAAAGAATAACAAATTCAAGCAGATGTGTTAGTCAAGCCTCTGAATGAATACAGATTTGGTGAATCTAAAGAATTTTTTACTTAACCACTTTTGCAATTTCCTAGGAATCTTGTTCAACTTAAACTCTCAAGAAAAATATCAAAGGATTTAAACATGAGTAACTAAAATAATTTATTGCTAAAAGAATTGATAATAGTTTTAACAGACAAAAAAAGACCAGAAAAGATAAGCAGAATGTTCATACTTTGACATATAACAAAGTAAACAGAGAAGGAGTAAGATTATAAATATAGGCAAACCCAATCTTATGGAACATTTAGGAGTCTACAAATAAATCAGAGATAACAAGAGGAAATGAGAAAATGAGTGAATAGCTAGAGAACTGGCCACAGCCACCATACTTTCTCTTTCTAATAATTCTCAATCCCTATTCTTGTAGCATTATGGCAATCAGAGATGGTTTGATAGCAGAGTTGAGACTGTCTTTTTCTGATGAACTAAAATAATGTGTATGATACTAGCAAGGAGTTCAACAAGTGAAAGTTAAGCATTAACTATCAATTTTTTAAAGGAAATTAACCTACTTTATTTTCATTTTAAAATTTTATTATGGAAAAATATATCTGAGCACATGTTTAAGAGGAAAACAATTGGTAATAAAGAAGAAGAAAAACAATGAATGTATGTAAGAAGTACCCACACTTTCAGCCTAAGAGAGATTTGTTGGCATGCAGCCATCATATTCAGTCATGTCAGCTGTTCTTGACCCATTTGAGGTTTTAAATAAACAAGGTTAAGTGACTTACCCAGGGTCACCTAGCTAGTAAGTATCTGAGGTTACATTTGAACTCAGGTCTTCCTGAATCCTGACCTGATTTCTTTTACCACAATACCATCTAGCTGTCTGCCTGGAAAGACAAGGTTCCCCAATTTTTTTAAATAGAGAATTCCCTTTTTCCTTTCCTTGTAGATAGCAAATAATGTGACTATCTCCCTGGTCAGAAAGATCAGCAAAGTTCTTTTTTTCCAATTATTGACTCCTATCCCCCCCCACCCCGAAATGGGGTTCCTTCTTGAGTTTCTTGGGAATATGTCTACCTTTGAATATCATTGGAAGGACAATCGATCATAAAGATAGGGACTCAGATTCTATCATAATACTGTAACTGCAATGATCTTAAATTGCATTAGGAAAGACAAACTTCTAAGACTAGAGCATGATGATTGCATTGTACTTTGACTCAGGTAGTACATCTAGAAAATTGTATTTAATTCTGGGAACATTTTTCAAAGAATATTGATAAACTGGAAAGCAGCCAGAAGAAGATCAGAAAGATGATTAAGGGTCTTTTAATCTTGCCAATTTAGTGAGAGAAGCAATACTTGGAAGGAGTCACAATGACTGCCCTTTTGTAAACCATCTGTCAGGGTGTAGAAGGACATAGCCTGTCCAAACTTTGCTCCTTCCCCCAAAGACAAGCAACGAGAAAGACATGAATCCTTGAGCAGCCACTAACATCAAAAGAATTCTATCAACACTTGTGTATCCTTATCTAACTTACTTATAATTGGTGTATTCAAAAAGTCCCAGGGGCCTGCTTACACCAGGTCTGGGTACTTGAAAAAGGACTGGACTTCCTTTGGTCTCCAGAATATAACAAAACAGTGGGCTTTCTAACCACCATGGCTTAGTCAGGGGTTTTCCTACAACTACCACGGGAGCTAGTTTGACTTCAGGGAAATTGTACAGCATGGAGGTTTATAACTATAATCCCTACCACTGATGAAGCCAGAGGCTGGTGGATCTCTTGTGTTTAAGAGTTCCAAGGAGTTCCAGTGGCATTAATGGAGTATTATATGGGGCAAACAGCAAATAAGAAAAAATGGAACTGTAAGAGAAAGGTGTTTTGACAAATGAATGTGACAAATGAATGTGATGGCAAATATGAGAACCATTAGTTTTAAGATGAGAGTCTTAGCATCCCCAATCCTACCTTGGGGAGATAATCTATTCATCCAAGTGGGCCATAAGGCAAAGCTAACCTGGCTGAGCACTGGAAGGTTGGTTATCTTAAACAAACCTCTTTGTTCCAAATTAACCAGCCAGGTCCTAGGCCTTTAGCCACTCCTGCCAAAAACATCAGGCAAACCCAAAGACAGGATATCTGCCTTGTAGAACCCAACACTCATCTTTTACCTCTTGCTTTAGGGATCAATAATAAAATCAGCATAACTATTGCCTCCATGAAGAGAATAACAATTTACTGTTCTAAAGAATCCTGATGAGTCTCAGTTCATGGATACCCAAGTCAAAGTTTTCTTCCCTGACTTCCACTATCTAATCCTACATACCCATCCACATCCATCTCATTGATCATTAAAATGGGCCATATCCCATTCTAGCTAATGCTTTTGTTGTGCCCACTAGAACCCAGTTCTGTTGGTATTCTTCAAGTACCCTCTCAGAAATTACTTATGATATAATATCTGCATACACATAGCTTCCCCTTCCTCTTCCCCAACAGATTTGAAAAACCTTGAAGTCAATAAAAAGATTTCATTTCTTTGGCTTCATATCACTAGTCCCAAAGAATATCTGGTTTATAATAGGTACTTACTTCATATTTGTTTAATTAAATACTAATTAAAGTCATTGACTTAAACAAAACCTGTATTAGAAGCCAGCCTGCTATGATCAATCTGTTCAAGTTAGAAGTTAGGGTGAAATGAGGCACTTATAGATTAGCGATTAGCTAGCAAAAGTAGGCTTCTCTTACCCTAAGAAGAGAAAGAATATTCAAAAATGATATAGTAACATTTAGTTCAGGAAGATGCTAGCCCCCTTATCTCTACTGCTATACCTATTTATATCTCTATTGTCTATATATATTGATAATACATCTGATTAGGAGATCAATGTGTGGTGACTCTTCTGGTGATTCCTTGAGACATTCACAAAATTAAAGAGTATAGACTCCCATAATGAGTAGGTTTTTTTGCCTTTACATTTTGGTGTCTAGGAAACCAAAGTAATACAATCACAGAAAACTGAGTCAAGGAAGACATGATTTGAAAGCTACTCTACTCTAAGATCAATCCATTCCTAACTTTGTCACCAACATCTATGATAGGCAATAGAGGGAGAGAGAAATAGGAAAAACCCTAATAGATACTGGTTGTATTACAACCTTTAAGACTCACACAGTTATTGGGTGTTCAGGACCACTTAAGACATCTCAATCAGAAAATTAACAACCTATGGGGCAGCTAGGTGGTACAGTGGATAGAGCACTGACCCTGGGGTCAGGAGGACCTGAGTTCAAATCCAGTCTCAGACACTTAATAATTACCTAACTGTGTGACCTTAGGCAAATCATTTAACCCCATTGCTTATCAAAAAAAAAAAAAAAAGAAAAGAAAAAAGAAAATTAACAACTAGAAGTATGAGATGCATTTCACCACATTTTACTGATAATTCAGAGTGTAGGTTATTGATTTTAGTAACTGGCAGAAAGTAGAAGTTAGTACTGGAATCATTTGTAATTCACCTAAAGTCATTTTAAAATGTGTTTTTATTAGTGTGACCCTGAATACATAAGTCTCTAATCATTTTTGTTTATGTTCATAAAGAAGCATATGATGAGAACTGAACTTGGAGTTAAGAAATTAGCAGCATAATTTTGAACATGCTATTTGCTAGTTATATAAAAACCTTGAAGCCAAACACTGTCTCACTTTTGTCTTGTATAGCAAAATGTTTGCTTCCTTTTTTTTTTTTGCAAGGCAAATGGGGTTAAGTGGCTTGCCCAAGGCCACACAATTAGGTAATTATTAAGTGTCTGAGGTCAGATTTGAATCCAGGTACTCCTGACTCCAGGTCCTGTGCTTTATCCACTATGCCACCTAGCCGCCACTGTTTGCTTCCTTTTTAACCTTCAACAAATTACTTAACCTCCCTGAACCTCAGTTCCCTCATTTGTAATTTGAAAGGACTAGACTAAAATAACCTTAAAGGTTCTTTCCAACTCTAGATCTATAATCTACACTGCATGTGCTCAATAAGTATTTAATGATCATGTGGCCTTAAACAAGTTGTTTAACCTATATAATCCTAGGTTTCTCAACTGTAAAATGGTGATCAAATTTTAGATCTGGAAGGGATTTCTGATCTCAATTCCTTTATTTTATGCAAAAAGGAAACTGAGACCCTAAGAATATGTACACAACTTTTCCAAGCTCACCCAGGTATTAAGTGGCAAAGCAAGGACTAAAAATCCCAATTTGGAACTCTTAATACTATATACCACATGATCTCCTAAATAATAGTATTTAAAGTAGTTGATGCAGGGGGATTATTAGGAGCAAAGTTCTTTATAAGCTTTTCAGTGCTAAATAAAAAGTGAACTACTCTCATTCATCTTTATAGATGGGGGAATTATATTAGATGCTCTTCCAGCACTAGGATTTGGAAGCTATTAAAAATTCATCTTTATTATGCTAGAAATTCACTTTTCAATTGTCTTTTCTAAATAATAATTGGAAGGTTTGCAGAAATGCTAGGGAAACACATCTCTATAATAAAGTTAGATATAAACACCAGCTTGTTTTATAGTTTCCTTAATATACAGAAGGTTAATATTTTGCTAGCAGCTAGGCAAATATTTCACATCTAGGGGAAATCCATCAACAAAAATCTGTACTGATTTAACCCTATTTCTTTTGCATCTTATTGCTACATTTCCATGCAACTGTTCCCTTTTCCCCCAGAATTGTATCAAAGAATCAGGCTTCAAGAGTCTTTCTCTAGTCCCAACCCCAAAATCATTTTTATTTAAAGTACCTTTTTTTTTATCAACATACTTCTAAAGTGGTAATAAAGTCATTGGGGACTCCCAAAAAAGATTAGTTAGCCCTGTATATGAAAGCAGATAGGGCTATGAGATTGTGAATTCTGGTATAGAAATTGACAGATAATGTGGAGTATACTGATCTGACCTTGGAGTGTTGGCTAAGTTTGGGAAACTTTCATGATCCTTTAAAACTCTAGACCTCTATCTCCAAAGATATGAAATAAAGAAGAAAAAAAGATCCATTTATAAAAAATATTAGGCAGTTCATTTTGTAGTGTCAAAGACACATTATGGTATAAAATGTAATGGAAGGCTATTGCACTATCTTGCCCTAAGAAATAAAAGAAGCACATGATGACCTTAAAACAATTTCAAAGAAATCTGGAAAGACTTGCATGAACTGTTGCAGAGTGAAGTGAGCAGAACCAGGAGAGTAATTTATATAGTAATGTCATAAAGATAAACAACTTTGAAATTCTTAAAATTCTGATCAATGTAAAGAGCAACCATGATTCCATAGGGCTATTGCTGATCCTTGCTACCCAGTCATTGACACAGAAGAGGTGGACTCAAGATCTAGAATGAAACATAAATATATTTTTTGATAAATTTGTTATGCTGACTACCATTTGATTTTCAAAATCTCTGTTTTGAGATGTTTTTTTTTGTTTGTTTTTCTAGGCTTTTGCAAGGCAATGGGGTTAAGTGGCTTGCCAAGGCCACACAGCTAGGCAATTATTAAGCGTCTGAGGTCGGATTTGAACTCAGGTACTCCTGACTACAGGGCCAGCACTCTATCCACTGCACCACCTAGCTGCCCCTAGCAGGACAGTTTCAAAAGCTACAAATTTAATTTATAATATTCTCAAAAATAAAATAAAAATAATAAAGACATAATTTCACAAAAATCATTTTTGTTCTTGTTATAACAATCATATTGATAGTAATATAATAGTAATAAATGATGGATTTCCCCTAGATGTGAAATATTTGCCTAGCTGCTTTAAAATTCACAAAGCACTTACATATTACCACATTTAATCCTCACAACAATCCTGTAGGTGCTATTATTATCCTTGTTTTGCAGATGAGGAAATTGAGGCAGGTTAAGTGATATATCCAGGGTCACACAGACTAGTAGGTATTCAAGGCAGGATTTAAAATTGTCTTCCTGATTCAATTTCCAGCACTATTCCAACTAGGTACCTATAAAATGTCCATTTTATTTGGTGTTTGTTAGCATCACTAAATGTGTATATATGTGTAACTATACATATATAGGCATACATACGTACATATTATATAAGTATTGCCTCAATAATATACATGTATGTATTGGTATATAAATATGTATATAGACCCATGGCAACCAGGTATAATGGATAAAGAACCTGACCTGGAGTCAGGAAGACTCATCTTTCTGAGTTCAAATCTGATCTCAGACACTTAATAGCTGTGTATCCCTGGGCAAGTCACTTAACCCTGTTTGCCTCAGTTTTCTCAACTGTAAAATGAACTGAAGAAAGAAATGACAGACCACTTCAGTGTCTTTGCCTAGAAAACCCCTAATGGGGTCACAATGAGTCAAACATGACTGAAAATGGATGGAACAACAACTATATATGTTTATATATATTATATATATATATATATATATATACATATATATACAGATAGATAATACATGTGTGTCTGTATGTTTTCACACATACTTATTTATCTGTGTATGTGTATGGAGATAAGAAGATTACATTTGTTTATCATGGTTTCAGATTTAATACAAGAAAAGATAATGATAGAAGAGAGATTTGAGAAGTGTCTCATTTCTAGGAAAAATGTATATTAAAATATTCAGTTCAACAAACTTTTAAGTGCCTTCTATAGGCCAAGAACTATATTCAAAACCAGAAATACGAAGACAAAAGGCAAAAACATAGTTCCTTTCCTCAAGAAACTTTTATTCTATTGTGGGAAACAAAACATACAATGAAAATTAAATACAAGATATATGTGAAATAGTTTGGGACTGAGGAAGCTCCAGATTGGGCTTCAAAATAATCAGTTATCATTAAATTTAAATGAAGACCCTCTGATAATAAAGAGAGCTTTTGCAGGATGAAGCCCTCACTTATTGATCCAGTAGCTACCATACTGTTTCTAATGTTTTAAAAGACTCCTTCTGTCTGAAAATAAAACATTATCTACCCTGTGGAAATCTGAGTTCTTACAGATCGTGAAAGGCCTGGGTACATTTGGAAGAACTTTTGCCTCTAGCTTATTGTCCTCTCTCTCTTTTGAATGTGACCACCCAATGTAGTTTTAATAACTTCTTTGCAAATGCAAAGATTTCCAAAACTCGAAAATAAAAAGAGATTATTTACAAATTAAAAAAACAGAAATCCTATTAGAGCTTATGGAAAATAGCAAAAGCCCATCAATGAGTAGCCCTTCCATAGATGTCTCTTCAGGCCCCCCTAGTAACTTACAGTCATGCAGTAGGCAGAGTTCCTAGCAGACCTTGCTTCCCATCAGTTCAAAGGTCCCTTTTTAGAATCTTCCTCTTTCCCTTTGGGTGGGGGTTAGTATCATTCCTCCATCAACAATCATCATCTCCCAGGGGTTGGTCTCATTATCCCTGTCTTTCTTCAGAGGATAAGTCTCTCATATATAAGCCTCTGATATGAGTTCTGTCTCTTTACAACAGATTGAGTTTTTCAGAGTTTCTCTGTCAGGACAGGATATATTTCAAATGCCAAATTAGGTTAGAATGCCCCCATTAAGAAGCTTCTCCCTGGTACTCTAGAGTCAACCAGTGTCTAACTTCTCAACAAAAAGTCCCTTAGGATTCAGCAGCAACACCCCTCCTTCCCCTCATGTCTGAGCTGGTTCTGCCTTTAAAATAGATTCCCTTTTGAAATCACCCCAGTTTGATTTTTGTTTAGCCAGGACCCTGGGGGATGCCCACCCACACCAGTACTTCCCTCGGGTAGGAAAGCTTGTCAAAACGCACCAATTTCTAATTATCTTTCCAGTTCAACTTCCTTCTCTAGAGACACCTGAATGAAGTTATCTAGAATTATTTCCTGACACCTGTAGGATAGCGCTAGGAAGCCAAAGGCTCCCACCCAAGGGTAGAATAAAAAGAATATCAAAGCTGAATATTCTCCACTAGGACTGGCCATCACAAGATTTTTGTTTGAAATTAGCAATGCATTCCATGGACAATTCCTTTGGCTGTTATTTGAGCTGGAGGGGAGGGGGTGATATAAAGATGAGATAACTTCTTTCAATTGTGCCCAACTCTCCGTGACTTTATTAGGGGTTTTCTTGGCAAAGACACTGGCACGGTTTCCATTTCCCTCTCCAGCTCCTTTTACAGATGAGAAAATTGAGGCAAACAGGATTTGGTGACTTGTTCAGGATCACAAGATAACTTTCAGTAAAGAGAATTCTCTCCCAAAAGAGCCAGGATCTCTCCTGGCATTCCCTATTCTGAAAATGCCACATAAAGTAACTCACATCATCCCAGCAGCTAAATAGAAGACACCTAGGAAGAACCGCCTGCAAAACTCCTGTGGCAGTTGTTAGTGTCATCTAAACATGAGCAAACAGACCAAGGAACAGCTTGAAATATTTAGTTTAACCCTCACTGAAGCTACCGGATGTGCGAGTCATTTGTCTTGTAATTACATCCCTTCTCCTAGACCCAAGCCAATTTGCTTCCAAGCATCTCCCTAGCAGAACAGCATTCCTTCCTTCCATTATTTCTTTTGTAGTAAAAAGAGTGGCAAAAATGAATTAGAATTTTCTATACAACCGTGTATTTATCAAAGACTAATTTTATTTTTTGAACCTTTCCCTCTTATTTCCATCTTCAGAAAAAAACGGATTCCACTATTCAAGTCGTGCAGAATATGGGATGGTTAAAAGATGAATGTTCAATGGAAATCTCTCACATGATTCTATCTGTGAGGCATCTGGGAGAAATGTTCACATTTTACTTTTAAATGGATTCTGACTTAGCAGATGCTGGAAGGCATTTAAAGCTCAAGATGGATCTGCACCTGTTCTATGGCATTTAATGAATCCCAGATCATTTCCCTTTAGCCACAAAAGCAAGCAGTCTTAAATTATTACCAGTAATGGGCTTGGAGCACAGTAAGAAAAACGTAGGTTTATTTGTGCCCTGGAGTTTATATCATCTGAGATTTCTGAAAACAGGCTGTAAGAACAGAGAAAGTTTGGTGGAGTTGGCCCCACTGAAGCAGGCGAGATATATACTTATGATACAAAGCATGATATCAGATGTGGGAATGGGAAATTTCACTGTAAAATGAAATTGCTTTAGTGATTTTGAACTTGTTCCTATGAGAAGGGAAGTGGGGAGCTGTCTCACCCTTCACCACCATGGAGAAACAGTAGGATCTTCATTAAAAGGCAAAAGATATAGAAGTCAATTCTCTAAATCTTACTATTACCAAATAAAAGATATTTCTTTTATTTCTATTATTTATTTCTTTTATTTATAGTGTAAACATACTATATGTATGTATATATATGCATATATGTTCATAAACCTATATATAGATAGATAATGTGGGTATGAAGTTACCTAACCAAGTAAATTTTAAGTAGTAAAATTAGACACATATTATATACATATATAGTATATGCATATTAATATATAGATATACATCTGTATATATGTTATGTGCATGCGTGTTTATGTGTATAGTTACCTGACAAAAGAAAGTTTAGTAGGTAATCATAAGATTTAGAGTTTACATTGTATGCATGTATATTTATATTTCCACATCTATAAATAATTAATTATATATTAGTTTATATATCTTATATAATATGGGTATTGCATTCATGTGCATGTACATTTGCCCACTATATGCATGTGCACATTTGACTAAATTTGTCTACATGTTGCACATATGACATTTGTGTGTATCATGCAGAGGTGTGCATTGTGCATATAGACATATTATTATATTGTGTAAATTTAGCATGAGCCTATTTGTATTGCATATAGGTGTAGACACAGGTCTGCCTATGAATTATGTACATTTTACACATATGCATGTGTGTAGATATAGATCTATATCCCTATAAAATATGTATATGAAGGTTACAAAGGATTTAAATCCCAGGTTCTTTGTAAACTCACTGTTCTAGCTACCCCTGAGGCAGCGGCCAACACAAACACACAAAACATGCAGGTCACTGGAATGGCAGCCAATACTCCAATGACTTGCACGTTTTGTGTGGTTTGTGTGTCTGGACCTGTGACCAAGGGGGTGGCAGGTGAGGTAGAGCTGAGCTTCACCTCTGATTGCAAAAGAAGTGCCTGAGAGACACAGATACTTCCAAAGCAGACCATCCCCTGTTCTACAATGTATGTTCTTAGAGGAGGGTGGGGAACCCAGGGGCTTCAGTGTCATTCTCTTGGAAGTACAGAGCAGGGGCAACAGCCAGAATGTGATAAAGGCAACAGACAATGAGACAAGTTCTCATTTCCACCATTCCACACTTTAGTGCATAGAGGAGACATCATAAATATTTATCAGATGAGCAAAATTATTCCAGACTCTTACTTCCGCCCATCACTTTCTTATCTTCTCCCTATAACTCTTTCAGGTTCTACTGACTGATATCTCCATAGATTTTTTTTTGGGGGGGGGGGGAATGTCTGTGGATTCAACAGTGGCTGTCCAGTAAGGGTAGTTTTATGAAGGAAGTAAAAGTACTGAAATAATGAGCAGATTCCATTGGGATGCTATTTCAGAAATAAAGGACTGAAAATGATTTTTTCCTGTTTTTGTAAGTCAATGGGGATAAGAGACTTGCCCAGGGTCACACAGCTAGGTAATTATTAATCATCTGAGGTCAAATTTGAACTCAGGTCCTCCTGACTCCAGGGCTGGTGCTCTATCCACGATACCACCTAGCTGCCCCTGAAACTGATTTTCCATAACAAGGAGAGGGAGTGGACTGATGACCAAGAACAGAACCTATGCTTCTGGGAAGAAAGATGTGAAGCAAAAAACAAGTGTCATCCATCAACCAGCAAGTATCTGTTAGGTGCCTACCAGGTGCCAACCTTTGTTCCAAGTACAAAAGCAATACATTGCTTTCCCTCAAGTAGTTAACATTCTAGAATCTCCCTGTTGGACTAGAGATATTGCCACATTATATAGCCCACTAGGATTTCTTCCAATGAATCTAGTACAAAACTGAGGAGAACATGATATAAGGGTATCAAAAGACCTGGCTTCCAATCCTAACTTTACTATTTATTAGCTATGTGACCTTAAGTAAGTCACTTCAATCTCCTTAAAATTAACTTCTTAACTGAAAATGATGATGATGATGATGATACATACCTTCCTACTTCATAAATTTGAGGTTCAAATTATACAGCTTATGCAAAAGTAATTCCAAAATTATAAAGAACTTTGCAAATATGAGTAATTACTTCAATAGACTTAGAGACACAAGATCTGAATTCAAATCCCAGTAATTCCTACTAAGCTACAAGTCATTTAACCTCTTTGGACCTCAATGTTTTTCATCTATAAGAAGAGATGGGACTGCATGACTCTAAGTTTCCTCTCAAAATTCCTCTATAATCTTCCTGAAATGAAAACTGCCAGGTGACTCTAAAGAGCTGAGATTTACATATCAAAATGGACCATTAACTTACCATATTTCTTTACCTCCGCTTTCCTAAGCTATTACAAGCAAATCTGAGATTTCATATGTTCCTTTCCCTTCAACCATCAAAACTAATGTTGTTTTCCACATACCTTGGAGTAAGCTATTTCTTAGCATAAGAGGAAAAATAAGATAATGGATATAAAGAGACCATAATGAAGTGGATTAGGTCTACAATAACACAGTTGTGCTTAATTCACAGCTTTGGGGGAGGAGGGGTGCATGGATCCATCTTGTTCCTACCTCAAGTTTCTGACTAAAGTCACCGAAGTCATCTGGAATAGGGTGGAGTGTAGTAGAAGAGATCCCTTTTTCAAGGCAAATTTAAATCCTGAGTGAAGTCATAAAAGCTTTGTTTTTCCACCCAAGAGTCCATGTAAATGACATCAGTGAACTATCTTCTATCCAACTGGGATCCAGCTGCCATTGGCCAAGTATCTTGTCACTATGTAAGGGGAGAAAGATGGTGTATGAGAAGGTTAATTTTCTTTATTCCTGTACTCCCTTATTCTGCTGTTTCCCATTAGGAAACAATACTCTCTCATTTCGAATTTCAAAGAATTGTTTAACTGTTGCATGTTTAGTAGAAAGGTTCCAAGTAAATGATATACAAGGAGGGAATCTATAGATAAGTGCAAGGATATCATAAATCAATGTTACTTCATTCCAAAGTTAGGAAATGTGCTATTTTTCAAAGGATATTTATGGAGTATATACATGTCATCCTAGACCCTGGTGGCTTTAGTTGTGTTCACAGAAGGGTGTAATGGAAAGAACATAAACTCTGGGAATTGAGAACTAGACCAGGTTTGAAATCATAGCTCTGTCCTGTGTGACTGTGAGAAAGTCTCTTGCCCTCTCTGGGGGGAACAAGATGGGGATGGAGGGGATGAACTAGAAGATTTTTTAACTCTCTTCCAGCTCTAACATAAAGCAAAGCAAAGGGAGATGAAAGAGGATTGCCATGGTAACAAAGACAAAGTCTTTTCAGGAGCAAAGATCTTGTGTCTTCCCTCTCCTGTTTGATCACTAATTAGTTGGGTTAATTAAACACAGATTCATAAGGAATGCAGAGTTCCATTTAAAAAAAGCCATAGACAAATGATTAAAATTACCTGTTTCATTGTGTGATGATCAACTATGACAGAATTAGCTCTTCCCAGAAATATACTGATCAAAGACAATTCTAAAAGACTTGTGATGGAAAAATGCCATCCATATCCAGAGTCTGAATGCAGACCAAAGCATGCTATTTTTACTGTTCTTTAAATTTACTTTGTGTGTGTGTGTGTGTGTGTGTGTGTGTGTGTGTGTGTGTGTGGCTTTTCCTCTTTGTTTTGATTCTTCTCTCACAATAAGGCTAATATGGAAATATGTTTAAGATGATTGTGTATATATAATATATCAGATTGTTATCTTGGGGAGAGGGCAGGGGAAAGAAGG
This sequence comes from Macrotis lagotis, assembly GCF_037893015.1. Taxonomy (NCBI): domain Eukaryota; kingdom Metazoa; phylum Chordata; class Mammalia; order Peramelemorphia; family Peramelidae; genus Macrotis; species Macrotis lagotis. Next base: position 98,327,377 of record NC_133660.1, on the reverse strand, counting down.
AAAGGAGAAAATTTTACAAAAATGAATGTTGAAAACTATCACTACATGTAATTGGAAGAAAAAATACTATTAAAATTAAAAAAGAAAAAAATACCTGTTTAATGTCTCAGACATTAAAGGCAAAGGAGCATTGAACTTGTTTATTTGTGTGGGGAAGCAAAACTCTATGGTTGTAGTCTTTAGGGCTGTTTTAGTATTGGGGAGATAAGAAGACAGGTGTGAAGAATGTAGGAAGAAAGGAGGAAATAGCCTGATGATCAAGGAGAAAAAAGAAGAAAAGAGTAAAAGGAAGAGAATGGGGAGGAATGAGGAAGGAAGGGAAGGAGAAAAAAGAAGGAATGAGGAACAAGGCAACATGGTAAAGTGAGAATGGCACTGAATTTGAAATCTCAGGAGTCAGAGGATCTCACTTTGAATCTTAGTTATCAACCCTAATGACCTCTAAGACAGCAGGCAAGCCATTGTGAAAGCTGTTTCCTCTGCTGCAAAATCAGGGGGATGGACTAGAGAATCTATAAGGTTCTTTCTGATACAAGACCTTACAGACCTATTAAAAATCATGACATAGCAGCCCTGTTTATGGTGGCAAAGAATTGGAAATTAAGTAAATGTCCTTCAATTGGGGAATGACTTAACAAACTATGGTATATATATATATATATATATATATATATATATATATATATATATATATATATATATATATATATATATATGTATGTCATGGAACACTATTATTCTATTAGAAACCAGAAGGGATGGGAATTCAGGGAAGCCTGGAAGGATTTGCATGAACTGATGCTGAGCAAAATGAGCAGAACCAGAAAAACATTGTACACCCTAACAGAAACATCAGATCAACCTTGATGGACTTGCTCATTCCATCAGTGCAACAATCAGGCACAATTTTGGGCTGTCTTTGATGGAGAATATCATCTGTATCCAGAGAAAGAATTGTGGAGTTTGAAGACCAAAGACTATTACCTTTAATTTAGAAAAAAAAAATTATCTTGTTATGTAATGTTGCTATCTCTTAAACTTTATTTTTCTTCCTTAAAGATATTTCTGGGGTGGCTAGGTGGCGTAGTGGATAAAGCACTGGCCTTGGAGTCAGGAGTACCTGGGTTCAAATCTGGTCTCAAACACTTAGCTGTGTGGCCTTGGGCAAGCCACTTAACCCCGTTTGCCTTGCAAAAACATGAATGAATGAATGAATGAACGAATAGATAGATAGATAGATAGATAGATAGATAGATAGATAGATAGATAGATAGATAGATAGATAAATTATTTCTCTTTCATCACATTCAACTTAGATCAATGTATACCATGGAAACAATGTAAAGACTAATAGACTGCCTTCTGTGGGGCTGGGGGGAAGGAAGTAAGATTAGGGAAAAATTGTAAAACTCAAAATAAATAAAATCTAATAAAAAATCATGACTCACTAAAATTTCTCAGAATGTCTTTTGTCTCAAAATATATATAGTATATCTGTATTTTCAGTATTATCTGTTTTCTCTTGGAAGGAAGGAGGGAGGGAATAAATGAAGAAGGAAGGAAGGAAGGAAGGAAGGAAGGAAGGAAGGAAGGAAGGAAGGAAGGAAGGAAGGAAGGAAGGAAGGAAGGAAAAGAAAGGAAAGGAAAGGAAAGATACTGTACTCCATCCCAGGATAATGTATTGGTGAATATGCTGAATTTGATGTTTGAAGGCCTGAGTCCAAGCCCTGAATCTGTCACTTATTAGGTTTGTGCCTTGGGGAAGTTATTTAAAGTCTATCAAGTTTATATCCATGTTCCCTTAGTTCAAAGATGGAGAAGATAATATGTGCACTCCTTACATCATGACTATTTTGACAATTAGATGGAAGGTGTGTGTGAGGGGGAACTATACCACTATATATATATATCCTTAATGCTTAGCACAAGGGGTCTGGTGCATTGTGTTTTATAAATGCTTTGGCATTCATTCATATCTACAGGCATTTTGGCATTACCATGAGCATTAAGATGCCAGAGATGAATGTCTTCTAGTTTTGACAGAAAAGACAAGTGTGTCCCCTTGTCTTCTCCCCCTACCTTGCTTGAACCTTATGATTAACAAGTTAGACCTGTCCATCCTAAGAACTGTGGGCAGTGAAACTGCTTGTACCAGAGGTTCACATGGGAAAGGCAGAGAGGTGACAATCATCCTGAAAATTAGCAATCATAGATAGAGATAAATAATCAAATGGGTGGAAGTCATGGAGAGAAGCAAGACTAGCCATGAGAAGTTCAGCACCAGAGACCAAGTCTGAGGTAATATGGATAGAGGGTATACAGACTTATTGGGATGGATGCTCTGTTGTTAATTACCTACCTTCCTCTACCCACTTCAGATCCAAGGTGGTGAGATGGAGAATAGATATTTTCAGGCTGAGATAAGGAACATGATAAAAAAAAAGTTGGATTATTGATCAAAAATAAGAAAAGTACTCATTAATGATAAATGGCTTAATAAATTGTGGCACAGAAATGTTATAGAATAATTTTTGTTGTTCAGTCATTCAGCCATGTTTGGCTGTATGTAACCTCATGGACTCTAGGTCCTTCTATCCTCCACTATTTCCTGAAGTCTGTCCTACATCATGTTTATTGTTTCCATGACACTATCTATTCATCTCATCCTTTGCCTTCCCCTTTTCCTGTGGCCTTCTAACTTTCTCAACATCAGGATCTTTTCCAGTGAGTCTTGTCTTCTTATTCTATGGTCAAAGTATCTAAGCTTCAGCTTCAGTATTTGACCTGTCAGTGAAAGGCCTGAATGAATTTCTTTAAGTATTAACTTAACTTTGATATCCTTGCTGTGTTGAGGATTCTCAAAGGTCTTCTCTAACATTGATTCTACAGCATTGAGACTTTTATTTTAGGTTTTTTTTTTCCCAAGGCAAATGGAGTTAAGTGGCTTACCCAAGGCCACACAGCTAGGTAATTATTAAGTGTCTGAGGCTGGATTTGAACTCAGGTACTCCTGACTCCAGGACCAGTGCTCTATCCACTGCACCACCTAGTTGCCCCAGCACTGCGACTTTCACAGCCAAACATGGTTACTAGAAAAACCATATGACCATATGGACCTTTGTCAGCAAGATGATGTATCTACTTTTAAATATGCTATCCCAATTTTCTAGAGCTTTCCTTCCAAGGAACAAGCATCTCTTAATTTCATGGCTAGTCACCATCTACAGTGATCTTGAAGTCAAGAATATAAAATCCATTTCTTCTCCCTTTCTTTGCTATGATGGGGCTTTGTCCAAGATCTGAGCTTTTTTATGTTAAACTTCAAGACAGTTTTTACACTTTCTTCTTTCACCTTCATCAAGAACCTTCTTAATTCTTCTTTCTGTCATCAGAGAGGTAACGTCTTCATATCTGAGATTGTTGCTATTTCCTTTGGCAGATTTTAATACATTCACCATAAAAAAAAGATGATTTTTTTAAGATTATGGTGTTCCATGATTATTGGCTAAATAGCAAACCTAAAGAATGTCTAATAGGTCAAGAATATGTAATATTGTCAACATGGAAGTTTCTTCCATCATTCAATTCTGCAGATCCCAACTTGCCTATTTACATATTGTCTATTAAATGTTGACTTAGAAAGTTGCCTTAACAGTTTTCAAAGGAAGAAATCCAAGTTATCAATAGCCACGTGAAAAAATGTCTTGGATCACTAATAGGGAAATGCACATTAAAATAACTCTGAAGTACTAATTATGTCACATATCTATTGAATTAGCAAAGTTGACAAAAATAGGAAAATAAACAACAGGAAGGGTTTGGGAAAGTAGGCACTTTAATGTATTGTTGATAGAGCTATGAATTGATCTGGCCATTCTAAAAAGCAACTTGAAATTATGGCTCAAAAGTTATTTAACTTTAACCCTTCACTATTGCTAATAGATCAATATCCCCAAAGAAATCAAAGAAAGAAGAAATGTTCAAGAACATTAAAGCAGCTCTTTTATTATTAGCAAAACTATTACAAACTGAAGGGACTTGTAGAATAACTGAAAAAGCTATGATTATATATGAAGGTGAAGAAACACTATTGAGCTACAAGTAATAATGAAAGGCATGATTTCAGAAAAGTCTGAAAAGACTCATATGAATTGACACAAAGTGAAGTGAACAGGAGCAAGAGAACAATTTATATAATAATATTGTAGAAATAACTTTTTAAAGAGTAAGGAACTCTGATTATACAATGAGCAAATATAATACCAAATACCTTTGAAAGAATAAGGAACTCTGATCTACACAATGACTAATCATTACACATAGGTACTCAGAACAAAACATGCTTTCCACATCCAGATAGAGAGTGCATAGACTCAGATTGCCCATTAAATCATATTTCTTTTTTCTATTTTTGACATGGACAATGGGGTAGATTGTTCTGCTTTAAAATACATATTTGTAATGAGTTTTGTTTTTCTTGCCTTCTCATTAGGTGGAGGAGGGGAAAATGAAAAAGAGAGAAATTGTAACTGAATATTACTGTGCTATAAAGAATGGTGAATTTGAAGAAATTAGAGAAACCTGGGATGGACATGAACTGATGTGAGGTGAAGTAAGCTGAATCAGGAGAAAAATTACATGATGAATGCATTAATGTACAGCAAAACAGTGTTGAAACATTTTGGGATTCTGGTCAACTCAATAAACACCTGTGATTTCAAAGGCCCTGTGGTAAAATGAACCTCCTAATTCTTGTCAAAGAAGGGGTGGACTAGGAATGTGAACTACTACATGTACCTCCAGATCCCTGTATTGAGTTGGGTTCTTTCTCTTCTTTCCCCTCCATCCATCCTTTGTGCTTCAGACATTTCCAGGTTTGGGTATATGAAAGAGAAGCCCCTTATTTGTGACTAAGGTCAGAGCAGGAAGGATAAATGGGGAGAGCATTGCCACCTCAGGTCTTCCTCTGCTCCTCCACCTACTATAATTAAGTTAAAGTCTCTTTTCCCTATTGTTCTGGGATTTAAAGACCCTGGAGCTTCACCTACCCAATGCCCCCACCCTGGACAGAGGTCAGATACAGCTTGGTCAGTATCAGGGTGATTTCTCTGAGGAAGGATTCTCTTTCAAATCATCCTCCCTCCCTCCTATACCACTTTTTTCTTCTTCCTACTGAATCATAAAATCAGTCCCAATGAGGCCCAATTAGCCACACCAGATCAAGCATGTATGCCAACCAGGACAGAAATAACTCTACTGGTTCCATGTTAATGTAGCTTACTAACTTCTTTGTTGGTTTTGTGTCCCTTCCTTTCACTCTCAAGATGCTGACTCAAAATCAGAAGAGTACACAGCATGGCTCTAACTGATGTCTTGGGAGGATTTCTTTTGACTTGACTCATAGTTTACATCAAAGTCAAAAATCATACTTTGCTCTTACTAAACATCTTACATACATCCTAAAAAAAAGTTGTCTTGGGGATTCATAAACCCTTAAATTCATGGTCCCCTTTGGTGGTCTGGTTAAACTAATGGACTCCTTTTCAAAATAATACTTTTGAATGCTTTACATAAAATACACAATATTACAAAAGAAATCAATTACATTGAAATTGTTTTCAAAATATTTGTAAAAAAATATTCACAGACCCAGATGAAGAACAGCAGCTCTGAGAACTTAAATAACTTGTCCATTGTCACATAGTTAGCAATTGTCAGAAGTTAGACTTGAACCCAGTTCTTAAAGACTCCAAGTCCAGTGCTCTATTCACTATATCAAGCTTCTTACTGAAAGAACACTGGAGTTAAAAGGAGGAATTTGGTAGTACTAATGGTGCTTCTAATAATATAAACCCTGTTAGTTCTCCAAGGAAAGGTATTGCTTTAATATTCTTTATTTTCAATGTGTCACTGATACCCTTTTTTGCATCACTTTCTCTTCCTAATGGTGAATTTGAAGAAATCCGAGAAACTTGGGATGGCTTATATGAACTGATATAAAGTGAAATAAGTGGAATCAGGAGAGAAAAATTTATATGATGAACACTTTAATGTACAGGAAAACGGTGTTGAAACATTTTGAAATTCTGGTCAGTTCAACAAACATTCCTTTTCAGTCTTCAGAATTCCCAACTGATGGATTCTCACTTTCTAGTTCCTTCATAATAAAATAAGTACTACTGCAAATTTTTTTGTTATTTATGAAAGCTTTTCCTTTATGCTTATTCTCTTTGGGGTAGATCCCTAAAAGTGATGTCACCAAGTCAAAGGATAAACTGTTTAACAAATCATTCCATATAATTTGAAGTTGCTGCACCAATTCAGAGCAATAGTGTATTACTGCTTCTCTCTTCCCAGAGTACCTCTAATATTTGCCAGTGGGGGGAGGGGAGTGAAGTAAGTACTTTTCATTTGCATTTCTCTTATTAAATTAACTTCTCTCACCCTATAACTAGCATGGTGACCTGGACTGCCTTGTAAACATAAGACATTTTGAAATGGAGTGAAAACTGATTTGCATTAGTCCAAGGTCATTTAATAAAGAGAAGGCAAATAGACAATTTTGTCTCTCAGGATCTACAAATCAATCTTGAAAGGGATATTCTTCCAGGAGATTTATAAGTTTGTATAAATTAGGCATACATGTCACTGTTACAAAAGCAACCTTTGTCATCTCCTGGGTGTTGGCTGGAACCCTTCACACAAAGGAGTCCACATTATGTTTGAAAAGTTATTTCTCCTTCGCATTTTTCCCATTAGTTGGACATGTCTTTTTCATATATTGGGACAATACTACTGGGCTGTGTCCAGTGTCTTATATGTGGTCAGTGACAAAGTATATTGTGAGGTTTTTAACCCTTGCTTTTGTCTGTATCCTTTGCAAATGAGATCTTGTCACAAAAGAAAAATAACTTCCAAAACACATTACAATATGAGCATGCTTTTTGTTTGGTTTTTGTTTGGGGGGGATTTGTTTTTTTCTTCCCCAAGTTTAATGATGTAGCTGAGATCTTAAAAGAAGTCAAAACATGGGTGGTCAAGGTTGAAACAGCAGTGTCCAAGGGAGCTCAAATATATCCTTCAAATAACTACTTCCCAGGCTGGTAGAGACCACCAAAATAGCTGCCTTTCACTATTTAAAAAAAAAAAAAGACTATGTTTTGTCTCTTATCTTCCAAGGCTCTTGTTCATTTGAATATAAAAAGAAATTCAATACATGTGAATTTAAAGTGGAGTGTAAGGTATATTATCCTCACACAGTCTGATGTTTAAAATGCAAGATATCCTTGACAATAGAATGAGGAATTTGAGAGCTCAAAAGCTATAGATAGAAACTACATGTTATAGTTCTGGATTTTTAGCCTAAAAGTATTTTGATCTGGAAGGGACCTTCAAGATCATTTAGTACACACCTCATTTTATAGATGAGGAAATTGAAATCCAGAGGCTAAGTGACTTGCCCAAGATCACACAGATAAAATGTAGCAAAGTAGAAACACCTCTATTCTAACCCCAAGTTTATGGCTCTTTCTACTACATCCTGGAAATATAAAGTACATCAAGAAAATCAATTAGGGGCAGCTAGGTGGTGTAGTGGATAAAGCACTGGCCCTGGAGTCAGGAGTACCTGGGTTCAAATCTGGTCTCAGACACTTAATAATTACCTAGCTGTGTGGCCTCTAGCAACCCACTTAACCCCTTTTGCCTTGCAAAAAACTAAAAAAAAAAAAATCAATTACATATCCCAGCACAATTTTAGACTTCCAAAAGACTTCAGGAAAAAAAAAATCTAGTCCAGAGATTGTTAACATTTTTATGTTATGGTCCTTTTTGGCAGTCTGGTGAAGCTTAAAGATCCCTTCTCCAAGTTTTTAAATGCCTAAAATAAAAAAAAATACTTAGGACAAAAAAGAGAGTGAATTAATTTATCAGAATATTTTTAAAGGTTCACAGACCCTAGGGTTAAGAACCCCTTATCCAGTTCAACCCTTTCATTTTATAAGAACAAATCAGTGCCCATTAATAGTCCACTTTAATGCATGTTGGAAATCTTTCCTTGGTTCTACCCCCAGAGCCACTTGGTATTTCTCCCTGACCCTTTCACTATCCATTCATCTAGATTTTCCAAGTTTGAAGTAGTTCCAAGAAAAACATGGGCTCTGTAGATAAATATGAATGCTTTCTCATCAGAAAAGAAAACCCACATAACCTAATTTGTTCAATCATTTCAGTTGAGTCCAACTGTTTTTGACCCCATTTGGGGTTTCTTTTTTGGCAGATACTAAAGTGGTTGGCCATTTCCTTTTCCAGTTTATTTTACAGAGGGGGAAACTGATCATATAGGGTTAAAAACCTTGCCTAGGGTCCAATAGCTAGTAAATATCTGAGGTCAAATTTGAATACAGATCTTCCTGAATCCAGGTCTAGTACTCTATCTACAGTACCACCTAGTTGCCCTTTTTAACATATATATGTATATTAGTTTGGGTTTTTGTTTTTTTTTTAGTTTTTACAAGGCTGTGGGGTTAAGTGACTTGGCCAAGGGTCATACAGCTAGACAATTACATATCTGAGATTGGATTTGAACTCAGGTCCTCCTGATTCCAGGGCCGGTGCTCTATCCACTGTACCACCTAGCCACCCCTTAACCAATATATTTTTAATTTAATCCTTAGTTGCTTCATATCTAAGAAACTCTTTTAATTACCTGTTCACCTTAGGTTCCTGATAGTATCTATTCCTCTGATTGCTTTCAATGATCTTTGTATGGTAATGTCCCTCTTTGCCCAATTTTGTACTATGACTTAACCTGTGGCCTTAAAATCCTTGTATCATTAAAAAAAGATACAAATCAATACAAATTCAAAACAAATCAACACATCTCTTCATCCTTGAATCTTAAAAAACAAGGATAGTTTGGGATCCAGAGTGAGGGAATATCAGGCCAAAGAAAAAAGATGTGATGTACCATGAAAAGACCATGGACTTGGGAGTAAGTAGGGCATGTATTTTAGTCTCAGCTCTTATTTATAAGCTGCTGGACCTGAGGGAAGTCACTTGACTTTTTGGGGGACCTTATTTCCTCTTCTGTCAAAGAAAGGGGGTGAGAACTTGAAGATCACTTCCAGCTGTAAGAATCTATGATTCTAGGAAGTTGGAACTACATTAAGTTCATCAGTGGGGATGATATTTGAGCTAAGAGCATTGAGTGAATTTATATACTGTCTATTCTGAAAATACAGTAAAGGAAATGTTGCATTAGAAATCTTTATTACCTGTATATTGCCTCTTTTTGGTGAGGAAATGCCACCTAAAATCACTATCCTCATAAGGTCACTATCCTTATAAGGTATTTGACTCAAATTAAATGATTATAAAATTATATATTTTATCTTAGTTAATCTTGAAGACTTTATAATGCTAATAAAACTGGAGTGTTTATAGTAGGATAAAAGGAATTTTATTTCATTTTTAAGAAGTATGAATGAGGATAAAATTCATATTAAAACTGCTTTATAAAAGGACAAATATTTTCTTAACTTTTCGAAGTTCACATAGTTGAAATGTCATATAAAAAATCCCACATACTATAATAATAACAAAAGGTCAGATTCCTAAACTATTTTTACAGCACTATATAATACAAGCATTTACCCCAGTAAATCATCATGCTTTCTATGTGGACCATTTCATGATTTTCTTGTGATTATTTAGTTGGTTTTTTTTTGCAAGGCAAATGGGGTTAAGTGGCTTGCCCAAGGTCACAAAACTAGGTAATTATTAAGTGTCTGAGGCCAGGTTTGAACTCGAGTACTCCTGACTCCAGGGCCGGTGCTCTATCCATTGCACCACCTAGCCACCCTTTTCTTGTGATTATTAAAATGCATTTTACAACCCCATTGCTGTTGGGCAGAGGTATGAGCAAGTGCTTCTCTCTATATTAATATTTCCTTCCTTTTGCTCTTCCTTCTCATTCTTCTCTTCAGACCCTTAGAACAGAACCAACCCATCACAAGCTCTCTGTTCTTCCTATTTCAATCCCTCATTACCATTTGAAGTATTTAGCAATAGTGGTAGCAGCAGCAGCAGCAGTAGTAGTAGTAGTAGTAGTAGTAGTAATAGTAGTATTAATAGTAGTAGTACTAGTAGTAGTACTAGTAGTACTATATACTTAGTACTTTATAAATACTATGTAATTTCATCCTCACACTAACCCTCAGAGGTAGGGGTTATTGTTATCCCCATCTAAAGATGAGAAAGTGGATACAATAAAGGTTAGGTGACTTGGTCAGAGTCACATAGCTAGAAAGTATCAAAGGCTACCTATGTCTTTCTGACATCCACTGAGTGCCTTCTCACTGTCTCCAAATTATGGAGATTCCTAATAAAGATATTTAACTTAGAAAATAAGGATATTTGAAATAGTTTAGTTAGTTAAGAGTAGAGATGGACAATTTTGGGCTATCTGCAATGGAGAATACCATCTGTATCCAGAGAAAGAAATTTGGAGTTTGAACAAAGACCAAAGACTATTACCTTCAATTTTGAGGAGAAAAAAAACAGTTATCTCATTATGTCATTTTGCTATTTCTTAAACTTTATTTTTCTTCTTTAAGGCTATGATTTCTCTCTCATCACATTCAACTTAGATCAATGTATACCATGGAAACAATGTAAAGACTAACAGACTGCCTTCTGGGGGGGGATCAAGAATAGGGGAAAAATTGTAAAACTCAAAAAACTCAAAATAAATAAAATCTTTCTAGAAAAAAAGAGTAGAGATGCTAATACCTTATTGGGATAAGAAGACATTCATTTGAAGTCATTTTAAAAATTCTAACAGAGAGGACAAAACAGGATAGTAGATTTAGAACTAAAAGTTTAAAAATCATCTAGGCTCAATTGCATTGTGTACAAATAAGGAAATAGAAGCCCAGAAAGGTGAAGAGACTGAAGTCACATAGCAACTCTGGATCCAGTTCTTTTTCTGCTGCAGCTCACTACCTCCCTATTAAAATTTGTCGCCAAGAAGAAGAAAAGTACAAAAAACACCATGAGAAAGATGTACTTGGTTTTTTCCTTGAATCTGTGATCTCAATAATGTAGGAATTGTCTTGGTTGACATTTACCAGTGAAGATCAGCAATTATTCTGTACCTTAGAGGATTAGAAAAGCAGGCCACAGATAAGCTAAATTATTTACCCAGGATCACCAATCAATGTGTCTCTGAGTTTAAGCTTGAGTAAAGCTTTTCCTGACTCCAAAGTCAGCTCTTTATGCAATACACAGAATGTTGCCTCTCAGAAAGAAACATAACCAGAAACTAAAATAGACCAATAATATCGTAAGAGGAATGGACAGATCATTTATTCTGTTGGTAATCATACAACATCCAGAAGAAAACTTCAAGAACATTGGCTGGACCCTTGATGGAAAGCTGATAGAAGAATGTGAACAAAGATCACTCAAAATGAGAGAGTAGTGGATGGGTTACAATTTGGTATGAAAGGAGGGACTCCCCATATTAATACAGCTCCACCATAGTATCAAAATAAGAATATTTCATTTTAAATTTTAAAAAATCTGTTTATTTCTTCAAGCTGAAATGTTTGGGACTTATTCAAATCATAGAATTTGGAGCTGGAAGGAACCTTAAAATATTACCTCATCCAATTACCTCATGAGAAAACTAAGTCCAGAGAGGTGGAACTACTGGTCCAAGGTCACAAAGGCAGTAAATTATGATAGGGTCAGGATTTGAGTTCAGGTTATATGACTTCAAAATTCAGCATGTCTTCTACTGCATCATAATATTTTGTAGACCCAGATTATTAATTAATTACTCATTAGTTGATAAAAAGTAATAGTAACATTCATTTAGAACAGAACACCTATAAAGTGATATAATTTGAAGAAATAAATTAACCCAAGAGGCTAACAGGCAAAAACAGACAAAAGTCTCTGTGTATTGTGAGGCTTTATTTCTTGAGTGATGTGTAAAGTGTTCAACCTTGGGATGAGAACATAATTTTAAATACCAGTAACTAACCCCCCTCCCCCCCCCCCCCCCCCCCCCAGAGCTAGCACTGAAGAGTAGGCAAGGTAAACAACTGCCTAGGAGACCACATGCAGGAGAGATCAATGCTTTTTAATTGCACTTTTTAACAAGTGCACATATTTTAAATGCCAGAAATGTCACTCTCTTTGTCATGTAGGCATTTATTTTATGATAAGCCAAGCCACCTGTGCCACAAGAAAGGCTCAGAGACCCAGGTGGGCCGACAATAACACAAGGGAATAACAATTTTCAAACCTCATCTATGATGTAAAAATGTCTTTTGTTGATTCAGGAGCCTACAGAACAATTTTAAGAGGCATATTCAAGTCAATAAACCTTTATTAAGCACCTTAGGTAACCAGTGCAAAGGTAGCCAGGGAACTGGTAAAAAGAAGTGGGAATACAAACAAGCAAAAAAGATATTTTCTGCCTTCAAGAAGCTTATATTCTAGTTGAGGAGACAACATATAAAAGGAAGCTAAAGAACATAAAAGTATAGGTGTGATTGGAGAAGAGATAAAATGGTGCATTATAGAAAAAGTCCAAGATAGTCCAGACAGCAACCTGAACGGGATTGATCTTCAAATTTGAAATATTTTAGACAATTCACTCTTACTTTACAGAAGCATTCCTCTAATAGTGATTGGCTGATAGGTCATTAATAAAAAGTGTAACTAACTGGGAATTCTGATAATTCTGAATAGTCACTGGACCATCAGAAATAAGATAAAATAGCTAAAGGTTTACTATGGACCAGACACAGGAATGCCAAAAAAGGTAAAAATAGTGTTTCTGTCCTAGAGGATCTCAAATTCTACAGGAGGAGACAACATATCAATATTTCAGTATATACAAGATACATAGAGAGAGTATAAATGAAACTAGGTAGAGCAGATCACTGGACTCATCTTCCTGGTTCAAATCTGGCTTCATACACTTACTGACACTTGGGCAAATCACTTAACACTGCTTGCTTCAGTTGTAAAGTGTAAAGTATGTAAAGTGAGCTGAAGGAGGAAATGGGAAAATCCTCCAGTATCTTTGCCCAGAAAACCCCAAAAAGGGTCAACTAGATTGAAGAGACTCCCTTACAAATGGAATGTAATTGCTGAGCAAAGGCAGAAGGGATAGAAAGTGTGATTCAAAAAGGACTTCTGGAACAAATGAGATGAGAGCTAAGCCTTGATGGAAACTAATGTAGTTCAGAGACAGACATGAAGACATAGGTATAATGGACAGGCAGTGCAAAGGTAAGTAGCATCCTAGGATAGTATGAAACCAGAATGGCTGTACTGGAGAATGTAATAAGACTGGAAAGACAGAAAGGGACCAGGTTTTAAAGGGCTTTAAATGTCAAATGAATTTTTATTTTATCCTGGAGGTAATAGAGAGCCAGCCACTGATGTTAATTGAGTTGAAGAATGACTGGTCAGACCTGCACCTGAGGAAAAATTGCTTTGGCAGTTGAGTGGAGAATAGGTTGAAATGGGAGAGACTTGAGCCAGGAGAAGCAATTAAAAGATCATTTTGAGTCTTTTTGGATATGGCAAAGAACTATAAATTAAGCAGGTGCCCAGAAATTGGGAAATAGTTAAACAAATTATAGCATATGAATGTGATAGAATACTGGTGTGTACCATAAGCAATGAAAACTGTATTTGTTCAGAAAAACCCTGGAAAGGTTTATATAAATACTCAGCAAGAATGAAATGAGCAGAACCAGAAGAACAATGTGTTTTGTTGCTGGTTGTTGTCCAGTCTTTTCAGTTGTGGCTAACTCTTCATGATCCCATTTGGGGTTTTCTTGGCAAAGATACTGGAGAGGTATTGTCTGCAATTCATTTTTCCAATGAGGAAACTGAGGCAAATAGGGTTAAGTAGCTTACTCAGGGTCAGACAGCTAAGTGTCTAAGGCCAGAATAGAATTCAGGAAGATGATCTTGATTCCAGGTTCAACAATTTAGCTGTCATCTAGCTGGCCCAAAAACTTGGGAAAGAAAAAAAAATTTGAGAGTCCTAAGAATTCTGACCAATGTAATTGCTTACCATGATTCCAGAGAACTGATAATGATTTTGTCTGAAGAGTTAGAGTCAAGATGCATAATGAGATGTATAATTTTGGAAATGAGCTATGTGCTTGACCTTACATATTTAAATGGGGTGGTATGTGAGAGAAAATAAAACTTGTTCATTTAAAAATAATATAAAAGGAAAGTTTTTTCAAGGGCTATTGCAATAATCCAGAAAAGAGGTCATGAGAGACTATACAAGAATGCAGAAATATGGGTGCAGAAAGAAAGGGATGTATAAGGGAAATATTATGAAGGTAGATATATGGGAAGATGGTGGTGATGTTGAAAATATTAGTAAAGTTGATAAGGAAATGCTCTTCAATGGGGAATAACTAAACAAGTGATAGTATAAGTAATGAAATACTATTGTATTGTAAGAAATAGTTAAGGGGATGGGCTTCAGAGAAATATCTGACATTTTCAGAGAAACTGATGTAGAATGAGATGACCAAATCCAGAAGGATAATTTATACAAAAGCAACAATTTTGTAATAAAGAAACTAGGTGACACAAATAGATAGAACTCTGGAGTTAGAGTTAGGAAGACCTGCATTCAAATCCAGTCTCAGATTTTACTATGTGACATTGACAAGTCATCTAGTCTCAGTTTGCCTCAGTTTCCTCAACTGAAAACAGTGATAATAGTACCTCCCTCTCATATTTGTTAGGAGAATTGCATGATATAATGCTTGTGAAGCACAGCTTCTAGCACATAGTAGTTACAGCATAAATATTAGTTAGCTGTTATTAAAGATAAACAACTTTAAAAGACTTAAGTATTCTCATCAGCACAGTAACCAATCACAATTTCAGAAGACTCAAGATGAAATTTGCTGCTCTCCTGATAGAGAGGTGATGGTCTCAGAGTTTTGACACCTTTTTATGGAGGAGGGGGGACATGGCTAAGGGAGAAATTTGTTTTGCTTAATTATACATGTTAATAAGCAGCTAGGTGGAGCAGTGTAGAGTACATCCAGCCTGGAGTCAGAAAGATCTGAGTTTACATCAGATCTTCATTCAGTCACTTACTAACTGTGTAACTCTGGGCAAGTTGTGTAATCTTGTTTGCCTCAGTTTCCTTATCTGTAAAATGAGCTGGAGAGGAAAATGGCAAACTACTCCAGTATCTTTGCCAAGAAAACCTAAAACTAAAAGCCAAGAGTCAGACACAATTAAAATGACTGATCAACAACATGTTAATAACAGAGGTTTTGTTTTTCTTGCTTTCTCAAATGGTAGGAGTGGAGCTGGGAGGGAAAGAATGACAATCTGAAAACAAATTAAGATTTAAGTTATACAAAAAAAGAAAGTATTAAGGCAGTTGGAAAGTGGGGAGAGTTTGAGGATCAGAGAAGTAGTTCTTCTTTAGTCAAATTTGAGGTGTCTAGGGGTGGCTAGGTGGTGCAGTGGATAGAGCACCGGCCCTGGAGTCAGGAGTACCTGAATTCAAATCCGGACTCAGACACTTAATAATTACCTAGCTGTGTGGCCTTGAGCAAGCCACTTGACCCCATTTGCCTAGTAAAAAAACCTAAAAAAAAAAAAGAATGAATGGAACAGTAAGATTGAGCCAGAATTTTTTAAGGATAAGAGAGACAGGGATATGTAAGCAGAGACAAGCCAATAGAAAAAGAAATAATGTAGGAGACAGAGAGAACAAGTGATGCAGAGACAGAGAGACAGAAAGACAGAAATTAAGGATGGGGAAGCAGATAAGAGAAGGGACTATTTGTTGGAAAGACAGGATGGGATGGGATCAATGATGTACATGAAGGGGTTTATTTGACAAGAAGAGCCACCTCTTCATCCAAGTAAAGGAGATAGTGGGATGTAAGATAAAAAGAAGAGGAATTTTTCATTATTTGGTCTCATTTTTTTCAGTTAATATAACATGAGGGAAGAGCATAGTGGAGCAGTTAGAAGGACAAAAAGATTTGGGGTAGTCACTGTGGTAAATGGATCAATGTACCAATTAGAAAAGAGTAAAAGATTACTTTGATACAGTAAAGGCTCCTGAGATTAAATAAAATAAATTTCTAATGAACCAAATTAGTATGACTTCATGATTTGTTCCAGCTCTGTTCACCAATTCACGAATTTTAGCAAGGTGCGATTAGCAGTAGGACAAGGGGGCAGATAAATCAAGGATAAAGAATAATCTAGAGCTAAGCTGGAGCACCAATAGGTTAGAATACAGAGATGGAATCTCAGAAGCCAACTAATCCAAACCTCTCCTTTTTACTGATGAGGAAATTGAAACTGAGAGAGAGGTTAACTGACTTACCCAAGTCCATACAGATAATAAGTGACAGAGAGAATCTCTTAGAAGGTAGGCTAGCTAAATCACAAATCATTATGCCTCAAGTTTCCTCTTCTGTAAAATAAGAAAGGTTGCACTCAGTCACTTCTCAGGTCCTTTCTAGATCTAGATCTAGGATCCTAAAATTTTGTATTCCCACAAGAAAAAAAAAAAGATTTGGAACTATAACCTTATTTGGGGTTACACATTCATATGCACATACATTCCGTGTGAATCTGCTACTCATAGTGACTGAAAAAGTAGTAAGGAAGACATTAGACAGAATCTGAGAATTCAGCAGTATCCTTCTTCTGATATTTCACCAGCACAATGTCTTCAGAATGGAACTCATCCTCCATTCTCATCCTCCAACAACATCTAGTATCCTTCTGTACTCTTATAGCCCCAGGCACCAGCTGACTGAGCAATCTTTCTGTTATCAAGACAACCAATAGTGGCATGATAAACAACAAAAACCATCACTCATCTGCCTAACACTGGCTCACAACATGAGTTAGTCATTGATATCCAGTAAAGGAAGAGAGAGTCATTCTTACTTTATAATGAGAGAGCAACAAAAATTTAAATATGTGTATTGGTCATCTGAACAGCTTGATGGCACAGTGGATAGAGTGCCAGGTCTAAAGTCAAGAAGACGATCTTCCTGAGTTCAAATCTGACCTCAGATTCTTAATAACGTAATAACTGTGTGACCCTAGACAAGTCAATTAACCCAGTTCACATCAGTTTTCTCATCTGTAAAATGAACTGGAGAAGGAATAGCAAACCATTCCAGTATCTTTGTCAGTAAAACCCCAAAGGAGGTCACCAAGAGTTGGACAAGACTAAAATGACTGAACAACAAAATTAGTTCTCTTTCTCCACTGAAATCTCACAATGAGGCTTCAGTATAGTGAGTGTGAAAAGGTCCCTCTTCCAATGGAAGATAAACTCTGGCAGGGTCTACCAAAATAAAAGAGAATTTAATAATGGTAGCTAGTATTTATAACTTCAAGGTTTGCAAATCACTTATTTATGTTAACTCATTTGATCCTTACAACAACCCTATGAGATAGGTACTACAGTATTAGCTTTCTTTTAGAGTTGAGGAAACTGAGTCACAATGATGTTAAGTGATTTACCCAGGATCCCACAGCTAGTGAGTATCTGAGGCAGGATTTGAACCCAGGTCTTCCCGTCCAAGTCCATTACTCTATCCACTGTGCCACTTACATGCCTATAGTTTGCACATGATGATGAACAGCATGTTTATTGTCTAAGGATCATTTTAGCTGAGCACAGAGAAGTTCACCACCAGTTGCAGAGTAACTGCTTTTTTATCAATAGCAAATCTCAAAGACTATCTACTAAGCATAGGTGGTTATTATGTGTTCTGGTGGGAGTGTCTACATTTATTAAATTGCACATCCTTAGAATGTTAATAATCCCAATGAGTACTGGTTAATAGATATAAACAAGAGAGGGGAAAGATAAAAATAATGTTTCAAAATCTTGCCCTTGAGTTTAATTCAAACACATGAAATAAATTAAAATATAAAATGTCTCTAAGTTTTAAAACCCATTCTGCTTCAGCCATGACAGAGAAAAAGTAGTGGGGTGCAGGGGGGGAACAAGAACTGACATGCTAGGAATTAAAGTTTTTAGAGCTTCCATAAGCTGTAATTTGGCTATCAGTTCCCTAAATAAATATAAGATCCTTTTCCAGCTTTCAATGAATTGACATACTACTAGAAGGAACAAAGCATGTTAATCTCTCTTCCACAGTAAATGAAATTAGAGAAATGGAAGGATAACTTCAAAGGGTTTGCTTTGAGTCACAAGAATAGGAATTCTCAGAGTTGGGTTTATCATGAGTCCAAAGCAATAAGAAATATTATTTCATGGGCCACTGGGTCATTTCATATTGCTCAGAAATGTTTTCCAAAATAAACCACCATTAAAATAATCTGCTGCTAAAGATAAAGAAACAGTGAAAAAATTGATAAGATCACTCATAATAAATAGCATTACTACTTGGTGACTTCTGTTCAAAGGTATAAACAAGCATGTTGAAAATTATGCTGAAAAACATTAATCAGGGGCAGCTAGGTGACGCAGTGGATGGAGCACTAGCACTGGAGTCAGGAGTACCTGAGTTCAAATGTGACCTCAGACACTTAATAATTACCTAGCTGTGTGGTCTTGGGCAAGCCACTTAACCCCATTGCCTTACAAAAAAAAAAAAAAAAAAAAACATTAATCAGGAACAAAGAATGAGAAAGGCCAAAGACTTGCAACAGAGGCCTCATACCTATTTTTATTAATATTTTCTTCAAGAAAAGAATTAGACAATGGTACAAGTTTAATAACATCACAGAAAATGAAATTGATTATATTTTATCAATTTAGAAATGACTAATTACTGATGCTAGGAGTCATTACTGAATAAACTATATCTATCATCACATCTCTAACTTGCTAGAACAAAAACTGAAATTAGGACAAAGTTAGAAGAAGGAACATTTAGAAAACGTGGAATGGAATTGAAACTTCAAACTGACCCATTTAAACAAGTTATTTCACGCCAAAAAAAACCAGAATATATATCTGTACTTAATTTCAGCCTTGGGGGTGGGCAGGGAATGGTGGGGGGGGGAAAGTGGGGGAGGATAAAATAAAAAGTGCATAACAAAGAACAAAAGAAAACCTACAAGGGATCAAAGAAAAGCTGGAAATCTTTGAAAACAATGTGTAGTATTTATTATATAGGTTTTCTTGAAATGAAAATCTTTTGCTTCATATTGAATCCTCTTGAGTTCTGCCTATTTACATGGCAATGTTATTTTTGTATTTAAATTTAAAATAAACTTAAAAACTTACCCAAAATGGGATATGAATGAAAGAAATGACATCAACACTGATAACACTAATTTCATGCAGAACCTTAACTACTACAGATGCTTCTATAACAAGGAGACTAAAAGAATCTTAAAAAGGAATTTAGTAAGCAAACTACTCACTTGTCAAACAAAAATATATAGAAGCTACAGGCAACATAGCCTTGAAATATAAACTCAAACTCATTTGTAAAATCTTGCAGCAAAGGATAATGGAAGACCATGAGCAGCATCACCTCATAAAATAGAAGGAAGCAGAGGAAGATAAAACCAGTTTAAAGAAAACCTAGCAAGAGACCCAACTCAGTTAAATCAGCCAGAGGGCCCTTAAAAATGAAACTGGAAGAACAACAAACAGACAAAAGACGGAAAAGATCTACAAAAAAAATTTATAACAAACAATTTTCAGCATCAAGGACAACATGACCACAACATTTAGACTTTACTATCACATTTTTTACTACCATAGTTCAGAACTTACAGAGGAAGTAGAAATTTCACTAGAGACCAAAAATGGGTAAAACAGCTGAGCTCAATCAAGATTATAGCGAGGAGGTTCTTGCTAACAGTTACACACAAATGTAAGGTCATTTATTTGTGTTTTTTATTTTTCATTTTACTCTATTTTTCAATTCATCAGCATTTATCTATTCTACCACTCCCCCAATCTAAGAGAAAACCAAAACCCATGTAACTGACATAAATAAACAAGCTAAGCAAATTCCCATATTGCCCATGTGCAAAAAATGTATGTATCCTTCCATGAATGTGGTTCTTTTTGAACCACTTGTGGTTCAACCTTTCTTGAACATACCACCTCTTGTTAGGAAATCAATAAGAGTTCCTCATCAGTACTCTAGAATCATGGTTGATTATTGCATTGGTTGGGGTCAGAGAAAAGGGAGCTAGCAGAGGTCAGTGAGGGGTGGGAGAGAGGTGGTTCTCAGACCATATTAAACTTTTTAAAAGGTATCTCAGAGAACATCAATATTTACCAAACTATTTTCCTGGTTAGTTCATCTGTGGTTTTTTTTTTTTGTAAAAAATAATATACACAACCCTAAATGACATTCTTAATGAGGGCATTATGAAGAAAACAGACCACATTTTTACTATCTCTCAACTGATTACAAAATGTAGTGAATATGAGATCCCACTGTACTTATTATTTGCTAGTGATTTTTAAAAGCTTTTGACTCAGTACAACAACATAGTACCTTCAAGGATCTCTGTGAACAAGATATCTCTCGAGTAATTTCTCAAAATTATACAAAATTCCTTGAAAGATAAAGCAGAGATAACCTTGTTTGACAACCCTCTAGTCATTACTATCAGACAAGACATAAAACAGGAAGGTGTTTGCTTGCCAAAAGGGTTTGTCACTGTTATGGAAGATGGCCAGCATATAGACCAAGATGAAGAGGGCTTCACTGTAAGTAGTGAGCTCCTCCAGATGTTCCTGGTTGCTGATGACAATGTACTGGTTGCAGGAAGCCCCCACACTGCCCAGCCTCCTGGAAAACATACTCATCTGCTCCCTAGAGTGAAACCTAGAAAAGCCAAATGGATAAAGTATGCCTCTTGTCTAGACCAGTAGTTCTTAACTTGGGGTATATGAACTTGTTTCTAATATATGTGTACACAAATATGTATAGATATTTGTATAGTAAAATACAGTTCACACACAATTAACTGTACTTTACGATAACCTATTTCTTTTGTAGTCCTATATATTTTATTTTATTCATTTAAAACTATTATCTGAGAAAAGATCCATAAGCTTCACCAGACTGCCCAAGGGGGTCAATGAAAAAAAGTTTAAGAACTCCTACTCTAAACAATGACATACAATTAGAGGAACAACCTGTAGATACTATCAGGACCTAGATCTAGGAAAGACATTGTAAATAGACAATGAATTGGGCCCCAAATTGAGCAGGAAGAAAAAAGTGTCCTGGATTGCCTTTAGGAAATTGCTCAATTCTTTAAATTCCTGCATGGAAAAAAAAAAGTCTAATTTTTGTTTTGTCTAAAAACCAATATTCTACCCACATTGATATATGACTGCAAAAATGGAAGACTATGGTCTCCCAAGAATTGAAAAGGAATATGACCCAGAAAGCAATAAAGACATAGATTGTGAAAATGAACCAGCTGCAACATATTATGAACCAAGTATTAAGAAAGGGAGTAAGAATAAAGCATGAAATGTATGAAGAGCTAAGCAAAGAACTGTATGCACAAAATATTACATACCAAAATACTTTTGAGATAGCAAAAACCTGGAAGCAAAGTAGAAGCCCACCACCTGAGGAATGGGCAAATAAATTGAGGTATATGAATGTAAGAAATGACAAACATGATAAATATAGAGAAGCAGAGGGAAAAAAACACATGAACTGATGCAATGAAATAAACAACAGCAGGAAAATAATAAACACAATGAGTGCAACAATATACATTGAAAGACCAATATCAACAAACCAATAAGAAATGAATGGAATGGGGGCAGCTAGGTGGAGCAGTGGTTAAAGCACCAACCCTGGAGTCAGGAGAACCTAAATTCAAATCTTACCTCAGACACTTAATAATTACTTCACTGTGTGACCTTGGGTAAATCACTTAATCCCATTGCCTTGCAAAACTAAAACAAAAAAAAAAAAATAATAACAGCAAAAGAAATGAATGGAATACATAATGATGAACCATATTCTAGAAGATTCATAATGAAATGAGCTACCCATCTCCTGACAGAGAAGTGGTGGATTCAGAGTACAGATTGTGATATACTTTTTATGGACATAAGTAATACAGAAATTTATTTTGCTTGACTATAAATATGGGGTTTTGGTTTTCTTTTTTTTCCCAAATGAGAGGTGAGGTAGAAGGGAATAAACAGAACTTTGAAAAAAGTTAGTCAAAAAATTAATTTTAATATGATTTTTACAAAACTATAAATAAAAAATAAGGCATCCCTAAACAAAAGATATCAAAAGATACCTCTCCCTGCTTTTTTTGCAAGAGATAATGGGTCCCAGTTTATAGAACATTATATGTGATGAAAGATTTCTGTAATATATTGATAGGACTTGCTAATTTTTTTAATCTTCCTCTTTTCAATTAAAATAATTGTTATAAGGAAAGACTCCCTGGGAAGGGAAGGAGAGAGATATATAGGGAAATTTTTTTTTACGTTTTTTTTGCAAGGCAAATGGGGTTAAGTGGCTTGCCCAAGGCCACACTGCTAGGTAATTATTAAGTGTCTGATATCAGATTTGAACCCAAGTACTCCTGACTCCAAGGCTGGTGCTTTATGCACTGCGCCACCTAGCTGCACCTAAATCTTCATATCTTAAAAGATGTTCTTGTACTTTCATTAACTTACTCTCATAATGTCCCTTTAAAGCAGGGAGCCATAAATTCTTCATTTCAAAGATTGGGAAAATGAAACATGTGGAAAAATAATTTTCCCCAAAACACTTAGACTAAGGATGAACAGTTTAAAATATGGCTTATCTCAAAATGGTTTTTTTGACATCCCCATATTCACTCTTACCTTCCAAAACCCTGCAACCTGCCAGAAAACAGGACCTGAGAGATTAATAAATGATCATTCAAGGCATGGAGATAATGAAGAAAAATGTCATTTATGCCCCTTTTAGATTATGACTATTCCATTAAGCTACTCTTTCAGAGGCAAAATGGTTTTGAATAGAAATATAGTCCGATCATGAAAAGAATAATTTCTACACTATCTAAATGAAAGAGAAATTCAATTGAAAATGCAAAACTATATTTTTTTATATTTTGGAGGTATTATTTTAATTGCTAAATTTTATCCTAACAAAATAGATAAAACATAAACAAACATGAACAAAATTCAAACAAAATCTACTCACAGGAAATAACCAAACCAAACAATCCAATAGTAATCAGGACTAAGAATTAGGAGAGCTAGCATAATAGGGCAGCTAACAAAGAATCCTACATATACCAAAAAATGTAATAGCTACACTTTTTGTAATAGCAAAGACCTGTAGACAGTTGTGATACCCTTCAACTGGAGACCAACTCAACAAATTGTGATACATAAAGAATATTATCAGGCATTAAGAAACAATCAATACAAATGTGTTAGAAAAATGCTGTACTCTGCATATGAGGAAAAAATCTGCTAGACATATTTATTAACTAAATTATTCTATGAATTTCTACTTACATAGAGAGAAAATACAAAGGAACAAAAATCCATCCTACCTTTGAAAATTTCTCTAGCCAAGCTATTTTCAATTATAATTTATAGGATTCAAATACAAAGTTAAAATTCTGTAATCAAGCTCAAAAAGGACAAAATCTTGGTAACAGCTTTGATCCTTTTAACAAAACAATTGTCCCTTAATTTTTGTCACACCCTAGAGAATCATTTTCTTAAAATCATTCAATCTCTGTTTTAACCATACCCTCTAAGTATTTTCTTTCCCACCTGATCAAAGGGGAATTCAGAGATACTTCTCTTGGTTGATTTAATCAAAGACTTGTTCCTTCTCTCAATTTGATCTATACCCTCATTCCTGCTGAGAATTCTTCCCAGGTTTTTAGAAAGTGGGTTAGCCCTACAGGATATTATTTTGAAATTGATAAGAAATATTAAGAATAATTTTTCATACAGTTTAGACCTAAGACTTCAGTCTATGATTTTATTTTTGCAAAATATATATATATATATATATATATATATATATATATATATATATTCAAAAGAGAAATAATGAGAGGGTTCCATTATGCTTCTGCTCTAATACAGAGAAGTTCAGTACATACATGGCAAGGAAATGATATTGCACCAACCCCTTCTTTCTCTGGAATGACTTGCTCACTCAGTTCACAGTCTTTATGGCAAATCTCTCAAATAAAGCAGCTTCTACCTCAAAAAACTAGACTCCAGAGTCCTTACAATGTTCTTCATGTAATAAATCAGCTAACAACCATTAACTCTTTTTTCATTCATCTTTTTTTCTTTTATTTTTCCAATTATATGTAAAGATAATTTTCCACTTTGATTTTTTTCAATTTACTCCCTCTCACCCATCTCTCCTTCCACCCTAGGATGACAAGTAATCTGATATACATGTTCAGTTGTGGTATACATATTTCCATATTAGTTATGCCATGAAAGAAGAAACAGAACAAAAAAGAGAAAAGGCGTGAGAAGTAAAAAGCAGAACACAATTTTTTTAAAAAAGGTGAAAATAATATACTTTGGTCTATTTTCAGACTCTTTAGTTCTTTCTCTGCATGTGGATGACATTTTCCATTACAAGTCTTAGGACTGTCTTTGATCACTGTGTTGCTAAGAGGGGTTAATGATCATCATACACATTTGCTAATCAAAAGGCAAAACAAGATTAATTTTGCAATAACTTCATATCTGTAAATTTGGGAAACATTCTCTCACCAATGTACATAGTATCCATGGGAAGAATGGGCCCAGACTAAGCATGAAGACATATGAGAAAGGAACATACATGCCACAGGCAACTCATAAATCTAGACTGAAAGCTTTGATGTTGCTCCCTCTCATTCCCTTCAGGAACAATCTATACAATGGTGGACCTCACTAGGTCTTTGCACATTCCTCATTGATGGTACCATTTCTTTCTCTCTTTTTTAAAAAACTTTATATCAAGACTCCTTTTTCCTGACAAAGATAACAGTGATGATGATGATGATAAAAGTTAACATTTGAATATCAATCTAAGACTTGTAAAGTACTATACCTGTTATCTCTTTTGCTTTTCACACCCCTTGACCCCTTGGGTTAAAAACCTAATTGTGGGTTTACTGGGTCAAAGAGTGAATTACAAAAAAATAATATTCCAATACAAAAGAAAATGTAAGTCAAAAGCCATAGTATCAACTGAGTTCAATGCATGTTCTTCTGATCAACAGTTTTCACTGCCAAAAAAAAAAAAAAAAGACAACCCTTAGAGTGTAGGTCTGTTCTTCATCTGTCATCCTCCCTTTACAATCTTATCCTAACAATCCTCAAGAGATGTGCAAACAGGGAGATGGATAGGGAACTACCCTTCCTTAACCCTGTAAGATGTACAGTATTTAGCCAAGGAAACGAATCACAGTGATTTTGAAGAGTTGGCCCTTTCAAGTCAAATTCTACAGAAGTTCAGGCCACACAAAATGCACAGAAGTGGTCAGAACCATGTGTTGGAGAACTTTCTGGATGAAGACTATTCTATTCTCTATTCTACTATTTTCAGGAAATAGTTAAAACATTGGAAAAGGGCCAAAGTCTAACAGCTAATCACTGAGAGTATGCATTTCTCTAGAGATCAATAGAAGGTAAATACCAATTACAAAGAAGGATCTGTTTGTCTCCATTTTTAAATGATTCAACTAGTTTTGTTTTAAATCAAAATTAGTTACTATGTTCTCAATCATCTAAATTAAGAGTAGGTAGAGTTGAGATCTAGTTCCAGTTCTGACATACTGACCATGTGGTCTTTGGTGAAAAACCAGTAGTGACTAGAGTAAGGATTCTATATAAAGTTGTAAGACAAATATGAAATTACTCAGGATTTTTTCCCCTCTGGGAATTTTCTATGCCTATAAAAACATTTTCATGCTTCTCTATCCCCCCAAAAAAAGAAATTTTACTTCCTTCCTGCCTCCTCCTAGAAAGCCTAAGTTCCTTCAAAACACAGTTCAGCTCCCACTTTTAAATAAGGTTTTTCTTGATTCCCCCATTATCAGTCTTCCTCTTGAAATTGCACTTTCTCTACTGTGTATATATATGTATGTATGTGTGTGTGTGTGTGTGTGTGTGTGTGTGTGTATATATTTGCATAATGAACTTGTGTGTGTATATATATATATATATATATATACACAAGTTCATTATGCAAAGGTTTCTTTGGGTATAGTCCCAAATATTGGGAATATATATACATATATATATATATATATACACATATGTATATATATATATATATATATATATATGATACTAGGAATTTTTATTGGCTTTTTTTACAAATTATAATATATTTAGTTATATATAGTAACCTTTTTTTGTACATATCAAAGCCAAAGCTCCTTGAAGTCAAGGAGTTATTGCCTTTCCTTGTTTTCCCAGCATTAAACAGATTCCACCACATTGTTGTAGTGTCCACCTCTTTGTGACCTTAATTGGGGTTTTCTTGTCAAAGATACTGGAATGGTTTTCCATGTCTATCTCTAGCTCATTTTACAGATGAAGACTCTGAGGCAAATAGGATTAAGTGACTTGTCCAAGGTCACACAACTAGCATCTGAGGCTGGACTTGAATTCAGGAAGATGAGACTTCCTGATTCCATAGTCAGGACCTAATAAGTACTTATTGACTTGATTTGATTTAGTTTTTGCTTTTACTTTGCCTAAAAGAATAATTGTAACTTCTGCTTTGTTAGATTATCTGATGGATGTGTAGCAAATTTTGTCCCAATCTCTCAAGAAGAAATTATGCTATATACATCTTTTTTTTTTTAGATGATGCAAGGCAAATGGGATTAAGTGGCTTGCCCATGGCCACACAGCTAGGTAATTATTGTCTGAGACCGGATTTGAACCCAGGCACTCCTGACTCCAAGGCCAGTGCTTTATCCACTATGCCACCTAGCCGCCCCTGCTATATATTCTTAATATTTATTTTCTTGTGTACTGTTGAATCTTTCAAAAAAATATAAACTCCTTGAGGATAAGAGCTATTTGTTTTGTTATAGTTGCTGGGCATGGTATTGGCATATTCATAATTCAAAATTCACTTATCAAATGTTGCTATTACATTTGTTGAATTTTAGTAACCCAGGATATCAAATATATTCTATGTCCTCTTCTAAAAATATACAGAAATCAAATTAAATTAAACTTTTGTAGACAGACATAATTAGTTGAAACTACATTCTGATTTAGAGGTAAACAGGATCCTGCTGTGATGTGGTTGGTTCTTCAGGAGAGGAAGGCACTGAATCCATTTCTGATTGTTCTTACTGATCAGAGCTACAATATAATTTTTCCTTCCACTATCCTTTTTTTTTGGAGAGTGTCTTCAACTTCCAAAGCCTTAAAAGGGGGTATCAGGAGGAAAAAGGAACAAGGTCTCAAAGAGATCTAAAGAATTCCAAGAATAGTCTCATCTAGTCTTATTTGCCTTACTCTGCATCTTACCCTCTCCACTCTGCTGACAGAAACTTTCCTGGACTAGAGACAGGGCAGGAACTCAATAAAAGTGTAAAGTTTAAAGGTTTGTCACCTTTTAATTTTTATTTTTGAAGATGATTTTAAAAAACTCACAAGATTCTACATTGAAGCAATTTCTCTGATGGACTTATGATAAAGAATGCTATGCATCCCAAAGAGCTGATAATATCTGAATACAGACTGAAGCACACTTTTTTTTCCTCTCACTTTATTTTTCTTGCGGTTTCTCTTCTTTGTTGGGGGGCAGGATTATGTTTACTTTTACAACATGACTATTGTAGTAGTGTGAAAAAAATGTTTTTAATTTACAATTTAAGTTACTCAGCTCCATTGGGGACTTCATTTATATGTTAACCAATCTCTGGGTTTCTTATGATGAGGATGCATTATCTTCACTTCACTGGTCCAGTGTTTTCAGATTTTTTAATCTATTCCAGGAAATTGTTACTGTCCTCTCCATACATGCTCTTAATTACCATAAGTAATCTTAACACTTAATTAAATTTGCAAACCAGATTTCCAATAAACAAGTGAAGATTCATTTTAAATTCCTTAACAATCATTTCTCTCTCTCTCTCTCTCTCTCTCTCTCTCTCTCTCTCTCTCTCTCCCCCCCCCCCCTTCGCTCCCTCTCTCCCCTTTTCTCCCCAGCCTCCCAACTTATCATATTCTTCCAAAAGGGACAAGGGGTCAATTACATAGAAGTCATCCTTCAGGAGCTTGCATGTTGATATCTAGCAGAGTGGCTGAAATTAGTAGACGTCGGTGATGTTACAACTCCACAGAAAATTTGATAATTGCATCCATATGTGCTAGCCATGAGCAATTTTCAAAGAAATACACTTGAAGTGTGTGGTTTTTGTTCCAATCAATCCTGAAAGAAGGCAGAAGTAAAAAGCACACCTGCAATTACTCATCTAGCTGTTTGTTGGCAACTTTAAACAGCAGAGGAACCCTTGTTTAGAGACCTCTTTGCAGATTTTTGTATGTGTGTGTTGAGGAGTAATTGGGTGTTTTAATGTTATTTGCAGGAAGAATACCTAAATTTGAAAGCATCTTTAACTCAAAAAACACTTACACATTTTTTAAAACTATAGCCAGCAAAGTAATATTTCACTTGGATTAATATACAACATGATTACAAACTGATATTTATTTGTTTTGATCAATTAAAATCTCTAAGCACATAGAAAAATTTAAATACAAAATTGAATCATTGTTCAGATTGTAGCAAAGTCCATCCCTTTTCCAGCATTTCTGTTTTACAGACAACTAAGTGGTTTCATGGGAAATACTTCTCCAAAATTCAAAGTCCCTGTGTCTTCCACCTTCTCCACAGTGGTTTTTGACATTTTTAAGAGATTCAAATTGAGAGATTCAAGAATTATTGTGGAGTATAGAAAAGTGGACTCACTAGGAAATGATAGGAATGCAAAAAGAGATTATCAAAAAAGCATTTATTTTTAGAAAAGGAATGCCAAGAAACCAAATGAAATTCTGAACTGAACGTGATTTTATATGTATATGCATAAAACACACATATTAGCATATATACAAATAATTTAAAATTTTTACATTCAGGCTAATATCTAGTATTTATACAAAAAAGAGAATAAAAAATTTTAACGAGTAAGATATGGGAGAGGAATTGATAATTACAAAGGAAATTCTAAACCCAGAATATCAACAAGTCCAATTTGAAAATAACAAACTTAAATCAGATAAGTAACTTAACTTATAATTCCTATTACAATCTGCTTGGACTGATTCTGAAGCATCATCAGACCATATAAAGCAATTTATAGAACTAATGTTTAGTTATTATATTTTACCTCAACTTTACACTGTGCAAAAAATTCTTTATAATTCTGTTGTTAAAGTGGACCAAATTTGAACCAATCCTCTTCTCATCATCTTTTTTTTTAATAAACAAGGCAATTTATTAATGAATCCAGTGTGGTTTGTCCTAATTTTTCTTGTTGGCAGCTGTCACCTAGTTAGCAATTCTGTCCAGATCTTTCTGTCCCTGAGATGTCAGCTTTCAAACCCATCCTTATCCTTATTCACCATCTTGAGGACTTCCAGGACTCATCAGGTCATGCTCTTGGATCATCTGCTGAAGTGAATGACTATGATCCCAATGTACTGGTAGCCATCATAGATCTTTGTCATGGATCCCACACCCACATCATCTCAGGGGTACAAATGATGGACCATGCTGGGTATAGAACCAGTCCTCATCATAAGGTACCAACTTCTTCTGTTTCACCAGCTTGACCATGCCTACCTATTTGGGAACTTTCAACTTCCATGACTTTTTTAGGAAAAGTGGAGAGGGCCCAGACAAACTCCTACTGGCTTACATACTTCACAGTGACTCATCTCCTACTGGCTTACATACTTCACAGTGACTCATCTTTTCTGATGAATGAATTCTTCTTGATGTCAGTCAATTTTACTCAAAGGACCCAAGATCTATGGATGTCTCAAATTCACTTCTAAACCTGAACAAAAAGCAAACACTAAAGCAAAAAAGGCAACCAGGGACCTAGGGGAAGCTTGAGTCCTCTTGTTGAGCCCCTTTCATGTTCTGACCCATGGAGAGGATCATCATAATTCTACAGTTTAGAAGAGCCAATTCTTTCCTACCCAACTGGAAATCTTAGTTTCATGATGCCACCAATAGGGTCAGAGAAGAGAAAGCCCCTAGAAGATGTCCCACCTTTTAAATGATACCTTCTATAAAGGGTAAAAGAGCAAGATGAAATAAACAGCTAGGACTGCATCTAAATATTGCTTTTATCAGTACTAGGTTACCACATAACCAGGAGTAGCCAAGGGAATATGGCATCTCCAAGTCCAAATGTTAAAGTACTATGCTCCTGGAGATCTTGTAAGCTTACTGAACTTTCACCTCACAAATACTCGTGTATGTATATGTCCACACATTTGCATATGCATACATAAGGATACAAGATATCCCAAAAGTTCTAGTGAAGTTTTAAGCCATTATAACTCTACACATATATTCTCATCATGTGAAAGTTCACATTTATGTAGTTTTTCAACCAAACAACATTTATTAAGCACTACTTTATACTGGCTAAAGATTGGCAAAACATTTTTATATATTTTTTCCTAAATATTTAGATTCATTATATCATTTGACCCTCACAATCTTCCAAAGTAGGTGTTATTATTTTTCCCCATTTTACAAATGAGAAAAAAGATTCAGAAAGATTAAATCTAGAAGATCTCACAATAATAAGTGTCTAAAGCAGGTTTTGCATATAGAGCTGTCCTGGCACTAGATAGTCCTAAGCACTATCCATTACACCATATTACCTAACTTTATATTTACACACACAATCAAATACACAGAGAAAGCAGTAACATCAGCACTTATGCTCTGATTTTAAATTCACAGTGAAGTACAACTAGAGGCAACCCTTGTATGGGAGAGAAGAGGGAAAAAATAAGAGAATTAAGAAATAAAACTAATTTTCTAAAATGACATAAGCTTATTTAATTAACACACAGAATAATAATATCCATATTAGCCTCCCATTAAACATACAAACCTATTATTGGTGGTGAATTTAGAATTTTCAAGATCATGTCAATGGTTTGCAATAACACATAAGATGGTTCCTATCAGGTTATCTTGTAAAATGGGTCCAAACAGTCAAAAATAGAGAGAATCATTTAGCAATTAACATAAAATATTTCCATTCCCAAATTTCTGGGAAGGCAATGGTAACAACTTAAAACCATGGAATAGAATTCCTTTATAGTCAACTCAAACTGAAGAGCATAGAAGCTCTGTATTGGTAGATAAAGAAAAGTAAGACAATTAGGAGTTAAAGGGAAAACTTTGCAAATTGTTCTTAACCCATAACTTCTAAGTGAAGGCTAGAAAAGGTGTCACTTCAAGCAACAGGACAGAGTTTCCAGGGATAGGACACCTTGGACTAGAACTAGATTTCACAAGCATACAAGATTAATGAGGAGATGAGGGGTGAAAGAATTTTTTTTATAGCAGACCTACAAAATCTAGAAGCATCAATTCAGGTCTTCTGACTCCAGGTCCAGCACACTATCCACTGCACTATTTAGCTAATTTTTGATAAGGGGAACTACATATCTTGTTGACATGAATACAAAGATGAAAGGTGGGGATGGAGAGAAAATGAAAGAAAACTTCATACAGAAAGGACTGAGACAAAGAATTGAATTCCTATTCTGATGTCTCATTATGGCAAGATGATGACCCTCAATTAGCAAAGGTCACACCAACAAGGTATCAGTTTCCATCATGCTGGAAAAGATTTTAATTAAGCTAGCAATACCAATAGTAGTACCCAAAGAGATTGAAGAAAAAGGAAAAGGACTTAAGTGTACAAAATTATTTATAGAAACTTTTTGGAGTGGTAAAGAATTAAAAATGAAGAGAAGATACCCATAAATTGGGAAATGATAAACAACTTGGTTTCAGACTTACATGAACTGATACAGAGTGAAGTGGAGCAGAACAAGGAAAATAATTTATACAATAATGACACGATAAAACAACAAAGCAACTTAATGACTAGCCACAATTCCAAATTGCCTTTTCCTTGGCAGAGGAATAATGGACTCAAAAATACAGAATGAAATGTCTGTTTGAATAAAGTCAATGTGGGAATTTGTTTTGCTGTACTATATTGTTACAAGTGTTCTGTTTTTCTTTTTTTTTCAATAAAATGGGGAGAGGAGAAATAAATATGTGCTTGTAGTAATAACACCTCAGTTACTAGGAGTGGATAGAGCACTAGAACTGGAGTCAGGAAGGCTCATCTTTCCAAGTTCAAATCTGACTTCAGACACTTACTGGCTATTTAACCCTGGACAAATTACTTTAAGTTTTAAATATGGTCCAGGAACAACATAAAGACTAACAGACATCTGTGGGGGGTGGGGGGAGGGAAACAAGATTGGGGGAGAATTGTAAAATTCAAATAAATAAATTTTAAAAAAACAATAAATAGATAAATAAATGAACAAATGAATGAATAAACAAACAAATAAATGATTGAATGAGTGAATGAATGAATAGATATGGTCCAGGTATAGACCTAGTTTTTTGAGAACTAACTTAGCCAATCACAAAGAGGCACATCATTCTTGTTTTGGTCAGCAAAACACTTTGTAAACTGTAAAGTGCTATGTTGATACAAGCTCTTATTGCTTTTTTCATTATACTACAATTCCTAAATGAACAGCAGAAAGCTCCCACTCAATTGGAACTGAGCTGGCATAGGTCCCCAAATGTAAGACATCAGTTGTAGTTACACTCTGACTGGGCATAGTTCAGAACAGGAACTTACATTTAACTTCTCTGGGTTTGTATCTGCATAACCCTTGTTGAATAAAAAAGATTCCCTGAATGTGCATTCAAGATTCCATAAATATCCTCTTAAAAAATTCCAACATTGTGATGACAGGGTTTATTAGAGGACTGAGTGTGTTTAACTCTTCCAATAAATCATAATTGATGCTTAGGAAGGAATTAAGATTTATTATGAAAATGCCTGGGACTGGATTTTATTCAAAAAAATCATAGAAGGAAAAGAAAAGAGGAGTATGTGGGGGAGTTGTGAATAGAAGGCGCCCAAAGGATTCCCACTAACTATTTTCAGCTACAGGAAATTTACTAAATAGAGTCTGTTCTCCAATGTGAACTAAATAATAGATATCTATTTGTGGCTCCTAACCAAAGGAAAAAATCATGTATATTCCTTTTGAATGTAGTGGGCCCCAAAAAGTGACTTTTTGAGTGGTGAGCTTGCTGATCAATTTAACAATTTAATACAGGTAAGAAACACTACAACTAAATATGCAATCTGAATGAACATACATGTTGTAACATCCTTTAATATTGCATGTCAGATATTTGAGAGTCTAGAATGCTCATAGCCATAGCATTTAACAGATGTCCAGACATATGAGGGTTTAGAAAGATGTCCACAGTCTCCAAAATGTGCCTTTTGGGGAGTTATGGTCTCCTGAACAAATATATTTTTTGGCAACGGTTTGGGTTGAGATAGCTCTTATAATAAGTTATACATTGTCAGCCAGCATATGTGCCCAAGACGATCATGGGAAAAATCTGAATGAGGTTTCTGCTAAATAAATGCTTTACCCACATGGAGTCCTCCAACTGTAAACCTTGGCATCCAAAACACTTATTAATTCACCTTTTCCTATAACCATAGAAAATACAACTTTGGAAATGAAAATGGCAAATGTTGGGAGAACTGTGGGAAGATGGGCATATTCATGGGCTATTGGTGAAGCTGAAAACTTGTCCAATAGTACTGGAAAATCATGTGAAATTATTTTTCAAAATTCATTAAATTGTTCCTACCCTTAGACATAGAAAATCAGTACTGGGTTTATAATCCTACAAGGTCAAAAGCCATATTCTCCCTCTCTATTCCTTTGCTCTAGCCTTAGGAAAAGAGATGACCCTTCTTAAAACCAAGCCCTCAGCCTTCATCTTTGACCCCATCCCCTCCCATCTCATCCCTGGTCACATCATTGAGAAGCTTAAAACATACTTTCAAGTGCCAGTTCTGTGAGAGGCAAACCATGGTGGCTCACCATTCCTTCCAGAATGGTGTTCAAACTCTAATCTAACATTCAAGTTTCTCTGGATTTAGCTTTCCAGCTTAATCTCATACTATAGTTCTTTAGATACTAAGATAATTCATTATCAATTAGGATTCAGGCTGCTTATTTCATCTTTCTGGGCCCAGTCCCAGTAGGACAGACAATCAGTCTCTGAAAGGCATGGTTGATAAGATCTTCGCCCTAATGCTCAGGGTACATACTCTTTGATCTTGGTCAGGACCCCACCCAACTAGGAAACCTTTCTTTTATTTGAAATGTAATTAGAATTTGATGTAGGTAAATTCTTGCCCTGAGGGAATAATCCCCATAACCTTGCATCCTTCAATGGATTTCAGCTCATGAAGGAGAAAACCAACCAGAGTGGTCTGGATGGAGATGGATTCCCCTGTCCAGTTTGCTGGAGATGGATGACTCTCAAGATCAAGTCATGATCACAGTAGGAGGAGATGAAGATTTTTTAACCCATCTCTTCATTAATTATTCTCTAATCAGAGTTGATTTTCACCTGTTAGGGGTGCCCCTTTTTCCAAAGGTATTTAAAGCATTCAATATTTCCATGGTTTGGGGGGGGTTGGTTCCCAGAGAAAGTAATGACCATCAATTTATTAATTATTAGCTAGACTGAGCCTGGTGTTTCATTTGTTCCAGTGCTCTCTATTCCAGTTAAACTTAACTGATGCACTGTTCCTCAGCTTTATCTTATCAACCTGAATCTTCCCATGAAGGACCAACACTGTACCCTTGACTTTCAAGTACAAAAGACAAACTTGTGGATGGGATAAGGTGCAGGGGCTGGAATCAGAAAGATCTGAGTTTCAAATGTGACCTGAGAAATTTAGTAGATATATGACTCTAGGTAACCTCTGCCTCAATTTCCTCAACCAAAATGGTGAGTAATAAGCACTGTTTTTGTGAGTATCAAATGAGATATTTGTAAAATACTTAACAGAGAGGGAAGAAAGATAAGGAAAAAGAGAAACAGAGAGAGATAATAAGCAGAAGCACACTACTTTGAAGTGTAAGAAATGATGAATATGAAAAATTCAGAGAAATCTGGAAAGTTATGTATGAATTAATATAGAGTGAAGTAAGTTGAACCAGTAGAACAATCTAAAAACATGGTCCTGGTAATGTAATGAAAAACAACATTGAAGAATGTAAGATACTAGAGGTATCAGAATATTGATAAATTTGATTGCTTTACTGGTGGTGAAGCAAGTTTCCCTTCCCTTCATGCTCTTCATAGAAAAGTATTGAACTGTGGCTACAAAGGCAGGGAGAAAGATAAAAGGAAGGGAGTGCAGAGAAAGAGAGAAAGAGACAGAAACAGAGAGGGAAGGAAAGAGAGAAAGCGAAAGGAAAAGAGAAACAGAGACAAGCAGGGAGAAAGAGAGAGATAGAAACAGAAGATAGGGAGAAAGTTAGAGAAATGAAAGAAAGACAGAAAGAGAGGAAAGAACAAAAGAAAGGAAGAGAGAGATAAAGAAACAGAAAGAGACAGAAAGAAAAACAAAGACAGGTAGAGAGAAAGGGAAAGAGAGGTGGAGAGAGACAGAAACAGTCTGAAACAGACAGGGATAATGAGAAAAAAATGAGAGAGAGAGAGAGAGAGAGAGAGAGAGAGACCTAGAGAAACAGAAGGGGGGGGGAGAAGAAGAAAAAGGAAAAAGAAAAAGAAAGACAGTATTACACTCACTTTTTAAGGTCCACTAAGTGGGCTACTCTTCTCGGATTAGCAACCAGTATCTCCTCTCCCCCACTTCAACATATCATAGGCTTCAGTCCCAAGGGGACACCAGCATTTGCTGCTATCCCAAAGCAACAAAACATTCAACACATGTGTTTGCTCCACCCCCACACACACACTCCATGAAGTTGATCTTCTATTTCACTGGTAAATCCATTAAAAGTACACAGCATAGCTCAGGAATCCTACTTTGTCCTGGTCAACACTTCCTCCAGGATATTTTGCTTCATCTCTTAGTTACATGCTTTACCTTAACCCTCAAAATCTTTGAGGGAAAAAAAATACATTATACCTCCAAGACCCCTCCTAAGGTAGAATGTAATCTCACTGAAGGCATAGACTCCCTGACTTGTTTGAATCATATCTCCAGTGCTAACTTAGCATAGAACCTTGTATATGACATAAATATTCTAACTAGCTAGTTATTTCCATTTAATTTTTGTGTTCCTGAACCTAGGACACATAATAGGTGTTAAACAAATGTTTGCTGATTCAATGTTTGATTGAATTCCAATTTCCCAAGTTCCACTAAAAATTTCTCTTCCCAGAACATCCTGATGTTTTTTCTACCTATTTTTCTATACCAAAAATATTCTAAAATTGTCTCTTTTTGAAGTTTCCATCTAACACAAGCTTCCCACGTTCTCTTCTAATTCCAAAGTCCTTCCAGTTTTCAGTTTTCTTCAACACATTTTCCCACATCCTTTGTCTTCACTTACCTTTCTTTCCCTAGTGGTATATTGATCTCATTATTATTCTGTCTTCCCCAAATCAGATACTGGCTCATTACATAGTATCCTCTAAATAATACACATAATTCATTACACATATTTATCTCAACTGCCAAAAAAAAAAGCACAAAATCATGACAAACCTTCAATTGGGGAGTGCTTAACAAAAATCTGGTTTGTCTCTTTAGTTGTTCATCACAAATACTGAACCACACATGAAAATTAAAGCTGCTATTTACAGGGTATGTGTGTGTGTGTGTGTGTGTGTGTGTGTGTGACTGCTTAATGCATGTGCCATTTCAGAAAAGTATAGTATCCTGAGTGCAAGAAAGGATAGCCCCATTTCACCCAGTTCTGGTCAAATGACATCTGAAATCCTAGATTCAATGACTAATTTGAAAAAAGGACTTTGGTAAACTGATGCACTTTGAGGGAAGAGTGATAAGGATGACAAGCAGAATGGAAATCAAATCATGCCAAGATCAGATAACAGAACTAGGGAAGACTTAAGGAAGACAGGTAGCTGGGTATTTTGAAGAATTGTCTAAGGGAAGAACTAAAACTTATAGAACTTCTTGTCATCAGAGTCCTAATGAGACCAAGGTATACAAATTTAAACTAATATAAAGGAAAACTACCAATTTACAAATATCTAGACTTGAGATGAACTGACTGTCTTTGGAGTAGTCAATTCCTTGTCACTGGAGCTTGTCAAGTAGAAATTTAATGATCCATGTGCTGGAGATGTTATAGATGAGATCCATTTGTTGTACTCCCCAAGAAATTCAGACCATGTGAGAATAAGCTCCTCAACCATTTGTACACAAAACATTGCCTGTAACATAGCTGAAGTCCCAGTTACCAAGTGAAAGAGTATAGATTTTTAAGGCTTTTTGTTTTGGGTATTTTTTTTGCACAATAGATAAGCACAGTGGATAAAGGGCCTCAAGTCAGGAAACTCTAAGTTCAAATCTAATCTCAGATACTTACTAGTTATATGACTCTGGGCAAGTCACTTAACCCTGTTTGCTTCAGTTGACTCATTTGTAAAGTGAACTGGAGGACCCCCTCCAGTATTTTTGCCAAAAAAAAAAACTCTAAATAGGATCAAAAAGAGTCAACACAACTGAACAACCTTTTAGTTACTGTGTTATGGACCTCTTTGGCCATCTTGGGAAGTCAATGGACCTTCTGATAGAAAAATGTTTTTAAAGGTATAGGAAGAATTATAAAGGAAAACAATTATAGTGAACTAGAATTGCAATTTTTTTCCCCATTCAGGTTCCCAGATCCTTTGAAACATATCCATGGACTTCGTGGGGATTCTATGGACCCCAGATGAAGAACTCCTAGAAAAGGGGGAGTCTCCCCACATCAACAAATTGACATTGACAATCAAAGAAGTCCCAAGAGGAAGAGGACATGTAAACTTCAGTACAGACAGGGGTCATTGTCTCCCTTGTGCTTGCTTTCTCTGGGACCTTTGCTCACTCATTTACTCTAGCATTCATACACCTGTCTCAGGTCCCAGTCTACAATCTACAGCTAGACTGGCATAGTTCTTTATGCCGTTGGTTGGCTCAGGTGTTCATTGCACATGACCAAATGACCTAGCTTTGCTAAAGAGGCTATTCCTAATAGATGCCAAGACTTCTGGATAGCTCTGAACCTCAGGACCATAGTGTGTTAGCAAAGTCA
Source organism: Macrotis lagotis (assembly GCF_037893015.1). Classification (NCBI taxonomy): domain Eukaryota; kingdom Metazoa; phylum Chordata; class Mammalia; order Peramelemorphia; family Peramelidae; genus Macrotis; species Macrotis lagotis. The sequence continues at coordinate 98,288,949 of NC_133660.1, read as the reverse complement.
GTGCTTTCCTATCAGCATGTCACATATATATGACTTGAGTAAAAGTTGGAATACATGACCTCTGGTTTACCTTCCAGTCCTTTTTATATTCAAATCCACATATTTTCCATCTTAATGAAATTGTCATCTAGGTGTGAAAACATTGTGACCTATATTAAAAGATAAAATATCTAAAACATCATTATTGTTGCTGTTGTTGTTATGTGATTGTCAAAAAATACCAATAGAAGAAAATGCTCCAAAAGGTAGACGAGATGTCTGAGGTAGAGATTGTACTTTTTGTACACTCTTAGTTTCTTCTCATTTCCCATCAGGATGAACTCTTCTGAACTTTTCTCAGAAACTTCTTCATTCTAGAAGATCACTTCAACCTGAAATTCCCACCTCGAACCTCCCTCCCTCCAAGAAAGATCCCTCTTTCTGATTGGAGGATGAAAAGATCCTCCCATGGGGTGGCTAGGTGGTATAATGGATAGAGCACCAGCCCTGGAGTCAGGAGTACCTGGGTTCAAATCTGGTCTCACTTAGTGACTGCCTAGCTGTGTGGCCTTGGGCAAGCCACTTAACTCCATTTGCCTTGCAAAAACTTAAAAAAAAAAAGATCCCTCCAAAATCTCCATTTAAAAAGAGCAGCCATGTCTTCATTTCCTACCAGGCTGCATTTCCTTAGGCTTTTTCACCATGTTCTATGCTAGGTACCTTTTTTCTCATTGCCATTCCCCTTTTAAATTTTCTTTTATATACAGTCTTCCCCTTTCAAATAGAAATTCCTTGAGCATAGGGATCCACCTTCTTTTTGCTTGTATTTATATTCTCCAGACTTAGCACAATGCATGATAAAGAGTTAACATTTAATGAAAGCTTGCTGACTGGCTGCCATGTTTTTATTGAAATAATCCCTGTGGTTGATTATTACAATGCAATAAGAAATGTCAAACATAATGAACTCAAGAAATCATAGTAAGACTTACAGTAATTAATGCAAAATCAAAAACAATATAGCCAATGACCACCGCAAAGTTAATAGAACATTCACCATAAAACAACTGAAAATGAATGTTGCAAAGTTACAAGACCCAAGCTTGTTCTCAAAGAAGAGCAATGAAAAGATAATCCTTCCCCTGTCCTTTGCAAAGGTGTTGGGGACAGAGGTGCATATTGCTTATAACATTGTTTTTAAAAGGTATTTATTGTGGTGATTTTTTTCTTCTCTTTCTCTTTATTTTTTTTAGGGTTTTTTTTTTGCAAGGCAGACTGAGTTAAGTGGCTTGCCCAAGGCCACACAGCTAGGTAATTATTAAGTGTCTGAGACCGGATTTGAACCCAGGTACTCCTGACTCCAGGGCCGGTGCTTTATCCACTACGCCACCTAGCTGCCCCTTTCTCTTCCTCTTTAAAAAATTTTTTATAGTAAGGAGAAGAGGGAGGGGGCAATCCAGTCAATGAAAAAATGAAAATATTAATAAATATCGATTTTTAAAAAGCACAAATGACCAAAAAATAAATAATAATAAAAACCAAGTCAATGGTTTGTGGTTTGTTTGTTTTTTTAAAGAAAAATTATTCTTATGTGCTGATCTTCCAAAAGAAGTCAGTTCCTACTCATTCATGGAGCAAAACTGTATATTGGGTCACTTGTAGTCAATGAATTTTACACACTCATGCCTTTAAATTGATAATGTACCAGAAATTATAGTTTTCCTGTTGGAATAGGATCAAGGATTTCTCTATCCTGTTCCCTGCCCCCATTGAGATTTTTACTGAGAAATGTTAGAATACAATAGACATTAAATATATACAAATATAGTTCTCAAAACTAAATAGTTGCTAAGAGGTTTCTTTTCCTTTTTCCCAATGGGAGGAAGAGGAGAGAAAATAAACTCTTGTTTTAAAGAGAACTGCAGGCTAGGAAAAAAAGTGTGATTTCAGGACACCTGGGGAAGTAACATGTGGAAAAAAGGAGAGAAGATGAAGAAAACTATTGCAGTTCAAGGGCAGATCCAGTGAGTGATATTTAGTCAATCTCTTCCCATAAGCCTAGCTCAAGGAATTACCATGCTCCAAAGTTAAGAAGTTGTTAATGGGACATACCTAGACATGGAGAAGAAGAGATAAATGAAAGATGAAATTCCTTTAGCAGAAGAAAGGCGAGGGCCTCTGTGAGCTTGTGGGTCATGTTAATGTTAGATTCTTAAAGGGCTGGGAGAGCTAAACAGTTCACTTGGTAATCCCTATTAAGTGGTAAATAAATACTGCCTCAAATGCTATAATTCATTCAAGTAGTGAATTAAATTGTGTGTGGGAGAGGAGAAGATGAGACATGAGCACTAAGAAAGAAATAAGGACAATTCTAAGTTATTTGGGAAAATTAAGTAAAAAGTGTAGAAACACTCAAGTTTTTGAGACACATAACCATACAAAAGTTCTTATTTTGGAAACTTCTATATGTTTATGGTTTTAATGGAATGATATATAGTTAACTAAGGAAAAGATTATGAACTGGTTTCTAGATTGAGGATAACTTTATGGGTTGATTTTTAAGCAAAAAGAACAATCAGGTCACTACTAACCACATAAACCTGAGAAACTTAAATAAAGCAAAAAGTTTTCATAGGCATTACCACCTTACTACACAATGTTCCCCTTCACATCGTCTACACACTCTGGAAAACAATTGTTCACCATTCTCCAGATTCCTGGAAACTTATTCCACATCTGTGCTTTTGTTTCACAATCCACTAGCTTGGAATAGATTCATAGGATCACAGAAGTAGAATTAAAAAAGCACCTCATAGACCACCTATTTTACAGATGGAGAAATGAAAACTAGGAAAAGATTAAATGACCTGTCCAAGGTCCCACAGTTATGACTGAGGAGGAATCAGAACCCAGATTTTTTTGACATTAGAGTCAGTGATCTTTGCTCTGTATCATCCCATCTTCTCTCCTCTTTTGCCCTTTTTACAACTCAGTCTGTACTTGATGAAATCCTAACTATTGTTCCTGGAACCAGGTTGGATGATTCCTCTTTTATAAAGCCTTCCCCATCCCACCCCCAGCAAAACAAACAAAACTCCAAATCCTGAGATTAGGATATTATTTCCACTTTTCTTATTAACTTAAATTTTAATTTGTAATATAATTAGCTATGTTAGCTATAATTATCTTGTTTCTATCACTAGATTGTGAGCTTCTGCAATCAAATTAACTAATATTTATAAAGTTTGCAGAGCATTTTTAAATTATTGCTGTTGTTGGTAGGGACCTCATCTAATGCATCTAGATATCCCCAAACACCCCACAGTTCCCTGATTTGTACATTATGGGTATTTGGTATTTGCATTATCCAAACAATTGTATTCAATTGATTTTCTCCAGCTATGTACATAACTCTAACAATGAACCTGGAAAGAAATACAAAAAATTGTTTATGAATCATAGCCAGAGTTATCCTTTGTACCTGTAGCACTTTCCCATGGTTGAATTCTAAAGTGTATTTGTCTTCCTAGAATGGCAGCAACATATATCTAGAGCTTACCAAAGACTAGATTGCAATGTGTTTTAAGAGACCCAACAATTTTTAAATATAAAAGTGAAAATCCTGAATCTGTCAGGAGGTGGAACTTGCCTTCTCCTTTTTCATTTCTAATTCCTATTTCTAACCCCCTCTCCCACATCAATGTAGAACAGAGCACTAGTCATAGTCCACTGGCTGTAACTGACTTTCCCCCCCCAAGCAGTGAAATTTTTTTTCCCTTGTTAAAATAAATCTGTCAGTGCCATGTTCTACATTTTAGTTTTTGTTTTCCAAACTGAAAGCCTCAGGATTTCCAACTCTAATTTCAGGCTGTTCTGAAGCCTAAGAACACTTCATGATACAAAAGACATACTAGATTTGGGAGTTTACAAATTCCCTCTCAATGGCCACCACTTTGCAGCTAGTTTGGGGAATAGAGAGCATTTTCAGCAGCTAGCTCTCTCCCACAAAGCACTAGGGGTTCTTAAGTAAGGGCTGCAGAATTCTTTCTGAGAGGGACAAAAGAGAGACTTCCTGTCATTCCCATTACTTTCTGCATGTGGGACCAATATGGGCAATGCAAAGTTTAAACAGTTGCAAATGGAGAAGGGGAGGGGGCAGTATCATGCCTTGTTTTACATATTTCTCTATTTCTAGGCTGAATTTAAAGGGAACTCTTAGCATACTCCTTTCGGGGAAAACTTGGAGACCCTAGTGAAGTGGTTGTTTACTGGGATGCTCCATTTCACCATTATTTGCTTATGGAAAATAAAGGGGAGTGACAGGAAAAGGGAGAGAGGGTGAGGGAGGGGGCTGGGGGGGGGGGGAGGGAGGCACTGACCACAGTGCAGCACCAGTAACCTTGTCTTATGTGATCATTAACCTTGCTGGAAAGCACAGCTGGCAGCTCACTCTGAGGTTTGTCATTAGAATTGTGAGCTGAGCCACACAGATACTGCAGGAGTATTTAAAGGATTGTTGGATTTTCTGGGAGTGCTCTGGCTATCTTTCTGTGTGGCAGCAAAATGAGATTTCAGCTGCTCTTTTTTTTATTCCTTTTTTTCACGATGGGTATTCTCCTTATCAATGGACAGAGACCAGGTAAGACTTTTACATTAACATGTTTGAATTTCATCCTTATGTGATATGTCTACCTACAGATATGCATATATCTGTATCCTATGTGTATGTGATTGCATGTGTGTATCTATATACCTTTGTCTTCTGGAGACAGTTGATAGAAACTTGAGGAAATGTTTATGAATTCCAAAGCATGCTCTGCTTTCTAGTTAATTACTTTGATCGACTGTTCAAGTGATAGCTGAAGACAAATATAAAGATAGATGGGATGCATAAGTTTTGCATCAGTGAGTTCAAAACATTGGACTTTGAGCTACGGCAAATTTGTTAAATTTTCTTTGCAGTCCTGAGCGACCAGAAAATTGGTGTGCTCATTAAGACACTAAATAAAATCTTATATCTATTGCTAAATTGTAGAATACTAAACAGTTCATTTTAGCACCTTTGCTAAAGACTGGGATCTGATCAGCTTAACAGAGTTTTATACCTAAGAGAATCGCTGTATAGCAGAAAGCAATTGAACTTTTTTAAAGGGTAGTAGCTACTCTATTTCTAGCAATTCTCTTGAAATTTCAAAAAAGGCAAAAAAGTGAAAGCAGTGTTCTGCTTTTTACAAATGTAAAGAAAAAATCCTGGGTATGACAGACATACATATTCTTGGTGTATAGTATTTCTTTGCCTTAAGTCTCTTCTTCAGTGATTATTTCAATTGTGGTATTGGTCTACCCAGGGTTTTTAATAAAATCTGTCATATTCTAAAGCCAGGACACCATTCCAATCCCACAAACATTTGCTTAGCATCTAAAGTATATCAGACACAGCCATAGGCACTAGGCTTAGAAAGACAATACTCCCTGCCCTCAGGGAGCTTATAGTCCAAAGAAAATCCAAAGAATCTTCTAATATCCTTTTATATCCATAGTTCCAAAAAATTGGCAACCATCATAGCAGGAAGGTGAGTTATTTTTCTGAGCCATGGGACTCAAACTAGTAACTTCAAATAAAGAGATCATATATTAAGTTAATCTGGTAGGGGACATTTTAAAAGTAGATAATTGAAATAATCAACTGAAAAGACTAAGTATAAGAGAATGGATATATAATTGTTGGTCTAGTTAGGATAGAGAAAAGGTTAAGCTGAGAATGAGCACAGGATTAACCACATGTTCACAATTGGCTCCAGTTGAGGCTGTCTTTTTTTGCTGTTTTTGACCAGCCGTTCACTCACTCTGAGTAAATCGCAACCTGTATTCATGTGGTATGCCCTTTGACATTCAAAAGAAAAATGGACTTTTCCAAATGAGCTCTGTTCCATTGTTTACAGCTTTCAGTTCAACACACCGAAGTCTGGGGAATGAAGTTTACTTTGGTCAAGGTTCTTGTAAAATATTGGTGATTAATTCACTGGACAGACTGAAAGGGCAAGCTCTGTTTAAGTAAGCAGCCCTTTAAGAATATAGAAGATGACTACCCAAGCTATATTGAGCTGGAAAATGCCCTCTGGTTCATTTGGATTACCTGTTAGCATTTTGGTCCTGCACTAGAATTATTCATCCTGATGTCCCTTGTCATAAGAATTATCATCCAGCAAACAACAAATGACCACCGGGCAGCCTGGTTCCAAAAGATTTCTTCATGCCCCAGCACCAATGCATGTGATTTTCATGGGGACAGTGAAAAATGCTTTTGCTTTTTTTCTAATTGCAGGTAATCTGGCATTGCGGAGAAAACTACATAGACACAACTGTCTCCAGAGGAGATGCATACCCCTCCATTCCCGGGTGCCCTTCCCCTGAGGTATTTCCGATAGCAAAGGGGAAAAAAATGGCTTTCTGAAAATTTCAGTAGTATTCATTCATATCTGGGTTGGAGTTGATAATAAAATCAGTCGCCAGGAGAATGTAATTATGAATGTGCCCCTAAACATGTGTTTTGAAATGCTGCGTGGGTAGCCGAGCATGTTCCCTAGAATAAGCACATTCCAACTTAGACTTACATGGTAGGTTTTTTTAAGCACTTGGAGATGCATTTTCTTAACCAAACCACAGCCGTAATTTGCTTGGTCTTGGTTCCTGGTCATTTCTTTTTGCCTGCAGACAGAGTTTGAAAAGAGAACAAAACCTATTTGTTCATCAAAACTCCAGGGCTGTATTCCGAGCCTCTCCGGTGTGGCTGGTGCTGATTACTAGGCTTCTAGGGGAAGCTGGGAGGGGAGGAGGGGGATAGGGGGTGGGGAATGGGAAGTGGGGGAGCACTTGCTGCTGCCCTAATTTGCCTTTTGCAGCTTCTGATCCTAAATTAGCTTTCCCTTAATTTCCCACCCACCAAAGTGCTCATCTTTTCACTCAGGAAACTGCCTTCCAAATTACGAAGAATACAGTTTGACTCTATTAATTTTTAAAAGGTGCTAAAGTGAAAATGCTTCGCATAAAAAGTATTCTTGTTGGTTTTCAACTGACATAATTTTAAAGTCTACATTCCTTGTTAAAGACTTCTTTTTAGCCTTTCAAGATGGCTCAATTCAATCTCTCAGTTGAGCAGTGTTCATATGCAGACACTAATTAACTAGTCCAGTTAGCCTATATGTAGCTTTTATGGCTTCCATTGCATTACCCATTGTTTGCTGGTGCTTTTCCTATCAGGTTAAAGCTCTGTGGTAAGAAGTCAGAAGAAGGAACTTAAAAGGTATAGTGACAGATAACCATAGGCAAGGATAAAACCCCAAAAGAAGTCTGTTTTCTTAGTGCCCTCCTTGATAGAAGAAACTTACTATAAGCAGTTTTTGAGAACTAGTGACTACAGTTTGCTTTGTGATGCTTTGCATTAAAAACAACTAGGGGCGGCTAGGTGGTGCAGTGGATAAAGCACCAGCCCTGGAGTCTGGAGTACCTGAGTTCAAATCCGGCCTCAGACACTTAATAATTACTTAGCTGTGTGGCCTTGGGCAAGCCACTTAACCCCATTTGCCTTGCAAAAACCTAAAAAAACCCCAACAACTAGAGTATCTGTCTGGAGAAATATTGGCAAAAAGTATCAGCCGGATCCACTGCTTTGGGTTTTCCAAGTATCTGCTAAATTACGAAAAAGGATTGCTTGTATCAGACAATAGCAAGAAGATTCCTGCATACTAGTCAAGAGAGAGGGAGACACCCTTGCATAATGAAACACAAAGCATCCCTTATCCACTGGTCATCATGGCTTTTCCCTTCTGACTGCTGGTCATAAAAAAAAACAGCCTAGGTTGCAGGTAAACAAGTGCATAGTTGGAATAACAAAGTCTAAAAAGTTAAGGAAAATTCTGACTTGGTCAGAATATTTGCAAAAAAGAATGCTAGAGACTATTTTTTTTCTTCTCTTTGTATCCCTACCACCTTGCAGGTGTCTGACACATAGCAAAGGCTCAATTAATAACCAGTCGATATAAATGAACTGAATTAAAACTTACATCAATTTAGCAGTCCTTAACTTTGGACCATGGACCCAAAAGTTCTATCAGTTCTAGTTTAAATTCTCTCATTCATTTCTTCAGTATCTTGGTCAGGAAAACACTCTAGCTAGAAACTTTGCAGCTAGCTGATTTAGGTTTTTTAACTACTCAAAAATCTATTTGTACCATGACATACAGACCTATTAATGTTAATGTTAATATATTTCCCAAAATTAGTCTGTGTCATTGGTACAAACAGATAGTATGTTAAAATTAACATAAAAATAGGGATCAAACTGCAATTTCTTTAAGAGACCTCCCAAGTAAAGAAACTCATTTATCAATAAAGGTCAACACCTTGTCTAAATTTATAATTTTAAAAAGTTGCAATTTGCCCAGGGTTATACTACTAGGGATTTAGAGAGGGACCACTTCATTCTACTATCTCATTAAAATTAGTTTTGGGGTTTTTTAAGATTATTTTTTTATTAAAGATATTATTTGAGTTTTACAATTTCCCCCCCAATCTTACTTCCCTTCCCCCAATCATTAAAATTAGTTAAGAATAATTATATATATTACACTGGAACAGTCTATAACAGACTCGCCACATTTGATCCTCACAACAAACCAGTAGGTTGGACAGGGCAAGTTTTATCCCCATTTTATAGATGAAAAGCTAAGGATTAATGAAGTTGACTTTCCTAGAGTCACACAGTAAGTAGAAGAACCAAGACTCAAACTGAGTCTGCCAACTAAGTGTTCATACCGCTAATCCACATGGCCTCTGCTAGTATTATAACTTCCCCTTATCTCATATCCTTATTAGGCCTTTTTTATTGGCCCTAACAAAGCAAGGGAAGTTTGGCTGTAAGGCCTGGAGGCTCTCTTTAAGCAAAAGGTCCCTTTCATCCCTGCTAAGACCTTGGCCAGCATTCTTTCACCTCCATGTTTCTTACATGCTTTAAGCACAAATTGAATGTGAGGGACTGGTTCAATTTAGACCATGTAGGACCTTGTAACAGGGTAGATAAACTGAATAAAATGTAGTTTACATTGCAAGCTTTTCAGATTAGCCCCTTGGTGATGGATTCTTTGGTTCACTTATTAGTGATGCATGCTGACCCCACTGTTACTTAGACAAATTGCCTAGCCCTTCCCATTGAGCTGGTTTCATTAAAATAGCTATCCTGCATACAACTGCTCTGACTGACTCGTTATTTCAGCATTAGTTGAACAAAGACTTAAGTGTCCTAAGTGATAGACTTGATATAAGAATGGAGAACCTGATGATGTTTGTCAGTGATAAGCCAGAAAATCTTCCCAGTAAGTGTCTGTGCAAAGGAGATAAGTAACAGCCAAAGGTAGCCTAAATTGTCAACTTTTGTTCCACTCTCCCAAGATTTTCTTCTTCATGTAGTAAAACTTAATTGAGTATTATTACATTCTGACAATTGCAGGTGAACCTTCTTATTCATAGAAGAACAAAATTATGTTTTAATTTTGATCACAAACTCTTGGGAACTGATTTTAGAACTAATTTCTGGAACCAAGTATATCATCAGCTCATATTTCCTAATCCAATTCAACAAGTATTAACTAAGCACCTACTTTGTGTTGGTCACAGGGCTTGTCACTGGTAGAAGAAAATATTGTTAGTATTATAATTTTTAATTTTTTAAGACTAGTAGAGGAGATAAGGTATTTATGGGAATAATTATACTAAGTACATAGAACATGTATGTATGCAAACAGAATGGTATGAAATGTTAATGGGAAAGTGCTTTTTTTTTTTTTGCAAGGTGCTGGGGTGGGGGATGATAGTGTAGAGTGAAATCAGGAAAGGTTTCACAAAGGAGAGATGGTACCTTACTTGAATCTCAAGTAAACTCTTGATGGCTTTCAACAAATTGGTGTTATCATCAAAATTAGAGAAGTCTCTTTGAGGTATGAAGACCAAGAAAATATAACATGATTAAATCTTTTGCTGTTTAAATAACTGATAGAGGCTCAGTAGGTGATGTATTTTGGGGTGGGGGGAGTTGCTAGAAAGGACCATTACCATTTGCTGATGGAGAATGTGACCTACCAAAGCCTTGGTACCTTTATATAAATTGAGTTGTTTGCTGAGATAGAGTAAGACCCAAGTAAGCTTCCCAGACTTTAGAAAGTGGTAGCTACTTTCTCCAGGGCTCCTAGGAAAACATATGACATAAGTATTCTTTGTGGTTTTTTCCTAGTATAAAAACTGACAGGCCACTGAGGAAGCAGAGTGTTATGTGTCTGCCTGTCCCTTTTCAGAAAATCTTTTGTGTGGCAGGGTCACACAAAAGGGACAGGTAATAGGGGAGAAATTAAATGAATTCAGTTTAGGATATGTTGGGTTATAGGTGACTGTAGGATATGGATGAAAATATCTGGCAATTGGAAATGTGAAGTTGACTTTCCTAGAGTTATACATAATAGGAGATAATGTCCCACAAAGAAATAATTATAAAAACTATTAGAATAGAAAGAAAAAGAATATAGAGACTAAAGACAAAGGACTGATGACTGGTCCTTAAGGAAATCTTCAATATTGGATAAAAGAGGTAAGAAAAAGAGGCTATTGGAGTGAAAGATCCTAGTTCACAGGTCCAACCTAAAGGGATTCAAATGAGGTAAGAGAGATCAAGGAAAGGTTAGTCATAAATGTGAGATGCTGAAGAATAGTCAAAGAAGAGGAGGAGGTGGTGGGGGAAATCATTGGATTTGGAGATGAGAGTCAGTGGTGACCTGGGAATAAACTAGTTCAATAAAGTGAAGGATACCAGATTATAAAAGACTGTAGAGATGCAAAAATAGACACAGTAAGTACAGTAGATCAGTAGTTCTCAAACTTTTTGTTTCCTCTTAAGAACCCTTTACACATTTAAAAATTATTGAGGATCCCAAAGAGCATTTGTTTATGTGACTTATATCTCTAATAAATATTTGCCCTCTTAGAAATTTAAAATGATAAAATTTAAAATATTTATTAATTCATTTTAAAATAACAATAATATTATGTTCATAATAAAAACTTTTTATGAAAAATAACTATATTTTCCAAAAAAATTAGTGATAAGGGCATAGATTTTCATATTTTTGCAAATCTCTTGGATGTCTGATGGATAAAAACTGTACTCTCATATTTGAAATCATTCTGTTGTGATATGTTATTTTAGTTGAAGTAGATGAAGAAATTCCAGTCTTGCCCAGATAAGTAGGTGAAAGAGAAAGGTCATAAACCTTATAGATAATTGTGGATATTTTTCTTTTATGTTATACCAAAACTTGACAAGTAATAGTTTCTTAAATATTAACTGCAATGTGCAATCTAGAACCATATCAATGAACTTTTCACACACTGTTATATTAAAATTCATTGGTCTTTCTTGCACTTTGAATGGATCTTAGCCATGAGTGTTTTCATAACATCATGCACTGGTCATTTGTGGGGGGGGGACCAAGTTCAATGTACCTATTCCAACTATGTATCTTTCTAAATGTTGACACATTCAAAACTATCAAGTTGACAGTAGCAGTTACAAATTTTCAAAAAGAAAATTTCTGCTTGAAAACAATGTTATGATTGACAATAAATACTTTTAATTGTTCTCCTGGAAGCAACAGGTTCAATAAGCTCATTTTGAGAAAACTGTCAAAAATTTAAGTCTAAATAACCAGTTTGTCAATTGCTTTTTTCAAGTGAAAAGTCTATTTTTTTTAAAAGTTGTTAGTTCAGCTATCAATTTTTACAGTGACCCATTCACAGCAGTTTTATCACACAGAATATTAAAAAGACACAATAATTTTGTGGGTTTATCAAGATCATTCTTAGGTGAAACTTGTTGGTGTGTATATGTATTTGTGTGTGTGTATATATATATATATATATATATATATATATATACATACACATTTTATAGGTCTATGTATATGTATACACATATACATAGAGAGAGAGAGAGAGAGAGAGAGAGAGAGAGAGAGAGAGAGAGAGAGAGAGATCTAAAGTACTAACAGGTTTACCTTCCTTGCTTTTGTACCATCACTGTGAGCATCAATACAATTATTCCTGGAAAAACTATAAGACTAAAAAGGTTATTTCAACAGTTTAAATATTTTGGTACCAATTATGTTTGTTGCCACACACATTCAAATAAATAATCTTCATTAATCAGCTGGTGCTGATACTGTTCACAGTATATATTTAAGCAGAATAGAAAGTCAAGTCTTGGGGCAGCTAGGTGGTGCAGTGGATAGAGCACCAGCCCTAGAGTCAGGAGGACTTGAGTTCAAATATGACCTCCTCCGACACTTAATGATTACCTAGTTGTGTGACCTTGGGCAAGTCACTTAACCCCACTGCCTTGCAAAAGCCAAAAAAAAATGGAGGGGAAAGGCAAAAGTATATGTCTTCAGATGAGATATTAACCTAGTCTTCATGTTTGCAGCTAAATCTTTTATCAACAGATCACATGATCTCTTCTAAACTCCACTGTACACTCATAAGAAAATGAGAGTGAAAAAGATTAATAATGTCTCAACATTATTACAAAATAATTTTGATTTCATTGATCCCTTGAGTGTCAAAGACCCCCAGGGATCTGCAACCCCCCCCCCCCAATAAGACCCACTCATAGGCTATGAGAATTTTACATAATAGGAAGAAACAATCCTGAGTTTCTGTGTGTATTCAGGCTCTGACATTTAGTATCTCTGTGATTTTAGACAAGTTACTTAATCTCCCTGAACCTCAGTTTTTCTCTCTAAAATGGGGGAGGGGAGAGAACAGGAGGGAAGGTAAGACTACATAGTTTCTAATGCCCCTTCCACTCTTAGATCTGTGATTCTATGAATTTCTAAATTACTTGAGACCTAATGGGGATTGGAAGAGGGGAGGGAGTGGTAAAAGTAATGAGTGAATGAGAACTGCATGATATAGATACACACTCATACATACATACTATATATATATATATATATAAATATGTGTGTGTGTGTGTGTGTGTGTGTGTGTGTGTGTGTGTGGATGAAGAGTAGAACTTGGTTTATCAAAATGAAGACTTTCCTAAATATCTAATTTTAAAAAGTTAACTGAAAAAACAACTTAGCAAAAATAAGTGATTCATAATCTAGAATTTATTAGCAAAGAGGTAATCTTTATCTTCCTCAATATGACAGCAAAATTGTTTGTAAATCATCTAACTTAAGCTCATTTAAGTGTGATAAATGTGTACTTTAAAATGGCCCATTCCCCACTAAAGAATATTTAGTGACAAAGCAAAGACTAACTTGAGTTCTCTTCCTTCATCATGAAAAACATGTTAATTTTTTTCATATAAAAGAAGTTGACATTTTTAAAAATATCATTCATGAATATGCCTTTATTACAGACACTTGACAAATCTATATCCTGCCATGTTTCTTTGGAAACCATCTTTGTAATGACTATTTTTTTTTAATTTTAAAGATTTCATTTATTTTGAGTTTTACAATTTTCCCCCATCTTACTTCCCTTCCCCCACCCCCACAGAAGGTAATTTGCCAGTCTTGTAATGACTACTCTTAACTCCCCATCCCATTCCCCACAATGACTTTTCCTTTTTATCTTATCCCCACTTGTACCCCAACCTATCACCACATTTTCTGTGAATTACTTAGTACTCTGATTTCCCATCGAATTGGAACTTCTTCATCTGCCTTCTACCATTCCTATTTGCATCATTTTTGCTTCCCCCCACCCCAGTCCAAGCATCCTTACTCTTCCCTGAGACTAATTCCTCAACCTCTACCTTTGGTCACACACCCACTGTTCCCATATATCCACAATCTCTCCCTTTCCAGTGACTCCTTATCTGCAATACTCAGGGTCACCCTAATCCTAAAAAAGCCTTCTGGCTGTTTGGCCTTATCCAGTCATTGTCTCATCAATTTTTCTTCTTTTTTGCCTAAATTTCTTAAGGGGAAATATCTACACTAAATGTTCTACATCACTATCTGCTCTTTTCTTGATCTTTTCTAATCTGACTTCTCTCCTCACCACTCTATTAAAACTCCTTTCTCAGGGATAACCAGGGATCACCAATAATCTGTTAATTGCTTTTTTCACCTCTCTGCAGCATTCTTTTCACTTTGAGAGACACAAGAACTTTTCTGGTTCTCTTTCTACCTCTCTAATTCTCCTTCACTGACTCCTTTTCTAACTCCTGATCCTTGTCCAGAACTTTTAATGCCTTAAGATAGAGTAATTTTCTTCCTCCTAAAGCTGGTTTTCCTAAGATTTTATTCTTGATCCTCTGATCTTATCCCTCTACAGTCTTTCCTGACAATTTCATTCACTGCTATGATTTTAACCAGGAGTTGTCTCCACTTACACAGAAAACATCTCTTCTTTGATTTCACAACTGCCTGAAACTCAACAGCTCTAAAACTGAGCATCTAGTCTTCCCCAGACATGCTCATTCTCCTCATTCTCCATAAGTACATGCATGTGTGTGTGTATGTATGTATGTGCATGTATATGAGTGTGTATATATATATATATATATATATATATATATTTCTGTCAATGGTCCCAGTACTCATTCAGTCTACTGTATTTGAAGCCTTGATATTGCCTTTGCTTCTTCTTCTCTCTTCTTCACCTGTCACACCTTTTAAAATTTATTTTAAATTAGTTTTTATTTATTTTATATGTTATGTAATATATATTATTGTTTATTTAATTTAAATTCATTTTTAATTAAACTTTTATTTTCTCTCCTTCTCCCCTCCTCATTCCCTCATTCAACGACAAAAAAAGAAAAGGAAAACATGCATAGTCAAGTTAATCATTTCTTACACTGGCCATGTCCGTAATATGTATGTCTCATTCTGCATTTTCAACCCATGACCTCTCTGGCAGGAGGTGGGTACCATATTTTATCCTCAGTCCTCTGGAATCCTGCAATCAGCCATTGTACTGATAAGAGTTTTTAAGTCTTTCAAAGACTAACTGCACCTACATTACAGGCTTCTTGTGAGTATCAAATGAGATTATATTTGTTAAATTATTAGCAAAGTGTCTGGTATCTGGTGGGTACTTGTTCCCTTCTCCCTTCCCCCATCCCCCCACCTTACTGTATAAATTTATACTTCATCTCTCATATCCAAACTGATCCAAACTCTGTCAGTGCCATCTCTTAAACTTGGCTTGCATCTGTCCACTCTTCCCTTTGCCTATCACACCACTGCAGTCCTTCCTTACCAAGCACCTAGACTTCTGCAACAATCTTCTACTTCCATTCTTGTCTTACTCCAATCTGTCATATCAGCAACACCAACCTAATCTTCTATAATTATGTTTTTGTCATTCTTTTGCTCAAAAACAAATCTTCACTGGTTTCCTAGTAGTTATTGGGAACATTCAGACTTTTTTGTCAAGACCCTCCACATACCCTTTCTTTTTTTTTCTTTTTTTTCCACACACTCTTTCAATTTTCTCACTCTTTGCTAAGTTATATTATTCTGTCTTAAGAATGCACTCGTTATTTTCCCATCTTCATATCTTTTACTCATTCATTTCCTAGGACCTAGACTGTATTCATCTTCCTTCACCTACTGAGTTGTTACCCAGCCATTAAATGCTACTTAAATGTCATTTAATCCATAAAGACTTCTCTGATCCTGCTTATTGGAAATTACAGTTTCATCTCAGACCATTCTGAGGACTTTATTCTATCTCTACTATACCTGCCATTTATTCTGGGGCATTATCTTATAACCCATTGGACTGAAAGCTTCAAACTTAATCCATGAATTATCTAAATTAGGTATCTCCCCTCAGTGACTGCCACTGAACCTTCAAGATAGAAGCTTAACAAACATTTGAATTTGTTTGTAAAGGTTCTTTTGAGTATGTATAGGCATTTTATGAACTCAGTCCTGTCTCACTAGTGGATTATCAGATTTAGAACTGAAAGAAACATAAGAGAGAATCATGTAATCAGAGGATTTCAAGCTGGAAAGGAGCTTAAAGGCTTCTAATTTTCAAAATAAAGGGCAGAGAATTGAAAAGATTTGTCCAGGATTATGCGGCTATTAAGTGTCTGAGGTAGGATTTGAACACTCCTGATGAGTCCAGAGCTCTTTTTAAAGGTAAAGTAACTGAATCCTAAAGCGATTTAGTTATTCACCTAAGGAGATAAAGGGAAAAAAAGAAATGGAGGTGAAATTTGAATCCAGGTCCTTATACCTCAAATCTATGCCATTATAACTTTGTACTTCTCAAACATTCCATTTGTAAGCTCAAGATACTTAAATCTAGATTTCTCAAGGAATAATGATAGGATTTGTTTGAGTTGTGGGGGGGGGGGGTGATATATTACTCCTATCCAGTAATAATAGTAGAATGCATCAATGCTTTAATACTCCAAATGTTCTATGATAGCCATAGTAAAGCTACTCTACCAGTGCAGTTACAATTCCTTCCCTGTTTTAGTGGTCAGTCAAAAGTGGTGAGACCAAAAAAGAGAAAGAAAAAACTCCTGGATTCAAAGATTTGGTAGTTATCCTTTTAGTGATAAGTATCTCAAAATTTAAGTGAATAGAAGTCTTTCCAGCTTTGTAAAACCAGCTCAATTTTCTATTTCCCCATAATCTTCATGTCACATCTGGATCACAGAGTAAGATGATCAGTCCTCATTTTGAGAAACAATATAGTCAGGAGTACCTGGGTTCAAATCTGGCCTCAGACACTTAATAATTACCTAGCTGTGTGGCCTTGGGTAAGCCACTTAACCCCATTTGCCTTGCAAAAAAAACCTAAAAAAAAATACTTATCAGGACCCACATTAATATGCAATTGGGAAATATTGAACAAAATAAATAAAAATAAATAAATAAAAATGATGTTAATTTGAGGTTATCTAAGTGATTTTTGGCCTTATATAGCTTAGCAGCCTCCATTTCTATTTGAATTTGACAAACTCACTTAAAGCATGTCTCTAGGGAAGGAAATATGAAAAGTAGTTTCCCTTCCTCCCCACAACTCTTGGAAAATATACCAGTGTGTATGCCACTATATATGTGTTCAGATTTTCTGTGTGTATTCATCAGTTTTGCTAACTGCTTTTTCTGTTCTTCACCTTTTTTTTAAATATCATTTATTCCACTGTGTGATTCTCTGATGGGGGTAGAAGTATATGGCAGGAAATTTAGGTCATTTGAAAACAAAAATAAATCAATGAAAATGATTTTTACATTGATTAAATTAATTTTTAAAATTAACACTTTAAATATTAGTAAAAACTAATACCTTCTTTCAAATATTATATTATAATTATCAAGCCATATGTTATGTTTGTGGTTTCCTCCTTGCCACTTAGCAAACTTCTTGGCTCTTTCCCCTAACATGTGTTAGCTTGAACTTGAAGAATATAATTTTAATATTACCCTGAAACATATTTAAGAAATCTGATGCTTTAAAAAATCATAACATATTATTTTTAATTAATTCCTTCAGTTTTTCTTTGTGTTAGATGTTGTGGGAAATGTAAAGACACATAAGACATAGTATTTATACCCAGGGAGCTTGCCATTTCAGAGAGGGTTCAAAATATACAGGCATATTTTTAAAAGTTCAACAATAACAAAAACTACCACAAACACTTATGAATTTATGAATTAGAAATATTTCAGGAGTTGATTGATGTCTAGAATTCCCCTTTTGTTCTTCCATAGAAACCATGCTTGGTCTAAAGAATCTATCCAATAAAGTTCTGATGCTAGCCCACAGAACTTATTGTAATCTAAATATAACTGAAGCTATAGTATTTATGGTACCAAATTGATTTCTGGTACCTGGAAATAGAGAGCTACATAATAGTTCAGAAGAAAAAGCAAGGGAGACGAAATAAAAATTGTGTCCCATTTCTTCAGTTCTTAACAAGTTCTTAAGAAAATATGGAAATATGGACATGTGGCATTCTCTTATTTTTTTTATTCTACCGTATTATCACCATTCCCAATACTATCCTGAAAATTAAGAAAAGCCCCCCAGACTTGGACCTGCTTTACCTCCAAAGTGTTTCATGCTCCCAAATTCCCTATCCACACCTACGTATCACCCCTTTCTCTATTTCAAATATATACACACAAACCCAGAACTTTTCTTCAGTGTACTGTATCTCAGTTGTCAAAAGTGAAATAATGAGTGAGCTCATTTATACCAAAGTGTAAATATATAACTTTCATTGATACACACTTTAATATAACTTTTTTTGTTAGATTATTCAGTGGTTTTTACATAGTATAATTCAAAGAGTGAAGAGAAAAAAAAATATTTTTGGATTGGCAAGTTACTATTTGGCCAGTCAACCCAATCTATGCCCTCCAAGGTTCTTTTTAACTTGTTCTTACAGCTCATAACTTATTCAGTTACTCAGCTTCTGAAGTCACAAGTTAATTCCATAAGCCCCCCAGGAGCATTTTGTTTTGTTTTCCTTGGGGGTTAGTTGGTTGATCTTTGCCAAGGTTGCTAAGGCAAAGGAGCAAAAGAAGATAGTTATTAGAGAATGAGGACATGAAGGTGGAAGAAAAGGTGTAAAGAGTAGTTATATTTGGAATACTGCCTATCTCCCAGGGTTGTTAGGAGGAAAGTACAATCCCAATGTGTATTGTTGGTATTCTATTCCTGTTAAGAAAATGAGAGGGCTCAGATAATAAATGTCCTAAGCACTTCAGAAAAAGGAAAGAGTGATGAGGGCTAGAGTGAATGGAAATGACTTAGAGGGAAGTTAGTGCTTTAGCAGGCATGTGATGGAGTAGTCTTTGCATCGGGAAAGAATAATGTAGTGAATAGAACGCTGGACTTGGAGTCAGGAAGACCTGGGGGTCAGATCCTGCTTCAGATTAGTTGTCAAGGCAAATTACTCCATGGACACAAGTGATCCTTTTCCATCTCATCTCCCCAAACAGATCTTCCCTACTGCCTCTAAATGTGCCCATGTTTTTCCCCATCCTCAATAAACCTTCACTCAACCTTTCCATTTTCCCTATCATCCTATACTCCTTGAGAAGGCCATTACAATACATGTCTCCACTTCTCTTACTTCCTCTCAGTTTGGCTTCTGACCCTGCCAAAGTTTTTCCCTCCAAAGTAACTTATCCTCTCCAAAAATGACAAATCAAATGGTCTTGTCTTGATCCTACCTCTTCTAGACCTTTCCATAGCCTTTGATACCATCAATCGCCTTCTCATTGATATTCTAGATTTTCAGGTCATTTCCCTCTCCTACTTCTCCTGCCTATTTGAGCAATCCTCGATCTCTTTTATTGGCTCACTCAGGCAATGAGTGACCTAGCAATGTCCTGGACCCTCTATATTTCTTCATTGGTGAATTCATCAGCTCCCTTGAGTTTAATCCTCTCTATGCTGATGATTCTCAAATCTATCTACCCAATCCTAACCTCTCTGTTGACTTACAATTTCACATCTCCAGCTGCCTTTCAAGCATCTTTTGTCTTGTAGACAGTAGATATTTTAAGCTCAGCATGTCCCTTTCCTTTTCTGATATGGGTTTATTTGAACATTCTATTTCTTCTTTGGTTAATCTGAGTAATTTATGCTTTTGTAAGTATTCTTCCATTTCACTTAAATTATTAAATTTACTGGCATATAATTTGGGTAAAATAATTCCTAATAATTGCTTTACTTTCCTCTTTATTAGTGTTAAATTTAAACTTTCCATTTTTTAATAATAGTGATTAAGCATTCTCTTTTTTAAATTTTGTTAGCCAAGGGTTTATTTCACTAATTTTCATAAAACTAACTCTTAGCTTTATTTATTCATTTAATAGTTTTCTTATATTCAGTTTTATTAATCTCACTTAATATTCTGGGATTTCTAATTTTTGTGTTTAATTGGAGATTTTTGATTTGTTCTTTTTATAATTTGTTTTTTTATTGCATACCCAACTCATTAATCAGCTGTTTCTTTGTTTTATTGATGTAAGCAATCTATTCTCCACAGAACTGCCAAAGAAATTTACTTTGAGGGCAGGGACTGTTTTACTTTTGCTTTTAAATCCCCAATAGCTGTAACATAGTAGTTGATTTACTGTGTTTCTCTTATCTTTTCCTGATTTATCTTTGAATTTCAACTCCCATCTAATGATTTCTAACCTATCTTTACTTGTCCAAAGATCATTTTTTTTGGAGGGGAAAAACAAAAACAAAATAAAAGTTGTGTAATCAACTTTCTCACCATTATATTTATCATCTCATCTTCCTTAAGCAGCAGTCTTGTCCTTTCTTTGATTATCCTCTTGCCCCCAGCAGAGATTAAAAACAAAACACATTTTGTTGTCATCAGAATGAATCACCAAACCCAGTTCATTTGGGGATTTAATGTGACACAATTTTTATAGAATGATGCAACAATTTTGGAATAATCTCCCATTATCTGTACTTGCTTCTATTTTCTCTAAAAGTCTTTCAAAAACATAAATTAGTCAATTAATCCCTTATGTTACTATATTTTCTTTTTGGACAATTTTTACTTTTTCTCTGGAATTATTGGAATTGTCTGTATTTGTAATTGTCAGAATTTCATCTCTGAATTTTCCATCCCTCTTGGATCAAATTCAAATAATCATATTCAGATTACTAAACCACTATATCAAGTGGCTTAATATACTATCCTTTCTCTGAACCCTTTGAAATATTCCCTTCCAAAATACAGGATATCGGTCAAGCTAAATTCACCTTCCCTCTCCTTTTTTATAAAGAAATAACATGGGGCATTCACTTGACCCCCCACCCAAGGCACTCATCATTTTTATAACTTATTCCAAGGTAACAATTTCCCTTGTCACTTCATTTCTTCCACCTTCTGGTAGAGGAAATAAAACTAGAGAAATCACAAAACTATGAACTACTCTAATTTTAGCAGAAAGAGAATATCCAAAAAATGTAAAGGTTGTTGAAGCCATCTATTATTCTATATCTTGCATCCAATATGAGTTTTAGGATCTGCTTCTTAAACTTTTCCTCTACTTCTGCATTCTCTCATTCGTTACTCCAACAAAGGCAATATGAAACAGTGGATGAGAATGTTCCATATAATGTCCTGAGACCTCAGATCAATCCAGCTCAATAATCCCTACTTATATAATTTTAGGCAAGTCACCTCATTAGCCTCAAATTTCTCATCTATAAAATGAGGGGGTTTAGCTAGTTGAACTCTGACATATCTTCCAACTCTTTTCTCCGTTCTCCCTCAAATTCTATTTTCAAGAAGCAGCTAGGTGGTACGCTGAATAGTTGGGAGTCAGAAGGATGAGAGTTTGAGTCTGACCTCTGGCACTTGACACTAACTGGCTATGTAACCCTGAAGAAATCACTTAACCCTGATTGTCTCACATTCAGGCCTGTCTCCAGACATCCTGATTCATATCTGTCTACTGGACCCAGATGGCTCTGGAAGAGAAACTGAGACTGAGACCACTCAAATCCAATTCATGTACTTATAATGGTATCACTTCCCTGATGTCAAGGTCTTCTTTAAGAACAAAAGAAAACATTATACCCTATTTCCAATCAGTTTCCAAGTCTTATTGAATCTATTCTCTCTACTCATACAACAAACCCCCTAATTCAGGCCCTCAAAATTTCTTGCCTAGACTACTGCAACAGTATCTTAATGGATCTCCCCACCGTAAATAGTCTGCAGTTAATTCAACATATATCTACCAAACTGATCATGACATATATAAAGTTTGAGAATTTCTGGGTGATTAATCACTTTATATTAATCATGCAAACATTTAATTAATAAAAGAGGTCAGTGATACTCTCCTGCCAAGGACCCTTCAGGGAACCTAATCAATATTTATATGCTTCTGAGGATGACAATTTAGCAATTAAGGAGAAGAATGAATATTATAATGAAAGATAACCCTATTCTAATGAGAAGCTGATCATGTCATTTACTTCCAAATCACCCCTAGACTTGGACAATCTAGACAAAGTACCCTCCTGCCTAAACCCAATTGAGTAGAATACAAAGGGTCAGAATTCACCTTAGATTAAATTAATAATTTCTCTCCTGATATTTTTAAAGCGTATACATGATCAGGCTATTCCCCTGATCATGAAATTCTAGTGACTCCTTGTCTCTAGGATAAATATATTATATGTATATGCATATGTTTGCATAAAATGTTCCAGTGAAGCCTTTAAAACCTTTCATACTCTTTGTTCTTGCTTACCTTTCCAGTCTTGTTATATAATCCCCATTTTTTACACACTCTAATTATGTAAGGTCCTTAAAGATTGGAGCCACATGGCTTGTATTTTTATCTTCAAGAACTTAGTACAGATGTCTTATACATAATAAATCTTTAATAAGTGTTCTATCTATATCTATCCATCTATCCATCTGTCTGTCTATCTATCTATCATCTACTTAATCTACCTACCTTCTGAGTTCCTGTCAATGGGATGAGTCTTAGGATATTCTCTGGGAGTACATGTCATGGGAATTCAATATTCCAACAAGTAACCAATCATCATTATTTTCTCTTCCACTGATTTATGAGATGGAATTTGCAAATTTATTTCATTCTCTGGAAGACAAGAGACTGCTTCTGCTAAGGTAGCCCAGTTTTGCCCTACATAGAAAGTTTTATCCAAAATATATGGTTATAAATATTAATTCTCTTTTTTTTCCTGACAGCTTGTGGAAGGAATATGAGACTTGGAGTCAGGAAAACCTGAGTTCATTTTCCTCAGTTAAAATCTGGCCTCATACACTTGCTAGTTGTGTGACCTTGATTAAGGTAATTAACCTCTCTCTGCCTCAGTTTCTCCAACTGTAAATAGGGATGAGGTGGATAATGATAGCACCTACCTCCCAGGAGTATTGTGTGGATCAAATGAGATAACATTTATAAAATGCTCTGCATAAAACTTGACCCCATAGTAGGTACTTAATTAAACCCCTAAGTCATCACTTGGTATCCCTGTACCACCTTCCTACTATTAGAATACTGGGTTTGCAATCAGAAAAACTCTTGCTGAATTCAAACATGATCTCAGACACTCACTAGCTGTGTGACCCTGAGTAAGTCATATAAACGTGTTTGCTTCAGTTCTTCCTCTGTAAATGGGCTAGAGAAGAAAATGCCAAGCCACTCTAATATCGTAAATATGGGTCACAAAATGCTGTACATGACTGAACAAAAACAATAAATATATCCTATCTTCTTTCTTCCAAAACATTCCTGTATCCTCCTGCTGATACAAAACTCCTGATAGAAGCTGAGATTCCTTTTTGCCTCTATACAAGCTTTTTATTTACCTCTTTAAAAACTTCTTTTTTGAATCATTCAACTGTGTCTGATTAATGTGACAAAAATCCATGGGGTTTGCCTGACAAAGATACAAGGCAGTTTGCCATTTCCTTCTCCAGTGTTTTCCCACATTTTACAGATGGGAAACAGATGAGGCAAATAAAAGTTAAGTGACTGGCCAAGGGTCATATAGTTAATAAAGTGTTCAAGGCCAGATTTAACCTCAGAAAGAGGAGCCTTCCTGACTCCAGGACAGGAGGAATGAATCTTGATCCCCTGCACCACCTAGCTGCCCATCAATGCATAGACATCTTTATGCCAGTAAAAAATTTGCAGAGACCATTATATACATGATTGCATTTGATTATCACAAAAATCTCTCCATGTATTAACACCACTTCAAAGATTTAATTTAAAATCCAAAACAAAGTACCCTAAGACATGTAGGTCAATTAGTGTGGAATTTGAATCAGGTCTCTCCCAATTCCAAGTCTAACTATCTTTTTTGTTATATAACAACACTTCTAGCCTTTTTCTATTCTCTTCTAGGATGAGAGTAAT
This sequence comes from Macrotis lagotis, assembly GCF_037893015.1. NCBI lineage: Eukaryota > Metazoa > Chordata > Mammalia > Peramelemorphia > Peramelidae > Macrotis > Macrotis lagotis. The sequence continues at coordinate 98,265,004 of NC_133660.1, read as the reverse complement.
TTTCATCTTGTGTATGTATAGGTGCTGCTTAATGCTGGAAGAAACACAAATATTCTCTGCAAATCACTAAGAAATTTGCCTTGTCCTTTACTCTTCTTTAAAATCAAGTTCTCAGTCCTTCTGTCTTTTTGTTAGACTTTTTAATTGATTGCTTAGACAAATTCCTTGGTTATGATAGCTGTTTGTTTCACTCAGGTATCCTGAGTAAAGCTTATTTAGGGGAGACTTTCATTCTTTCCTCCAGAAAGGGTAAAGTTAACTTTTTTATCTGCCTTGAACTGGTAGTTATCATATTCTTGTCTTGTCCTAATGAAACTAGAAACTCATTCACAAATAGAAATCAAATGTTTTAATTAGATTTAATTTCCTCACTTGCTGCAGAGTTCTAGAGAGTCCTTTGTAGTTCCATGACTATTTGACTCTGTAGATAGCCCTTAAAATTTATTAATTAAATTAATTAATTACATACTCTCTGTATGTTTTATAAACATAAACATTTTATATACACATATGTATATATCTGTGTGTATATATACATATATTTATATTCTATATACAAACATATATATATATATACATATATATATGTAAAACCTATTGATATATAGAGAATGGATAGAACAGCAAATATAGAGCTTCCATGAATTTTCTCTATCATTTCTAACCTAACCCCTGGTTAAGAACTATATGCTAGTCACTGTGCTTTCATATTTTATAGAAATATGAAAAAAGAAAGACATCCCTTGCCTTTAAAGAGTTTACAATCTAATGGGGGGAAGGAGCTGTAAAAGTCATGGAGATGGAAGCATTAGAAGGTACCTGTTGCAGCAGTGTAGTGCAGCCAGGTGAGAAAGGAGAGCCCCTCTCCTTAAATGGACTTCATGGTCCTACCCTCCAATCAGAGCAGCAGAGAACAGGGATGAGGTAGAGTACCAAGACTGATGGGATCTCGCATAATGATAACATTTTTTCTGATAATAAGCTTCCTGGGGTCAAGTAAAAAGTCATTTTGGATAGATTTGGATGTTAGTACTAAGTTGAGAATTTATTTAATAATTCTTATAGTTATAAAATTAATAATTTTTATAGTTACCAGTTCTCACTAAGTCTCTCTCATTCTCCATCACAAAACTGCATATTTATTTAGTGGGACCTTGCTCCCTAAGGGTCAGCTAGATTGGACTAACTCTGGACTGGGAACCAAGAACACTCAACTTCCTGAGTTCATAGATTAACTGTGTGACCCTGGGCAAGTCATTCAACTCTGTTTGCCTCAATTTCCACATCTGTAAATTGAGTATTTGCTATACATCTATCAGGTGAATCTAACAAAACAGGAGTTACAATTATGCCACCAGGCAAAGCAGAAATAAAAGTTAAATAAATCAAATCAAGTCAACAAACATTTATTAAATGCTGAATATGGAATCAGAAAGATTCATCTTGAATTCAAATCCAACTTCAAATACTAGTTGTGTAATCCTGAATAAGTCATTTAACTCTGTTTGCTTCAAATGGCAAACCCCTCCAGTATCTTTGCCAAGAAAATCCCAAATGGAGTCACCCAGAGTTAGACACAGATGAAAACGACTGAACAACATTCCAACCAAAGCTTCCTGTTGATCAGTGCTAAAGAATATGTTGGGAATACTAACCCTTAACATGGCTAAGAAGTTGCAGTCTCCTTTACAGTGACCTTCCATCATTCAACTCACAAATCAGAAGGAACAAAATCTTTATCAGAGACTGGGCCCCCCAGACTTTGGTGGAGAAAACATAATCATCATAAACATATTCATGGCCCTCATTTTAATTCAATAAACACTTTGTAAGGGCTTATTATATATGACACAATTGTATCCTAAAGTGATACAGTATGTCTTCATTACCTCTTAGACAAACTTCTAAAATACATTCCTTCTGCCTGAAAGATTTCCTTCTCTCCCTGATTGCTCCCTCTGGTGGTAAATAAGAGAGAAACTTGGAACATAGAGACCCAGCTTGAGCTAGAAGAGATAAGAATCCCGCAATGGATTCTCATAACCATCAGTCACCACCAGAGTTTAGACCTGGAAGGAACCTTAGAGGTTTTCTTAAATTTTTTAGCTATCTGGTCAAAAAGATCCCTTTGCAGAAAGTTTTTAAATGCATAAAATATACAGGAATATAAGGAAACCAAAAATTAGTGAATATTGATGCATTTTTTTTTATTTCAATCAAATTCAATCCCTCCCTTTCCCCTGAAATCCATCTACAGACTTCAGATTAATAACCCTTGATCTAATTTAAACTCTTTTGGGTTCCATAAGAGGATACTGGAATCCTCAGAAGTGCAAAACTAATAACAAAATTAATACAACATTTTACATTCCACAAAGCACTTCACATGTATTTGAGCCTCACAACATTCTCAGGAGAGATAGGTAGTATAGCTATTATTATCATCATTTTCCAGAAGAGGAAACAGAAAGAGAGCTCATTTGCCCAGGGTGACACAGCTAGTAAATGTCAGAAGATTCGAACCCCAATTTCCTGATGCAAATCTAGTCTTCTATCAACAAGAAGCAATGCAATTCATACTTATACAGTTATCAACTATAGGTTTAAAGGTGGAGGAGATTTTAAAGGTCATCTCTTCCAAACTCCTTTTTGCAGTTAAGGAATCTGGGGCTCCTCATATAGTAACACATAGTCACACATGTAATAATTAATAAGATCCAAGTCTGGCTCCTATAGTTTCAAATCTAGTTTTGTGTCCCTTGTATTACAAAGAGATAGCAAGTAACTTCAGAGGGTTCCTTGGATTCAGCAAGAAATATCTTTTTTTTTTACGTTTTTGCAAGGCAACCGGAGTTAAGTGGCTTGCCCAGGGCCACACAGCTAGGTAATTATTAAGTGTCTGAGACCGGATTTGAACCCAGGTACTCCTGACTCCAGGGCCAGTGCTTCATCCACTACACCACCTAGCCACCTCTGGAAATATCTTGATCTCAGTAGGAAATACAGTAAATTTGACATCTAGAGTGTTAATTTGACATCAGGAAGATGAATTCAAGTCTTCTGAAGCAAGAAAGAGGAGACTTCCTGACTCCAGGACCAAATCTTGACTCTGAGCAAGTGATTTAACCACTCTGTGCTTCAGTTTCCTTATCTGTAAAAGGAGGGTATTAGGTGCAGCTAGGTGGTGTAGTGGATAAAGCACTGGCCCTGGAGTCAGGAGTACCTGGGTTCAAATCCGGTCTCAGACACTTAATAATGACCTAGCTGTGTGGCCTTGGGCAAGCCACTTAACCCCATTTGCCTTGCAAAAACCTAAAAAAAAAAAAGAAGAAGAAGAAAAGGAGGGTATTGGACTTATAGTGATCTTCCTGGCTCTAAACTTTTAGTCCCATATCTAGTTTTCATTAAATTCTGTATAATAATAATAATAATAATAGCTAAGTGCCAAATAAGAGAAGAGAAAATATATACCATCTCTCCTTTTTTGCAGAGATAGGGGACTATGGGAGTGGCACATTGTGTATACTATGTTGGTTAATTTTGCTAAACTACATTTTTTTACCTCTTCTTATTCATTCTTATTAAGTTTGTCTCTGAATAGGATAAGAAGAGGTTTATAATTGGAGATGAGGAAGATGCAAAAATAAAGGTATCTATAATTTTTTATACAGGCTTCAGGAGTCAGTTTCCTCAAACAGTGATCTACTTGGGTGTGGAACTTGTGAAGCAGTAGGGATCCAGGAGAAAGAAAGGGTTGTAACACCTTCTAAGACTGTCTTCTTCATTTGATTTTCCCCAGTTGTCCATGTGGTTTTCTCTGAGGGTCCTGACAAAGAGAAGAGGGTTGACCCATTAATCAGAGTATGGAGCTATCCAGGTGCCTAGAAGCATTAATATCAGTGAACTTCACTACACACTATGGAAAACCCCAAGAGGAGGAGGGAGCAAGGGGCCTTCAGAGAGGAATTTATTTTATTTTCATTGATTACTTTGGATTTTATTTCACCTTCATTTTCAAATATATTCTTCCCTTCTCCTCTAGTCAGACAACCATACCATTAAAAGGGGGGGGGGGGAGTTAAGCAATATTTCAACTAATTCTGATGCAGAGGTTCTTTTTAATGTAACTTTTTTTTCAATTAACAGGCATATATTTTTCTCCTTCCCTACTCCCCATTGGGGTGGGACAGGGAGAGGAGGAAAGGAGGAAACAAGCAAAATAAATTTTTTCATTGGTCATATCCAAAAATGTGTGTTGCACTCTGCACCCTGAGTTTAATGCCTCTCTAGTAGGTGGGTAGAATAATGATCACATCTGATTTTATATCTCCTTCATTTCAAATATATCTCCCCCTTCTACCTAACCAAGAGAGTCAACCACTTTTTTCTTTTTTTTTAAGAGAAAAGGATGGGTGGTGATCAACATAAAAATCTGTGATGAAAAGAAACTGAGGCACAAAATGCATAATCTCTATATGAAAAAAGCTAGCAATTAACAATAATAGAGGTTGGTGGCCCCTTTGTGACCAAAGTTATACTTTACAATCAGAGTTACTTTTTATTTGGTTTGGTGGTTACATAAGGTTCAGTAAAACCAACTAAACTAAGACTGTGATTGGTCCATAATTACACTGACTAACAAAAAAGTGGAGTAAGACTCTTCAGAATCCAAGTAACAAGGAAAACACAGAGATAAGCATCCTCTGCAAGTTTCCCAGTCAGATACTCTCCCTTCACCAGAGAGACCCAGTGCTAGGAAAAACATGTCCAGAACAGGTTGAATCACCCTCCATTCATCTTCTTTATCTCTCTTAAGAGGCAGATCAAGTCTCAGTTGTATGTACAGTCTCCTACAAAATCTCTTACAAACTTTTCTACCAAAGCCTTTACAAGATAAATCCAAATATAAGTACTAGAAATTGGTTACAGTGATTACTGAAACTCTTATCTATTAGTCAATCAGTAATTATTAACAAATTTCACAGGGTCAAAGAGTCAAGAGAGGAAGCACTTGAGCAAAGCTAACTAACAGAATAACTGAGTCTCACAAATGCTTGCAATGTTCCATCCCTACAGGCTCCCATCTTTGGAAAGGATGAAGGGCACTTTCTCATCTTTTATTTGTGGTTACCTTGAGCCTTGTAATTACATATTACTCTATTTAGTTTGTTTTGTCCTTTCCATTTCAGGACTAAGAGTAAACCATTCAGAATATTTATTATGCTAGGAGTCAGAAGACCAGGCTCTTAATCTAGGTTATGACACTGGGGATATTAATTAATGTGTTTGTCATCTGTCATCATCATTTTTGCAAAACAGGAATAATGACACCTACTCCACCAGCTGTCTCATAGAATTGTAAAAATAAGATGAAGCAGTGGCTAAAGAAATATACTAAAAATTATAAAGTTGTTCACAAATGGGTAACATTCATTCTTATTAAAGTAAATAGGATAAATTTTCTAATGACTGGTAAAAATTTTTTCATCATGCCACTTAATCTAAGGTACTTAAAAAGTAGCATTAAAAAGAATACAGGATTAAAAATATAGTTCTTACCAAAAGTAGTTTTTTTCTATAGATAATTTTTTAAAGTGCTTTCTTCTTTTGAACTAATTCTAAAATGAGAAATCTTTTGGAAATTTCATTGAAAAGGTAGGAAGATTGATCTTTTTCCAGAAAAAAGATGAAGATTAAATTAATTCCATAAGTCAATACTGAGTTTTTTATAGTCATGGCTGAAATTGTTCCAATCAGTATTAATAGGTTTGATAATCTACATAAATAATATAGGAAGATATAGGTTCTAATGGCAGGCTTCAAACTTTAATATAATGTTCACTACTTGTTTAACAAATTATGAGGTTTACTTATACAACCACAAGAAAGCTAACAAAGATGTCTCCAACCTGTTTTGCTCAAATTCCAATCAAATCAAGCATGGGTGGCAGGATGGAACAGAAAGTCCCTCCAATATGTTTTTGGAGCATTTTTGTAGTTTGTACCATCTCTTCCTGCCTGACCTAAAAAAGGGAACCCATCCATCTTATGACCACTAAAGTCAATGAGGATTTTCCTTGTTTCACCCAACTTGTAACCCTGTTAAAATATCATTTTTGTCTATTTTCACTTATGTGTCATATTTCAATCAATGAGATTTTTGGCACATATTTTGCCATACCTCTTTTGCATATTTGGGTACAAAACTCTTATAAATACAAGGTCCTGGGAAAAAAGGGGGTATCTTAGATAAAGAAAATCTGAGGTCCACTTCATTAGAGGGGACCAGGGCCCCTTTAATAAAGCTCCATTGGCTTGGAGTTCTGCCTTAGTTTCATTATAGATGGGATAATTTTAATCCCCACAAGACTCATAAATGTTAAAAGTATGGCTTGGTTATGCCTAAAATAAAGAACCAGGGAGCATAGTCATACATCATGAGAAAAGGGTTAAAATCTTCTTAGGCCAGAATGAAGAAAACTTTGACCTGGTATCCTTATCAAATTTTAGTATCCCAACTAAAAACCTTAGGCAAGTTTTTAGTTAAGACTTTATGAGTAATGATGATGATAATTATAATTATAATAATAGGACAGTGCTTCAAAGTTTTCAAAAGCACTTTTACATTCACCATACCTTTTGATCCTCACAACAATTCTGTGAGAAAGGCAGAGTAAGTGTTATCTTCATTTCTAAAAAGAGGAAACTGAGTAGTAACACAGCTTACTGATAGGAGTTAGTCTAAGTGCTTCACTATCTCAAGGACTCTAGAAACTAAAAATTTGCAGGTTTTTGAGGTCATTACCCCCCTTCTACAATCTTCCCAACAAGGAACAGGTTGCCAAGGACCTCCATTCTCCATTCCTTCCAATTCAGTTTCTAACCAGATTCATCTTCCTAATGCATAAATCTTGTCTTTTCAATTTTTTCAGTTGCCTATAGAGGCAAATTCAGACTCTTCTATCTGATCTTCAAGGAACTACCCAATATCCACACCATATAATTTTTCCAGCCTCATCTCATTATTAGGGACCTTTGGTACTTACCTTCCAGTCAAACTGCATAATTCTCCACCCACCTCATTTCTTCTTCAAATAAAGAATTCTTAAACATTAAACACTGTTCTTCCTAGTTGCTCATAACACAAATCATTAGTCATTGTCACTGGTCATCCCTTATGGTTATCATGCTCTCAGTCCTCATCTCTGCCTCCTCCTGGCTTCCCTGATGTCTCAGTTCCAATCCTACCTTATGCATGGAAGAAATTTTCCCAGTTCTCTTTCATCTTAGTGCCTTGCCTCTGAGATTCACTACAATTTATCATGTATCTATATATATATATGTATGTGTGTGTTTTTACAAAATTGGTTGACTTTGTATTTCCTTTCCTAGATATTTAATAAATGCATAGTTCTTAACATCTAGTAAATATTATATAAATGTTAACTATCATTATCATCATCAAATGTCCAGTCCTACATAAGTAAGTTCCTGCTGAATCAGGGGTCTATGATTGTTGTTTATCCTTCACTCTTGGAGAAGACCAATGACATCCTGAGGGTGATGTCTTGACTTATGAGAAAATTGGATTTAAGTGAAGCAGAGTTGTGCTAAGTAGTCTGCTTCACTCTCCTCTCCAAAGTAACTGAAGACCAATAGCAAGAAAAAAGTCAAGAAACTGTTGATGGCCCAGCATGCTGTGGGTGACCTTGATCTTTCTAAAGGAAGTTCTTTCTCAGGTCTAAGTCTGTCTGAGGTCACATCAGACTATTAGATCAGAAGCCACGGGTCCAAATCTTGGTTCTGCCACTGATTTTTAGTGTGACCTTGGGCAAGTCACTGATCTTTATCCAAGGGTGTTTCCTCAACTGTGAAATGGAGGGAGGGGAGATGAAGGAAATGGGGAGATTAGATGACCTTTGAAGTCCCTCTTTAACCTGATCTACTTTGTCTTTTCTTCTCATAGCCACCACATCAGCTCATGCTCTCCTCAATTCAGACCTGTAATATTACAACAGCCTCACATTTTTTCTCCTTGCTTACAGTTTTCCCCTCTCCAACCAATTCTCCAACAGACAGGATCATCCCCATTATTAATCCCCTGAGACTTCTTTATGGGAAAATACAATATCTTCTACTGGACATTCAAAGCCTCCACAGTATTACCTGCACATCACTTTTATTGCACATATTCTGTTTCTGCCAAGGTAACCCAACAATAAAGTCCCTGGAACCCCAAATCTGCTCATTCCAACTCCTGCCTGTCTTTGCACAGGCTAGCCTCTATTTCTGGGAATACAGACCCTCCTCTCTTCTACTGGTTTCAAGGCTCAGATTCCTACTTGAAGGCTCTAAACCCCCTGAATATGCCTTAAGTGGATGTAATTGTACCACTTCCCACTCATTAGGAGAACGTAAGCTCTTCATGATGGAGATGGGGAGTTTTGTTCAATACTTCATACTCACATAAATGGATCTGGAATCTCCTGGAATTGGTTCTCCCTTTCAATGATGGAGATAGTGATTCATTCATTCCTGCTCATCCTGTGCAATTCTTGTCTATGTCATCCCATAAAATTGCTTCAGCAGGCTCACTTTCTGTGGACATTCAGAGGCTATCTACCATTGGATCACTCTGGCTGTTCAGGTGTGGATGTTTAATTGCTAGATTGAATTGATATGGGCTTGGGTGGGAGACCTCATGTCAAAGGTTAAGCTTTGACTTCATTGCTAATACTTGGTTAACATTCTAACAGATAGCATTCTAATTTGATAGAAAATGGACACTTTGACTTAGGAGAGGAGCCAGGGAGGGGTTCAAGGAAAGTGATAGGGATGTAGAGAAGGAGAGAGTTCATGGAAGAGTATAACAAAATAATTTTTTTCCAAGGTCATCATCCATATCACTCTCTACTCCAAAAATTCCATAGCTCCCTATTGCCTTTATAGAACTCATCAAGTCCAAATCCCTCCATTTTAAAGATGAAAAAACTAAGACCATGAGAATTTAAGTGACTATACCAAGATCACAGAAGTAGTGAGTGCAGTTGGGAGTCAAATCCAAATACTCAACTCCAGTCTACAGTTGTTTCCACTCTGCCATATTGATCAAATACAAACTTCTGTTTGGCATTTAAAATCCTTCACCGTCTGGCTCCAAGTCTACTTTTCCAGGTTTAAGCATTCCTCCACTCCACCTTGCTCTGCATTCTGTGTTCTATCTAACTTGGCAAACTGACTGCTACTCCCCCAGGAGAATCTATTTCTAGTCTGGGTTCCTTCACCCTTGCTGTCCTCCACATCCATCCTCTTCACATCTGTTTCTTAGAAGCCCTAGCTAGTTTCCTTCAAAGCTGAATAGCAGATCTTTCCTGATTTCCTCCTCCTATTACTTTGTGTGTGTTAGTTTGTATTGGTTTATTTGAGGTATGAGGTGTTCTAGGAGGACTAGCACCTCAGGTGTGAGAACTATCAAACCCTTTTCAAGGGTTGCTTATCTGCCTTTGGTGTCCATTTGGCTCTCAAGTCTCACTTGTGACTCTGAGGAGCTGTGGTGTGTGCAGGAGTCATATCCAAGTGGGCTAATCCAGGTTGAGAGTTGCTAGAATACATTTTGAATCTGATTGTTAAACTATTCATTTCTAGAAAAGAGTCAGTAAAAGCCTTCTCTCAGTGGCCAACTTACCGATTTTTGAATGCTTTACCTACTTAATGGAGACAGGCAGAAGGGAGACCCAGTCACTGGTTATCTGTTTGCCTAATAGAAATCAAAGATGATAAACAAACTGAAGATTGCATTACAGGAGTATTTGCTTTCACTGCAATTACTCCACCTCATTAGTAAAAGTAGAACAATAAGGAACCCAGAGACTAATTGAGGTTGCTCAAACAAACTTTAATAATGTGGTGCTCTAATTAAAAGGGAAACAATCTTTGGTATGCAGCATTTCTGCATGCAGTAAGGGTAGAGAAATTTAATAGAAAGAAACAATTGAGCCTCAGGCAAATAATTAATCTGTTAAAGCCATATGTTTTTCACAGTCCAGTGACCAAAAATAGCCACAACTACTAATGTAGTCAATATGAGATCAAAAAACCCCTAGAACTTGCATCTGAGAACTTTTCAAAACTGCTATTCAGCATATATTCTGATAGGACAAAGTACATACTATTTCTAAGTATAGTAGAAAAGACAAGGGTTAAGTTCAAAGGGTTAAGAGTGTTTCTAGTTCAGACTCTGGCTTTTGGCTAATTGGCAATGTGACTTCTTAAATGCCACTTAATGTCTCTGCTATTTATTTTTTCATCTGTAAAATGGATGAGATGTCATCTTGGGTTGGGAAGTGGCACCCTACCATTTTTATTATGAGGATCTTCTTAAAAATTCCCAAGATACTCATTTGAAACAGTAGTTGTATCTCTTGAGTGAGAAAATACATAACAAAAAGCTATTAGAAATTGAGCAATGCTTTTAATTCTTTTTATTCCAAATTATCTATAGAAATTTGGGGGAGGTAGAGGAGGAAGGTTAATCCACTTATATTCCTAGGAAAGGGAAGATCAAAAATGACAATGATCACCATGTAAGTGGACTGACAGATTCTTTTTCATAACTATTACCCATTACTTCCAAGATTCAGTGGTCAATGGGTTGGAAACTACCAATCTAAGAACCCTTTCAGCTAATCTTACTACAGTGGAATACATAAAGCACCCCTTGAAATTCAATTTTGTTTTAGAGTTTAGATTTGTTTTTTGAAGGATATTGGGGGGAGGGGGGGTGCTTCTAGGTGGTATAGTGGATAGAGTATTGACTTTGGAGTCAGGAGGACCTTAGTTCAAATTGGACCACAGACACTTGATACTAACTGTATGTCCTTGGGCAAGTCACTTAAACCCATTGTCCCATTTAAAAAAATAGAACAAGGATATATGGAAATTGATAGACTAAATACTACATCTAATTACATATTTCTCTTTTCTTTGTCCCAAAGGTAAAGACCATTTCTAGAAACCTGGACTGCCAGGAAATGAGGAAGAAGGAATGATGTAAAGAGTCCTACTCAAGAAAACTTCATTATTACAACATTGTAATTTGTGTAGGAGTCTTCCTACTGAAAGGGATCACCTAAAATCACCCAGGGACGATTATTTGTGAACATCAAGGGGATTGCAGTATCTGGTTTCACTTCCAGAGAAATAACTGGGCTTCAAAAAAATTAGTCTTACTGATCTGCCTGCATACCAAGCCAGTCAATTTATGTTTCTACACATCAGGATGCTTATAAGTTTAAAAGAAAAAAAATTTATAAATTATGATAGTGTTATTAGAGTGGAAAACCCTCTATTTCTATGTGAAGTTATATATCCTTATCATAAATGCATACAAAGCAAACAAACTATAAGAATTTAAACTATTGTTTCTAACTCCAGGAATACTAACTATAGTTTTGAAGTTTAGAAATTACTTAAGCTATGTTTTTTTGATCAGAGGCAAAAAAAAATAAAAGCAACTCTGGTAGAGAGCTTTCAACCATCTTTTAGTCAAATTTTACCAACCTGACTGTAGGAATAAAATAGAAAACACTGAATCCAGTTTTTACGTACAGATAAGACCTAAAAGTAGGAAACTATTTTAATAGATGTCATTTTAAATTAATGAGTATTAATGCTTAAGTCAATATTTGTCACTTGAAATTTTCAAATGCATATTATAATATATAAATGGAAAGTATAAAATCCTTTTCTAATGACAGATTATTTTAAAGATGAAATGTCTTAGCATCAAGAAATTCTGAAAAATAAAGATTTAAATTTCTGAAGTATGATTCCTAGTAGATTTCTGCTTGACAGATACAATTAAATTGTAAAGAGAAATTCTTATGGAACGTTATCCTGAAGGTGCCATCCAGTTCTAACATTTTATGTTTCCAAGGTAGCCCATCTAAGAGGACTCATTTAAAATACAACTAAACTAGTCAATTCGTAAATAGATTAATTTGACTCATTTTAAAAGTTTTTCCTTTTTATACTTTCATTTCCTGCTGATGCATCAATATTAACAGATTATGGAAATTAATCAATTCAACAGATTTTTTTCAGTACTATTATTTCAGAGACACAATTCCCCTCTAAGGGGAGGAGGATGATATAAAAGTAAATAAACAAAATTCTTGCCTTAAAGGAACTTAAAATCTAGCAGGGAAAGGTCAAAAACAAGTACCTAATTACAATGAAAGCACAATGAAATAAATACCATAATTAGAAAATTACTAGTGAACCAAGGAAGTTCAATTGGGGGAGAAAAAAAAATAGGGAGGTAAGAGAAAGAAAAAATATACAGTCTTTGGAAATTTTGAGTTTCTGTTAGATCAAGAGCAATTATACACCATTAGTTTGGGAATTAAATGGTTTATACTATGATGAAAAATGAACTTCAGAATCAAAAGTCAGGAAATTTATAAGCAATTTCCATATTGAAACAGCATGAACTGGTGGTTTAGATTCTTGGTAGAATAAGGAAGGCACTATGAATCTCAAATTCTTTTTTATAAAAATGAAAGAATTGGGACTCAGATATAAGTGAATTTTAAATTGGAAACATTATGGAACCACTTTGGAATACTCTCCATTTTATGTATTGTTGAAATTATCTTATTGGGTGCAAAGATCTTAAATATGACAGAGTAAAGCAAAAAACATAAGCCAAAATATTTTAAGAAACTACTTTCCTTTAAAAACTTTATTTCTGGATGAATTTTAGGTCCTCACTACAAATGCATCTGAATAATATGTTTCTATCTATGATATTTATGTTATAAAATAAATACTTGTATGTATATTTTGTAAAAAGGAAAAACTTATGCACTTCAAATATATCTCATTTAATAACATTTTACAATGTTTTATTTTACTTTTTGTTTAGGCCCTTTGTTGATAGAAAAAAAATAAATTTACCTACAATCTGTTATAAATTTACTAAGCAAATACACTTAAAAAGATGTTTCTTAGTAAACTGATATTTGGTAAATAAAAAAATGTTTATTTCTTTTGTTTTTCCTATTTTTTGAAGCCTGAAAAAGTGCTAAATACAGTCATTTAAAGTTAATTTTTAAATCTGCATTTCTCTTATAGATGAGATGATCATAAAAGCAATTAATTGCATTAAATATCTACTTTCCAAAAGACAAAAATTAGAAATAATATGATGAGCCCGAGATTAGAGATAATATATTGCCAAGACCTTGGGAAAATTCAAAATTTTACTTCTGATTTTAATATCCCCTACATCACCACTACCCAATCTCCTATAGCATGGTATATAGAAAAATATTATTTCCCCAGAGTAATAGGACCTGGGTTCAAATCCTGCCTCTGATTATTCCATGTGAATGTTAGTCAAGTCATTTAACTTCCTAGTGCCTCAGTTTCTTTATCTGTAGAAGGAGATTGAACTAGACGGTCACTTTCATTTCTAGTTGGATAATTTTGTGATTTTATAAACATTGAACACAAGTTCTGCTTTTTTCTCACCTAATTTATTAAGGGGATGTACAAGCAGAATGGGCAGCTAGGTAGTGAAGTTGATGGAGTGCCATATCTAGAGTCAGGAAGACTCACCTTAGCTATTTGATTCTAGGCAAGTCTGTTTCCTCATCTGTCAAATGACCTGAAGAAGGAAATCTCTTAGCAGAAATATTCTAGTATCTCTACTAAGAAAATTCTAAATGATGACAAGAATCAATTCCTGCTGAAATGACTAAATAACGATAAAGGACATTCTCAGAAGTTCATTAGACTTAAGAGAAATCATAATGTTTAGTCACTTGAGACTTACATGAGCACTCACCAGTCTGGGTCTTCCCAAAAGTCACCTGTGAGTTATTTATAATTCTCTACCATGGTTTTGGACAGGTGAGTAATAGATATGAAAAAGGAAGGACCAGAACAAAGATCTTCCCCTCCCTCATTTTACTGATATTATTAACAATGAAGCTATTCTTTCCAACTGAACAGCAATGAAGCCTTATAACAAACTTCTCTGGCAAAGCAAGAAAAAAATTCCAGGGATCTCTAAAGTGGGAACTATGGCCCCAGTTGAAAGGGCAGAGGTGGTCATGGACTACCCTTGAGGGGTATATGTTCAACAAGCTGAAAAGTGAGATGAATTGAATTCCCTGTGGCAGCGAATCATAGGGCTTTTCTACAACACAATCACTCCTACCCATATTTTTGCACCAACTCTATACCTTCATTTGCTTGATCTGTCTCCTAAAATAGCTGTTGTTGATTCCTCAGGACAGTTAAAACCTAACTTCTGACTACTCAAAAAAATAGTAGTTTGGAAAACTCTACTACATCCCTACCCCCACCTGACTTTAAGGAATTGATTACCTAGTAGCTCCAGCAGACATTCTTCTGAGTGGTTTTTGTTTTGAATGGAATATAGTGAGGGAGGAAGGGAGGACAGGAAAGAGGAAGGAAGAAGGAAGGAAAGGAAAAAACCAAGAAAAAGAAAGGAAGGAAGGAAGGGAAAGAAAGAAAAAAAGGAAAGAAGGAAATTGAGGGAATGCTTATCAATCAGTGAATGACTAAACAAGTTGTGGTAGATTTGTGATGGAATGCTATTGAGCAAGATGCTCTCAAAAAAACCTGGATAGACTTCATGAACTGATGCAAAGTGAAATGAGCAGATCTAGAAGACCATTATATACAGTAATAGCAAAATTGTATAATGATCAGCTGTGAATGAATTAGCAATACAAAGCTCTAAGACAATTCCAAAGAACTCTCAATAAAAGATCTCCAGAGAAAGAACTAAATGATCAAAGCATACTTAAAAAAACTTTATTTTTCTTCATTTTTTATCTTTGTTTTTTTTTTACAAGACTAATGTGGAAATGTTTTATATGATCATACATATAACCTATGTCAAATTACTGGCCTTCTCAATGAGAAGGGAAGGAAGGGAAACAGGGAGAAAATTTGGAACTCAAAATTTAATTTAAAAAATATTAAATTTTTACATGTAATTGAAAAAAATTTTAAAATATCCTCCCCTCAAACCAACATGTCTTTCAAATTCCCCCATTATCCTATATTATCAAGGGCACCATTACCATCCTAATCATTCATACTCAAAACTTCAGTATGTTATCTTTCACCCCTCTCTCTTTCACTCTATAACCAGGTGTCAAATCTTTTCACTTGCTTCCTTTAAGTGGCAATCCTATACTTTGCTGCTCACAATTAATCGCTTCTAGTTCAGACCCTCAACACCTCTCCACCAGTAAATGCAAGGTAATTTGGAAGTGGTGGGAAGACTGCATTTCCTTGATATATTGCAAACCTCTCTTATTTCCTCAATCCTACATTACCATCTGAGCTTCACTCTTTGAAAAGCTTTGCTTCAAATTAAAGCTCATTTTCCATAAATCCTCTTTGTACTACACCTAAAAATCCTACAGCATTACCCCACATTCTTGCCTTTCATTTCTTTTTTAATTTATTTTTATTGAAGATATTATTTGAGATTTACTATTTTCCCCCAATCTTACTTCCCTCCTCCACCCCACCCCCCACAGAAAGCAATCTGTCAGTCTTTACTTTGTTTCCATGTTGTACCTTGATCCAAATTGGGTGTGATGAGAGAGAAATCATATCCTTAAAGAAGAGACAAGAAGTCTAAGAGGTAACAAAATCAGACAATAAGATATCTGGTTTTTTTTTTCTAAATTAAAGGGAATAGTACTATGTTCAAACTCCACAGCTCCTTATCTGGATACAGATGGCACTCTCCTTTGCAGACAGCCCAAAATTGTTACCGATTGTTGCACTGATGGAATGAGCGAGTCCTTCGAGGTTGAGCATCACCCCCATGTTGCCGTTAGGGTATACGGTGTTTTTTCTGCTTCTGCTCATCTCTCACTCAGCATCAACTCATGCAAATCCCTCCAGGCTTCCCTGAAATCCCTTCCCTCCTGGTTTCCAATTCTTTGCTACCACAAACAGGGCTGCTATAAATATTTTTGTATAAGTAATGTTTTTACCCTTTTTCATCATCTCTTCAGGATATAGACCCAGTAGTGGTATTGCTGCTCAAAGGGTATGCACTTCTTTTTTTAGGTTTTTGCAAGGCAAATTGGAGTTAAGTGGCTTGCCCAAGGCCACACAGCTAGGTAATTATTAAGTACCTGAGACCAGATTTGAACCGAGGTACTGCTGACTCCAGGGCCAGTGCTTTATCCACTGTGCCAACTAGCTGCCCTAATACTTTTTTTTTTGTTTTATTTTGTTTTGTTGTTTTTGCAAGGCAATGGGGTTAAGTGGCTTGCCGAAGGCCACACAGCTAGGTAATTACTAAGTGTCTGAGGCTGGATTTGAACTCTGGTACTCTTGACTCCAAGGCAGTGCTCTATCCATTACAACACCTAGCTGCCCCTCAGGTATGCACATTTTTATTGCCCTTTGGGCATAGTTCCAAATAGCTCTCCAGAAGGGTTGGATGACTACAGCTCCACCAACAGTGTAATAGTGTCCCAGATTTCCCACAACCCTTCCAACAATGATCATTATCCTCTCTGGTCATATTGGCCAATCTGAGAGGTGTGAAGTGGTACCTCAGAGAAGCTTTAATTTTCGTTTCTCTAATAATTAATGATTTAGAGCATTTTTTCATATGGCTATGGATTGTTTTGATCTCCTCATCTGTAAATTGCCTTTGCATATCCTTTGACCATTTGTCAATTGGGGAATGGCTTTTTGTTTAAAAAATATGACTCAGTTTTCTGTATATTTTAGAAATGAGTCCTTTGTCAAAGTCATTAGTTGTAAAGATTGTTTCCCAATTTACTACATTTCTTTTGATCTTGGTTACATTGGTTTTATCTGTGCAAACACTTTTTAATTTAATGTAATTGAAATCATCTAATTGGTTTTTGGTGATGTTCTCCAGCTCTTCCTTAGTCATAAACTGCTCCCCTTTTCATAGATCTGACAGGTAAACTAGTCCTTGATCTTCTAATTTGCTTATAGTATTGTTTTTTATGTCTAAGTCCTGTAACCATTTGGATCTTATCTTGGTAAAGGGTGTGAGGTGTTGATGTAATCTAAGTTTCTTCCATACTAAGTTCCAATTATCCCAGCAGTTTTTATCAAAGAGGGAGTTTTTATCCCAATGGCTGGACTCTTTGGGTTTATCAAACAGCAGATTATTAAAATCATCTCCTGCTTTTACACCTAGTCTATTCCACTGGTCCACCGCTCTATTTCTTAGCCAATACCAAACAGTTTTGATGACTTTATAATATAATTTTAGATTGGGTAGGGCTAAGCCCCCTTACTTTGCACTTTTTTTCATTAAGCTCCTGGCAATTCTTGACTTTTTATTTCTCCATATGAATTTAGTTAAAATTTTTTCTAACTCATTAAAGTAATTTTTTGGAATTTTGATTGGTAGGGCACTAAACAGATAGTTTAGTTTTGGTAGAAGTGTCATTTTTATTATATTAGCTCTACCTATCCATGAGCAGTTGATATTTGCCCAGTTACTTAAATCTGATTTAATATGTGTGAGAAGTGTCTTATAATTGTTTTCAAAAAGATTCTGAGTCTGTCTTGGAAAATAGACTTCCAAGTATTTTATATTGTCTGAGGTTACTTTGAATGGGATTTCTCTTTCTAGCTCTTCCTGCTGTTTCTTGCTAGACATATATAGAAAAGTTGAGTATTTATGAGGGTTTATTTTATAACCTGCAACTTTGCTAAAATTGCTAATTGTTTCCAGTAGCTTTTTGGATGTTTTCTTGGGATTCTCTAGGTAGACCATCATGTCATCTGCAAAGAGTGAGAGTTTTGTCTCTTCCTTCCCAATTCTAATTCCTTCAATTTCTTTTTTCCTTCTCTAATTGCTGATGCTAACATTTCTAATACAATATTGAATAGTAGTGGTGATAATGGGCACCCTTGTTTTACCCCTGATCTTATTGGGAATGCCTCTAGCCTCTCCCCATTGAATATAATGCTTGTTGATGGTTTCAGATAGATATTGCTAATTATTTTAAGGAACAGTCCATTTATTCCTACACTCTCTAGTGTTTTTAATAGGAATGGATGCTGTATTTTGTCAAAAGCTTTTTCAGCATCTATTGATATGATCATATGATTTTTGATAGGTTTGTTGTTGATATAATTGAGTATACTAATAGTTTTCCTAATATTGAACCAACTCTGCATTCCTGGAATAAATCCTACTTGATCATAATGTATTATCCTAGTGATAACTGGTTGTAATCATTTTCTAAGATTTTATTTAGGATTTTTGCATCTATATTCATCAGGAAAATAGGTCTATAATTTTCTTTCTCTGTTTTAACTCTTCCTGGTTTAGGTAACAGCACCATATTGGTTTCATAGAAAGAGTTAGGCAGACTTCCATCTTTCCCTATTTTTACAAAGAGTTTATATAGGATTGGAACCAATTCTTCCTTAAATGTTTGGTAGAATTCACTTGTGAATCCATCAGGCCCTGGAGATTTGTTTTTAGGGAGTTCAATGATGGCTTGTTGAATTTCTTTTTTTTTTGAGATAGGGTTGTTTAGATATTTAATCTCTTCTTCATTTAACCTGGGCAATTTATATTTTGTAAATATTCATCCATTTCACTTAGATTATCAAATTTATTGGCATAGAGTTGGGCAAAATAATTTCAAATTATTACTTTAATTTCCTCATTGGTGGTGAGTTCACCTTTTTCATTTATGATACTAGCAATTTGGTTTTCTTCTTTTTTTTAATCAAATTGACCAGAAGTTTATCAATTTTATTGGTTTTTTCATAATACCAACTTTTGGTTGTATTTATTAATTCAATAGTTTTTTTGCTTTCAATTTTATTAATTTCTCCTTTAATTTTTAGAATTTCTAATTTGGTATTTGAGGATTTCTGATTTGTTCTTTCTCTAATTTTTTTAGTTTGCATGTTTAGTTCATTAATTTTCTCCAATTTATTCATGTAAACATTTAGAGCTATAATATATCCCCTGAGAGTTGCTTTGAATGAATTCCATAGGTTTTGGTATGTTGTTTCATTATTATCATTATTTATGATAAAATAGTTAATTCTTTCTATAATTTGTTTTTTGGTCCACTCATTTTTTAAAATGAGGTTATTCAGGTTCCAATTTGTTCTGGGTCTATATCTCCTTGGCCCAGTGTTGCATATGACTTTTATTGCATTGTGATCTGAGAAAGATGTATTCACTATTTCTGCCTTTCTGCAGTTGATCATTGGGTTTTTATATCCTAGTAATGGTCAATTTTTGTATAAGTTCCATGTACTGCAGAGAAAAACATATATTCCTTTCTATCCCCATTCAGTTTCCTCCATAAGTCTACCATATCTAATTTTTCTAACAATCTATTTACCTCCTTAACTTCTTTCTTGTTTATTTTATGATTCGATTTATCTAGATCTGATAGCAGAAGGTTGAGGTCTCCCACTAGTAGAGTTTTGCTGTCTATGTCTTCCTGTAGTTCTTTCAGCTTCTTCTCTTAAGAATTTGGGTGCTGTCACACTGGATGCATATATATTCAGTATTGAAATAACTTTATTGTCTATGGTACCTTTTAGGAGGATAAAGTTTCCTTCCTTATCTCTTTTTTTAATGTTATCCATTTTTTGCTGCTGCTTTGTCTGAGATAAAGATTGCTACCCCTGCTTTTTTTTTTTACTTCAGCTGAAGCAAAATATATTTTACTCCAGCCTTTTACCTTTACTCTATACATATCTCTCTCTGCTTCAAATGAGTTTCTTGTAAGTAGCATATTGTAGGATTCTGGTTTTTAATCCACTCTGCTATTTGCTTACGTTTTAAGGGAGAGTTCATCCCATTCACATTCAAAGTTATGATTACTAATTCTTTATTACCCTCTGTGCTATTTTCCCTCTATTTGTATTTTCCCCCTCCCCCCCCTTATCCATATTACCCAGTATTTTGTTTCTGAATACCACCCCCTTCAGTGTGTTTGCCCTCCTATATCCACCCTCCCCTCACCTTTCCCTTTCCCTTTTCCCTTCCCTTCTTTTTGTTATTTCCCCTTTTTTCTCCCACTCCCCTTCCCTTTCTCCATTCCCCCCTCCCCTTTTCCCCCTTTAATACTTGAAAGGTTAGATATTTTATAAGTTAACTGAGTACGTGTAGGTTGACTTTAAGCTAAGTCTGATGAGAAGAAGATTCAGGTGTTTCTCCTCTGCTCCCTTCTTCCCCTCTATTACCATAGGTTTTTTTGTACCTCTTAGTGTAATGAGATTTACCCCATTCAATCCCCTCCCTCCTCCAGCCTCTTTCCTGTCCCCCTTTTTAAGGAGGTAGTGTTTTTTATATCATTTTATCTAAGTCATAGAAAATTGTGAGTGTCTGTCACTTCTAGTTCAGCATATTCTATTGAATAAAGTTAAAATTCTTGAGATATTAGAGTCTTTCTCCCAATGGGGTTAAAGCCAGTTACATCTCTTTAGATAGCAGTCTCATAAATAGATCATTTCTGGCTAGGTATATTCTCTCTGTTAGAGTTACAATTCTCAAGATTTATGAGAATCTTTCCCCCCCCCCCCCCATACTGGGATATAGCCAGTTTCAACTTACTGGATAGCAGGTTTTTTTCCCTTTTACCCCCCCCCCTTTTTTTACCTTTTTAATGTGTCTCTTGAACCTCCTGTTTGATGTCCAAATTTTCTGTTTAGCTCTGGTCTTTTCATCAGAAATTTTAGGAATTCTTCCATTTTGTTAAATGTCCATCTTTTTTCCCTTGGAAGAGAAGGCTCAGCTTTGCAGGAAAGTAGATTCTTGGCTGCATTTCAAGCTCTCTTGCTCTTCAAAATATCTCGTTGATACAGCCAGGTCCTGTGTGATCCTTACTGTGGCTCCTTGATATTTAAATTGTTTCTTTCTGGCTGCTTGCAGGATTTTCTCTTTTATCTGATAGTTCTGGAATTTGGCCACAACATTCCTTGGTGTTTTAATTTTAGGATCTTTTTCTGGAGGGGATTGATGTGTTCTTTCAATAACTACTTCGCCCTCCAATTCCATGATATCAGGGCAGTTTTCCATCACTAGATCCTGTAATATTGAGTCCAGGCATTTTTTTCTCTTCAATGTTTTCAGGAAGTCCTATAATTTTCAGGTTGCCCCTCCTCGATCTGTTCTCTAGGTCAGTGGTTTTTGTTGATGAGGTATTTTACATTTTCTTCTATTTTTTCTATTTTTTGATTTTGTTTAACTGACTCTTGCTGTCTCATGGAGTCATGTGTTTCTGTAGACTCCATTCTTTCTTTGGGGGAGGAGTTTTCTTCATTAACCTTTTGCAACTCCTTTCCTAATTGGTCAATTCTACTTTTGAAAGAGCTTTCCATTTGACCATTTGAGGTTTTGAGAGAATTATTTTCTTTTTGCATTTGCCCAATTGAGGATCTGAGAGAATTATTCTCATTTTGTATTTGTCCAATTGAGGATCTGAGAGATTTATTCTCCTTTTGTATTTGTCCAATTGTACTTTCTAATTGTCTCTCCCATATTTTTAAGCTCCTTCCTTATTTCTTCAAGGAAGTCTTTCTGTGCTGAAGACCAGACCGTATTCTCCTCAGAGGTTTTAGGTCTTTGTGAGTTAGGGTCTTTCCCTTCCAAGAATTTTTCTATGGATCCACCTTTCCGCTGACCCTTCTTCATTTTGCTAAGACCTTGAGATGGGGAGGGGCTGGTTCACAGGGGCTTGGGATCGCTAAAGGCTTTACTCACTGAGTGCAATTTCTATGGCTGGCCAGTAGGAGGTGTTGGTTGCTTTCTCTGGAGTGTCTGTGACCTTGATTGAGTTCTTCTCCCTTTGCTTGAAGGGAGGAGTTGGAGCTATTGAATTCTTTTGCCTTCAATCAATGGTGCTCTTTACCCTGGCCTGGATCCAGCCAATACAACAAAAACAGAAACAAAAACAACAAACAAACAAAAAAAAAGATCATTATCCACCACAGTATAGATGGCTAAGTATGTGGGGACAACATGCCCAGTTCCTTTCTCTAAGGTCCCTGTTGATTCAGTATAGGCCCTGGGATTATAAACCAACTTTAGTCATGCAATTTCTAAACAATGAACCTGTTGCAGACCTACAAGTTCCTGTCTAATACAGAAATGATTTTTAATGATTTTGTCTTTGCACAAGGACAAATTAAAATTGCAGAAGAAGAAAACAAAAGCAAGTGATCAATTGTAAGTGAAATTTCTTATGTAGTTTGAACTGGTAAACTTTAGTTGCTTTTCACAGCAACCTATGAGAAAAAACAACCTTATATAGCCTTAAGCAGTAACTGATGGAGTTTGCTATTGGGGATAAAAGATTTAGGGACTATGATAAAAGTTATTCTAAGGTCTGACTTATTGTCTGATGGATCATTAAGTCAGCAATCTGGCATTTGGAAGAACTTATACAAATTAAGGTCACAAGCTACTCAGAGGAAATGTGAATTGTCACAGGTGAAAGTGTCCAGAAATAGGTTGAAAGAACAATCTTTGACCTCAATCCAAGACAGGCTCCTTCTGACTCAGTTTCTCTATTGTGGTTCTTTGAAAAGGAATGTTTCCCATTTGGTTATTCCTGAGTCAGGACTGTATAACTGATTATTAACTGTGACTCTTACATAGAGTCAAATAGAGCTAAGGATATTTGATTCTGTGTTGAGTTACCAAGAACTAATTTGATTTTGTTTTAATTATATCCCAGTTCTTTCTCTCTTTAGCAGATTTCTACAATCAGAGCAAGTAGCCAATGAAAGATATGGGTACATACACAATCTGCCCTAGTACCCTGAAGTAGTCTCCTCCATACTAATAAGACCATTGCTATCTGGATTGGGTAAGTATTACATGATATATGCTAGATACTTTGATTCACTTATAAAAGACATGGAATAATATGTCATCCCCACTTCTCTGTTTTGTTATTGATTTTTTTAGGGGTTTTTTGCAAGGTAATGGGATTAAGTGACTTGCCAAGGGCCACAGAGCTAGGAAATTTTTAAGTGTCTGAGGCTGGATTTGAACTCAGGTATTCCTGACTCCAGGGCTGGTACTCTATCCACTATGCCACCTAGCAGCCCTGTCTTGTTATTGTTGTCTTTCCTTTTTGCTATTCCTATATGTATATTATCAATTCCCAATAGTTTGGACTCTAGACTGAGTGTATGATGGAAAAGACCACAAGTTGAAGACTTTCTCTTTCTCTACAAGAGGAATGCCTGTCTTTGATGTCCTTCACTTAGAACTCCCTGGTGTTTGTTTTTGCTTGTCCTCTTGTTTGTCATCTACTTTGTTCTACAAAACCATTGATACATATAACGCTTGTGAATATCCCTTGTCCATGTCCTCCTAGTTACTCCTTACTGTCCAAGGGTTCTGTATGCCCTTCCACACAATACTTTTGCAAAATGACTGTCTCATATCAAAGTTCTACCTGCTGTTCCTCTGTGTTTCCACAGATCAAGCTGCCTCCTCCTTCCAATTCCCAAGCACCACTGACCTTCCTGCATACCCTACATTGCCCCCTTCAGAGAAGTATCCCCTAAATACTAGGTCATCCCAATTCCCTTGAAGTATCCCCCTTTCCTTTATTTTTTTTTTATTTTTCTTCTAAGGTTTTTTTTTTTTGCAAGGCAATGAGGTTAAGTGGCTTGCCCAAGGCCACACAGCTAGGTAATTATTAAGCGTCTGAGGTCGGATTTGAACTCAGGTACTCCTGACTACAGGGCTGGTGCTCTATCCACTGGACCACCTAGCTTCCCCCCTTTCCTTTATGACACCCCTATCTTATTGCAGTCAGAAACCCCGATCATGATGTAGTGTTGAAAAACAGTAAACATCTCCAAGCATGATGTATGATCAGCAACATTCTGTCTCATCATTGTCCAGAGATAACAGTCTAATCAGTCTCCCACAGTCATTGTGAGTAAAGGACTTTCCCTTGACCAGTATAAGTGCAGTTAGTCTCCGACCTGACTCTAATCTTAAAAAAAAAAAAAAATTGAAACAAAAGCCTGCAATTTTAGATCCAGGCCTGGGTTTCACTCTTGCTCAGGTGAGCTCCATTGAGCATCCCTTCCTGAGAAAACTCAGCCTAACCTCCATAGAAACTTCAAACAACTCCCAATCTCACCATGGTGACCCCCATATGAAACATCCTCCATGGAAAGTTCTCAGTTCCTATAGAAATCATAGTCCCAGAGCAGCTAGGTGGCACAGTAGATAGTACCCTAGAGTCAGGAGGACCTGAGTTCAAATTTGACCTCAGACGCTTAATAATTACCTAGCTGGGTGACCTTGGGCAAGTCACTTAATCCCATTGCCTTGCAAAAAAGACTTCTTTACAAGATGTGAACTTGTTGGATCTTTGACTTTTGAATGATAGTATTAAAGAGGATGTAAATTACCAAGACAAAAAAAACTAATTGTGTCTAGGAATATGGGGAGGGAAGGCATCAGAAGAGGATGGAATATGGAACAGGTAGGTTTCAGTGAATACATCATTGTACTTAGAATCAGGAAGACTTATTTGGAGTCCAAATCCAGCCTTAGACACTGAACAGCTGAGTGACCCTGGGCAAGTCACTTAACCCTGCCCTCTATATCCAATACCCTATAAAAAGACTTGTCCTCCCCATTATCCACTGCTGGAATCTGCTCAGACGCAGCCCACAATTTCTTCCTTCAATAAACATCTTTACATTCCATTTGCCCCCATTTCTATCCTTAAACCAGGGGCTTTCTAATTTCACCTTTGGACCTTTCAATCTAACTAGATAATAAAGTAACCTCTAAAATCAAGGAAATAGAATTGTGGGATTTGCACTTGACTTCCCTCCTAATTGAATGAAAATAATTCTATTTTAAAGGGAGTCTCTATCATTTTAGATCCCTTGCCATTCTGGGTAATTCTGATAAGACTTACCACAGAGAAAGTCTTTTCTCACATGGAGAAAACTTGACCTTTAGCAATATCTATGACCTTAAGGTTTCCAAACTATTCTCATTTCCATTCTTCTGTGGAATGCCACTGCTTGACTGTGTACTTTAAATAGGCCTAAAAAACTATAAAAGCACAAACTGTACATTAAAGACATGGTGCTTTCATTAGCAGCTAAGTTTTGAATTATTTCTAAAGCAGATGTTTTTCAGATCCTAGCATTAACTTCTCCTGACATTTGGTCTCCATCTTCAGCTACTTATTGGAGATCATAAACTGGATGTTCCTTGAGTTTAAACTCAAATAGTTTAAAATTGAAATAATTATTTTTTCTTCTCTACTCTCTTACTAGCTTCAAGGATACCACCATTGATGAGGTCACTGTGATGAAGTGGAAAAAATGTTGGGGTGTAGTCTAGTTTTGGGTTTGAGAATGTGTGAACAAATTCATGAAAGGGCTGGTTCTGATGTAGAAGTATTTATGGACAAAAAAAGGTTGGAGAAAAAAATAAAGGCAGTGGGATTCCCATGAGAGGATGAGCTAGAAAGAACGTAAAGACAGCAGGAACAGCAAGGGATAAGCAATAGAAAAGGAAAGTAAGGGCAGTTACAGGGTTTTGTAATTGAACTGATCCTGATGATGATAATGTTTGTCCTTCATCCTCAAAAAAGACCATGATATCAGGGAGGTAGTACCATGACAAGCACCTGCATTGGATTTGAGTGAGGGGATGCTGTACTAGGTCAATTTTTCCTCTAGAGTCATCTGGAACCAGCAGCCAGATATGAATCAGGAATGTAGATAGCTCTGTATGGGAGGCAATCAGGGTTAAGTGACTTGCCCAAGGTCACACAGCTAGTAAATATCTTAGTCTGGAATTGAACTCCTATCCTCCTGTCCCCAGAGTCAGTGCTCTATCCACTGCACCACCTAGTTGCTCTGTCCTCACCCCATGGCAAGGACCCTATAAATCTCTGCCCCCAAACACAAGAGGAGTGAGTCCCTATCAGCAAGACAATAAATCCCTGCCCTATCCTAAAAGAATTAAGTCTTTGAGTTACTGTTCCTCATCTACACATGCCCTTTAAGCCTCTCCTTAGTTGAGTTGCTATCTCCCTTTGGGAGAAAAACCTGATCATGGGGAGCATGGGGAGCCAAAACAAATTCTTTCATTTGAACTAGAGATAGTCTAAGTCTGAATTCTTTTGAGAGATAACCAGCAACCTGAACCTCAACATTTTTCCTGAAACTCCACACCATTTTCCTAGTGAAAAAGAGGATTCTAAAGTTTGGCTAATAAAAGACAAAGTTAGGATAATGGCAGGTATTTTTGTTCATTTAGGCTCACGGATTGATTATGCATGAAAGGGAGTTCCACAAGCCAAGTTGGAAGGAAATCTTTCTATATATTACAGTGCCATAGTCAGGAGCAGGGTCTTCAGTGGCAGGGGAGGGGTATCAGGAGTTGTGGTTAGCATATACCAAGGCCAGAGGGATTGTTATCAATAATTTCATTAACTTCAGAAAAGACCCCTCTTTCCTCTGGACTTCAGGTTTACTAGTTATGCTAAAAGATCTTCACAGAAGGTAGGGGCAGGTCTCATCTTGATAGAAATTAACACAACCTAGGTATTATCTCCACTCCTCACTCTCCACCACTCAAATCACAGTAGTTGGCAGACCTAAATTCAAAACCTTGAGACATTTAGTAGTTTCACAACCTAATGCAGATCACTTCACCTCTAATAGCCTCAGTTTCCTTATTTGTAAAATGGAGATAATAATAGCTCCTACTTTACTAGATAGTAATGAGGAACCAATAATAAATATGAAGCACTTTGCAAAACTTAAAGTGTCATATATACTAGCAATTATTAATTTTGGAGGTCATGGGAAGTTGTAACAGGAAAGAGAGTTTAGTCCAAAAGAGGCACAGAAATGGTAAATAGGAACCATACTGAAACACAGATTCCTAGATTGAGAACATAAGTTGTCTCCTCTGGAAACTCTGGTCTCAGATGACTGTAAAATAAACTTCCTGAGTTGTATTTGATAGCCTTATGAGCAAGGAAACCTTAATTTGGAATTTTGATTATCCTTTTTGGGGGGGGTCAGTCATTTCAGTCATGTCTGACACTTCATGACACCATTTTTCTTGGCAAAGATACTAGATTGGTTTACCATTTCCTTCTTCAACTCATTTCACAGAAGAGGAAACTGAGGCAAACAGGGTTAAGTGACTTGCCCAGGGTCATTCAGCTGTTAAGTGTCTAGGGCTGGATCCAAGTCCAATGATGTATTCATTAAAACCTACCTGATTATTATCCATGTTCCATCCTCTTCTGATGCCTTCCCTCCCCACATTCCTAGACACAGTTTGGTTTTGTTTTGGTAATTTAAATCATCTTCAATACTGTCATCCAAAAGTCAAAGATCCAACAAGTTCACATCTTCTAAAAAAGTTAATCAGGAGATTAAGTTTCTTAACGAAGGTTTACCTCACCCTCAACTAGCAATAAAGATCTCTTAAGAATTAAATCTTTAGGAGGCAGCTAGGTGGCTAGGTGGCTAGGTGGCGCAGTGGATAAAGCATAGAGCATCTGCCCTGGAATCAGGAGTACCTGAGTTCAATTCTGGCCTCAGACTTAATAATGACCTAGCTATGTGGCCACTTAACCCCATTGCCCTACAAGGGAAATTTCATTCCATTGGAAGGGAATTCCACTACCAACCCTTCTTACATACAAATAAATACTAAATGTCTAACACATCCATAACTTCTGAACCAGAGATTTTGCAATTTTACCCAAGAACTCATGGACAGAAAGAAAGGCCCTGTTGTACGAACAAAAATATTTATGATGGCACTTTGGGGGGGGGGGGGTAACAGGTACTCCTAATGAGAAATAGGTAAATAATTATACATGGCTGTAACAGAATGCTATTGTGCCCTATGATGAAGCATATACAAACTATATATAAACTATTACAAAAGAAGTATTACTAAGAAAACAATATTTATAACTACAACAATGTCCATGGAAAGACTAACAAACACAAAACCACTGGAATGTTGCTAAATTGCAAAACACAAATGACAATAAAGAAGAAATCAGAGGAGGGTGTTGAAAGGAGTAGAATGTGGAAGAATTTGGAACTAAAATAAATAATTTACTTTTTCAAAAAAAGAGGGAAACAAAAATGTAGTGCTTTAGTCAACCCATGAATAATTTAACCAATCAATCTACTAACTGGTCTTGAGTTAGAGGCTATTGGAAATATAAATGCAAAGGAATGAATCTCTACTCTCAAGAACCTCACATTCTAATAACATAATAACTAAAATAACTAGCATGGCTAGCATATGTCAAGATAAATAAATACCATTTCCTTAGGGAAGCCACTAGCAGGTTGGGTAGGGGCCAAGAAAGGCTTAGAGTAGGTGGTAGCTGCTTCTTAGCAGTATAGAATGATTTTCTGCAGAGGTAAGGAAACTGCATACTAGCATGGGAGAAGAGCATGGGGAAAATAGCAGAAATCCAGCTTGTAAATGACTTTAAAAAACCAAAGGAAACAGTGTCTACTTTATCTTAGAAGCAATAGAGAGCCATAGGAGTTTATTTACCAGGGGAATGAAGAGGTCAGATATACATTTTAAGGAAAATCACCTTAGCTACAGTGTGGAGAGAGAATAGATTGGAGAAAGGAAGAGATCTGAAGCAAGAAGAGTTGTTTTGAGGATCTTACCTGTCTTAGACAGGAGATGCTGGGTTGTAGAAGGGGTTAGGTGCCAGGCATGTAGAATTAAAAATAGCAATATTTGACTACTTATTGGAAATAGAGAATGAGAAGCTAAGGAGTCATAACCATTAACCTAAAAGAATGGAAGAATCATAGTGCTTTTAATAGAAATAGAGAGGTTTAGAATACTATTGTTCTATAAGAAACCCTGAATGGTCAAACTCTAGAGAAGCATAGAATGAATTACAGGAACTGATGCCGAGTGAAGGGAGCAGAACCAAGAGAACATCATACACCTTAATAACAACATTGTGAGTTGATCAACCTTGATGGATATAATTCCTCTCAGCAGTTCAGGGATAGGACAATCCAGGAAGAACTATTATGGACAAATGCTACCCACATCCAGAGAAAGAAAACAAAACCAAAACAAAACCAAAAAACCCTACAGAATCTGAATGAATTCACTTCTTAAAAATTCCTCTTATATGTTTTTTTCCTATCTCATAGAATTCTTTCTTTTTCCTTAATCATAATTCCTCATATGAAAATGACTAATCTGTAAACATGTTAAACATAAATGTATATGTACAATATTCATATAACTGTTTGCTATTGAGGGGAGGGGGTGGGAAGGGAGGGTGAAAGAAAATCATGTATCTTAAAAATATGCATAAGCATGTAGATGAATGTTGAAAAACTTTCATAGCATGTAATTGGAAAAATAAAATAAAATATCATTTTAAAAAAAAGAAAGAGAAGTTTGGAAGAGGGATGAGTTTGGAGTTTTCAAGAGAGGGTAAGAAAGAGAAGATTTCAGGAGTGAAGCAGCCTGAGTAAAGCAGAGGTAGGAGATAGAATGCCTGGAAAGTTCAGGGGAGCAGGTAGGAATAAGGTACAATAAATCTGAATAGCCAGAGTATGAAAATCTCTGGATTCCAAACATAGAAATTTATATTGTAGTCCAAAGAAAATAGGAAGTCACATTAAATTTTTTGCTTGGCATTGTCAGACTTTGATGACTGTTAATATGGAGAGCCATAAATCAGAAAAGATAGATCACAGTTCATAAAAAGAGATAAAGTTCTGAACAAAAAGAGGAGATATTAGAAAGACTCAAATCCAGGGTTTGTTTATTTTCTGTGTGTGTGTGTGTGTGTGTGTGTGTGTGTGTGTGTGTGTGTGTTTGTCTACATCTGTGTCTGTATGTCTGTGTGTGTGGATTCTCTAGGTTTTGGTGTCTCATTCCAGTCTAGGGACTTCTTTTCAAATCTGATTCTGTCATCTACCTTGTTAGCTATCTTTAGTAGACTGAGTCATTTGTAAATTTGATAAGATTACATTTGGTCAAAAAGGCTTAGAAATTAGAAATTCAATCATTTGTCGATCCTATTTACCTCTGTTTCTATGGTCTGATGCCTTTCCTTTGTTATCAGCCCCTATAGTATCAGTGATTCAAGATCTCTTGTCCTATAACATTGTTCTCCAGCAAAAAGACCCTATCTAAAACTAGTGGGTCCTTAAGAAACATTAAGTATAGAATTTAGGAACAGTTTCACAGAAAATCAATAGACCAAGTGAAACTGAGTATCTCCCAGAAAAAGACAAAGGTAAATTCCAGGTTGATCTGAAAGACTCAGAAAGTTTTTTTTTTTTAAATAAAATCACATACTAAAACTATTTGCTTGTGTGTGTGTGTGTGTGTGTGTGTGTGTGTGTGTGTGTGTGTGTGTATGTATGTTTGAGGATTGAATGCCACATCTGGGATATTAATCCTATTTTAACTAGTGCCAAGAGAAATGTCCTATAATTAAAAATGGACCTTTTGAAAATAATTAAAACATTTAGTCTGAGCATGGGACTAACTAAGAGGAGAAAAATAAAAATCTTGTGAATGCCAAGTGCCTTGAGCTCTTGGGGAAATAGTGCTATATAAAGTATTTTTATTTTAATCCTGGCTCTGATGTTGATTGCCTAAGTGACCTTAGGCAAGTTATTTAACCCTTGCCTTCATTTCCCCATCTCTAAAATAAGATTAATAGTTACCTACTTCACAGAGGTGTTGTGAGGATTAATTAATGAGTAGCTATTTTCCCAAGCCCATCCTTACCTTGAAAAGGAGAGTCAAGGAGGAGATTTTCCCTGCCTTCCCCTAAACAAAATAAATCAAAACAAACAAAAACCTTCATGAAAAACATCTCACCAGTGGGAAGAAAAGAAGAAACAACTATTATCTTCTAGATAAAAATATAATAAGAAGACTAGTAAAGGGTAAGAATTGTCCCAGAGTACAGGAGGGTGGACACCTTGGACAAAGATGCACAGATACAGAGCTTTGAAGATGAAAGTGCTGGGCATGCTAAACATTATTACTATGATGTACATTTGGTAATATCACTCAGTTTTCTTTCAAAGGAATATCACTCAGTTTTCTTCCATTAAATCATTCTTCATTTCTTTATATATCACCATTCAGAACTATTCATAGTTCTAGAATTTTAGCTGAAATTAGAAAAGTTATACATTTCTTCCTCAATGATCATAGGGGCAAGAAGGAAATCTCTACCTACCCAGACAACATGTTAACCAAAGATAAGATTACTTAGTCTCAATTTTGTGCTCTGTAGTTTTAATTTCCTTTTCCAGAGCCACTAAATTTTCTCTAATAATGAGGTATTAAAGACAAAATGAAAATAAGCCCCCCATATTCCTTTTTTTGAAGGTAGTCACCCTTTCTTTTTCAAGAGTACTTCATAAACATTTTACATTTTCCAATTCTTTGTCACTAAAGATTCTTTTCCTTTTTGTAAGAATTGAGAAACATAAAAATAAACAATAAACTATGAAATTGGGATTGAGATTGGACTTGTCATTTTATTAGCATAGAGAACTCCCAGGCTCCAAATGCAGGTTGGCAAGATTTCCATGGTACAAAATTAACAACTATGAAAATGATAAACTCAATTTTTGAGTTTTCTAATCCACCTTACATTTTACTAAAACCCACTTTCTTTTTGTTTGTTCCACAAATTAGGACCAGATGTATTCATAAAAGGTTCCATAAGATTTTCTCTCCCTGTTTCTTCAGTTCTTCTCTTTTATTTTTTCCTCCCTTCTGAAGTATTCCATTTTAATAATAGGTATGAGGGTCAAAATAGTTGCACAGAATGGAGAACAAAGTGGATACTTACTTGGAAGGAAATGGGTAAGTCTATTATGGTTTGAAGGTACCAGCATATTACTGTGTTGTAAGAATTGACAAATATGATAAATAAGGAGAAGCATGAAAAGATTAGCATAAACTGAAATAAGCAGAGCCAAGAAAATAATAAACATGACTATAAAAATGTAAATGGAAAGAAAACCACTAAAAATGAATCTTGCAAAATTACAAAGAAAAAACTTGATCTCAAAGAAGAGATATCTGCCTCCTGTGCAGAGACAGAGAATTCATGGAGTATGAAACTCAGCGTATAATGTTAGATTTGTCTATTGATCAAGTTTGAAGAATTTAATTCTCTTTAAAAAAATTCATTGCTATAGGGGCAGCTCTCTTGGGAGGGGAGGAGAACAATAAGAAATTTAAATAAAGTAAAAGCTATCAATGATTATTAAAGGAATCTTTCCCCAATCATTTCCTGTAGAAGATCAGAATCATAATCTACTTTAAGAGAGAGAGAGGTTGGCATGTTTATCCCAGAGAAGGAAATGAGAAGTAGCTTCCTCCTTCCTGTAGGGAGTAGGGGGACTATGGGTGAGAAATATTACCAAATTCTATTCATATGTTGATTAATTTTGCAGAATTGCTTTCTTCTTTAGTTTTTCTGAGTTTTATTAAAAAGGGTTGGCTAGAGTGGGGTAGAGAAGAAGGGAAAGGATGGCCTAGGGAATGAAGGAACAAGAGAGAAAAACAAAAACTAGAATCCCTGGCTTGTTGAAATCTCAATTCAAAGACCACCTCCAAGATAAGTCCTATCTAAGATAAGTCCTTTCCAGACCTACTCATTTGCTAATCTCTCCCCTCAATTACTTTGTGTATGTATCATAAGTATTTACTTACATATATAATCTTTTCTCCTTCTTCCTTAACACTGTGTCCCCAATATGATGTAAACTCCTTGAGGGCAAGATATATTTGGATTCTTGTTTTTTCTTCTCTATCCCCCTGAAGCTGAGCAAAGTGCCAGTCACAAAGAAGGGACTAAAGAAATGCTTGTTATTGTAGGTGTTGATAGGACAATGTCCAGCAGATATGGAATCCACTCAATGCCCCCAGCTGGGCTGTACAGTGAATAGAGCACTGCCTTACAGTCAGAGGGACCTGAGTTCAAATCCTACCTTAGATAGCTGGCACTTACTATGTGACTTTGGGCAAGTCACTTAACCCTGATTGCCTCTCATCCAGGTTGATCTCCTGATTCATATCTGGCAACTGGACAAAGGATGACTCAGGAGAAAGTGAAGCTGGTGACTTAGCACAGTACCCCTTCACTCAAATCCAGTTCATGTGCATGTCATAGCATCGTCTCCCTGATGTCATGGTCTGCTTAGAGAACTAAGGACAAACATCATAAGAGATTTAGTTAGCCACTACTAAAATGACATCACTCTCCATCTTCATCCTGATTTTAATTTATTAACAATTTAGATCTTGCTCTACATCTCAAAAACTAGTATGTCACATTAACAAATAACAGAGCACTTTAGGGTTTTATTTAACAAAGTGTTTTCTTGATAACAAAGTTGAGAGGTAGGCAACTAGTACTAGTCTCTCATCAGTGTGATTTTACAAATAAGAAAACTGAGGCTCCCAATGTTTAGGTATTTACTTTACTTCCCAAAGTCAGGAAGTTTTTGAGATCCTAACTCAGATTCATATCTTTTGACTCCCAGGCTGTGAAACTCTGGTACTCTTTCCACTACAACAGGACTTCCTAGTAGGATTCATTAGCAATCTAATAAATATAAGTTAAAGCATAAAACTGGCACACAGGAATATTTTATGATTTTCAGCAAAGACCTGTGAATTCTCATTTGTTTTCATGGAAATCATTATCGTGTCCCTTCCTCAGGTATCAAAAGTCTGACCGAGTCCAAATGAACTCACATTGAGAGGCCTCCTGACCAGGATATGGACATTATTAAGTGCTAAGCATTTGATTGTACTAAGAAGAATCAAAATAGTTTCTGTCCCAAAGAGTTTACAATCTAACCTGGGAGACAACATAATTATTAACAAATAAGATGATTCACAATATAGTGTGGAGATAGTCTCAGAGTAAAGACTATGGACCTGCTTTGTGGCCTCACAGACCTACTGTCTTTGGGCAAGTCATTTAACCTCTGCCTTTCTTATCAATAAAACTGGAAAGACAACAATAATAGCACCTACTTTCCAGAGTTGTGAGGATAAAATGAAACGGTAATTGTAATGGGATCAGCATAGTTCCTAGCAAACAGTAAATGCTCTGTTTACTATCATCTTTATTATCATCACCTTCATTATGTTTATAAGAGATCAGGAAGGTTTCTTGCAGAAGTTAGGGTTTTAGTTGAGACTTGAAGGAATTCAAGGTGGTTAGGAGGCAAAGAGGCTCAGGCTGTCCTGTTGATACATCTCCACAGGAGTTTCTGGACTGTACTTATTTCACTCTACTGCCAGACCTGGAAGCACCCCTAGCCTATTGGCTTCTCCCTTTGATTTGCTGGTTCCTCACAGAACCACCCCATTAAGGAGGAATGTCTGGTCCAGTCATGTTTTCATTCCTCCTCAGGATGCTGTTTACTCACCAGATGATCATTTCAGACCAGGTACCTTGGACAGTCCTCCTCACTCTACCCAACACCCAATACTTTTTCCCTCAATTAGATGGTAAAAAAATGTTTGTA